>NW_020837957.1:24495329-24834547 GCF_003676395.1 Aethalodelphis obliquidens | reverse complement strand
CTTTCTTTCTTTCTTTCTTTCTTTCTTTCTTTCTTTCTTTCTTTCTTTCTTCCTTCCTTTCTTTCTTTCTTTCTTTCTTTCTCCCTTTTCTTCTCAGCTGTGTGGCTGACAGGGTTTTGGTGCTCTGACCAGGTGTCAAGCCTGAGCCTCTGAGGTGGGAGAGCTGATTTCAGGACATTAGACCACCAGAAACCTCCTGGCCCCAAGTAATATCAATTGGTGAGAGCTCTCGCAGAGATCTTCATCTCAATGCTGAGACCCAGCTCCACCCAACGGCCAGCAAGCTCCAGTGCTGGATGCCCCATGCCAAACAACTAGCAAGATAGGATCACAAACCAACCCATTAGCAGAGAGGCTGCCTAAAATCATACTAAGTTCAAGGACACCCCAAAACACACAACCAGACGTAGCCCTGCCCACCAGAAAGAAAAGATTCAGGCCCCCCCCCCCCACCAGAACACAGGCACCAGAAAGCCTACACAACCCACTGAACCAGTCTTACCCAGAGTGGGCAGACACCAAAAACAATGGGAACTACGAACCTGCAGCCTGAGAAAAGGAGACCCCAAACACAGTAAGTGAAGCAAAATGAGAAGACAGAGAAATATGCAGGAGATGAAGGAGCAAGGTAAAAACACACCATACCAAACAAATGAAGAAGAAAAAGGCAGTCTACCTGAAAAAGGATTCAGAGTAATGATAGTAAAGATGATCCAAAATCTTGGAAATAGAATGGAGAGGATACAAGAAATGTTAACAAGAACCTAGAAGAACTAAAGGGCAAACAAAGAATGATGAACAACACAATAAATGAAATTAAAAATCCTCTAGAAGGAATCAATAGCAGAATAACTGAGGCAGAAGAAAGGATAAGTGACCTGGAAGATTAAATAGTGGAAATAACTACTGCAGAGCAGAATAAAGAAAAAAGAATGAAAAGAATTGAGGACAGTCTCAGAGACCTCTGGGACAACATTAAATGCAACAACATTTGAATTATAGGGGTCCCAGAAGAAGAATAGAAAAAGAAAGTGTCTGAGAAAATATTTGAAGAGATTATAGTTGAAAACTTCCCTAACATGGGAAAGACAGTAGTCAGTTAAGTCCAGGAAGCTCAGAGAGTCCCATACATGATAAATCCAATGAAAAACTTGCCAAGACACATATTAATCAAAATTTCAAAAATTAAATACAAAGAAAAAAATATTAAAAGCAGAAAGGGAAAAACAACAAATAACATACAAGGGAATCCCCATTAGGTTAACAGCTGATCTTTCAGCAGAAACTCTGCAAGCCAGAAGGGAGTGGCAGGACATATTTAAAGTGATGAAAAGGAAAAACCTACAACCAAGATTACTCTACACAGCAAGGATCTCATTCAGATTCGATGGAGAAATTAAAACCTTTACAGAAAACCAAAGTTAAGAGAATTCAGCATCACCAAACCAGCTTTACAACAAACACTAAAGGAAATTCTCTAGGCAGGAAACACAAGAGAAGGAAAAGACCTACAAAAAAACCCCCAAAACAATTAAGAAAATGGTAACAGGAACATACATTTAATAATTACCTTAAATGTAAATGGATTAAATGCTCCAAACAAAAGACATAGACTGGCTGAATGGAAACAAAAACAAGACCCGTATATATGCTGTCTACAAGAGACCCACTTCAGACGTAGGGACACATACACACTGAAAGTGAGGGGATGGAAAAAGATATTCCATGCAAATGGAAATCAAAAGAAAGCTGGAGTAGCAATTCTCATATCAGACAAAAGAGACTCTAAAATAAAGACTATTGTAGGAGACAAAGAAGCACAGTACATAATGATCAAGCGATCAATCCAGGAAGAAGGTATAACAATTGTAAATATTTATGCACCCAACATAGGAGCACCACAATACATAAGGCAAATGCTAACAGCCATAAAAGGTGAAATCGACAGTAACACAATAATAGTAGGGGAATTTAACACACCACTTTCACCAAAGGACAGATCATCCAAAATGAAAATAAATAAGGAAACACAAGCTTTAAATGATACATTAAACAAGATGGACTTAATTGATATTAATAGGAAATTCCATCCAAAAAAAAAAAAAAAAACAACAGATTACACTTTCTTCTCAAGTGCTCATGGAACATTCTCCAGGATAGATCATATCTTGGGTCACAAATCAAGCCTTGGTAAATTTAAGAAAACTGAAATCGTATCAAGTATCTTTTCCAACCACAATGCTATGAGACTAGATATCAATTACAGGAAAAGATCTGTAAAAAATACAAACACATGGAGGCTAAATAATACACTACTAAATAACCAAGAGATCACTGAAGAAATCAAAGAGGAAATCAGAAAATACCTAGAAACAAATGGCAATGAAAACACGATGACCCAAAACCTATGGGATGCAGCAAAAGCAATTCTAAGAGGGAAGTTTATACCAATACAATCCTACCTCAAGAAACAAGAAACATCTCAAATAAACAACATAAACTTACACCAAAAGCAATTAGAGAAAGAAGAACAAGAAACCCAAAGGTAGCAGAAGGAAAGAAATCATAAAGATCAGATCAGAAATAAATGAAAAGGAAATGAAGGAAACAATAGCAAAGATCAATAAAACTAAAAGCTGGTTCTTTGAGAAAATAAACAAAATTGATAAACCATTAGTCAGAATCGTCAAGTAAAAAAGGGAGAAGACTCAAATGAATAGAATTAGAAATGAAAAAGGAGAAGTAACAACTGACAATGCAGAAATACAAAGGATCATGAGAGATTACTACCAGCAGCTCTATACCAATAAAATGGACAACCTGGAAGAAATGGACAAATTCTTAGAAAAACACAACCTTCTGAGACTGAACCAAGAAGAAATGGAAAACATAAACAGACCAATAACAAGCACTGAAATTGAAACTGTGATTAAAAATCTTCCAACAAACAAAAGCCCAGGACCAGATGGATTCACAGGTGAATTCTATCAAACATTTAGAGAGGAGCTAACACCTATCCTTCTCAAACTCTTCCAAAATATGTCAGAGGGAGGAACACTTCCAAACTCATTCTACGAGGCCACCATCACCCTGATGCCAAAACCAAACAAAGATGTCACAAAAAAAGAAACTACAGGCAAATATCACTGATGAACATAGATGCAAAAATCCTCAACAAAATACTAGCAAACAGAATCCAACAGCACATTAAAAAGATCATACACTATGATCAAGTGGGGTTTACACCAGGAATGCAAGGATTCTTCAATATATGCAAATCAATCAATGTGATACACCATATTAACAAATTGAAGGGGAAAAAACATATGACCATCTCAATAGATGCAGAAAAAACTGTTGACAAAATTCAATACCCATTTATGAGAAAAACCTTCCAGAAAGTAATCATAGAGGGAAATTACCTCAACATAATAAAGGCCATAATGACAAACCCACAGCCAACATTGTTTTCAATGGTGAAAAACTGAAACCATTTCCCCTAATATCAGGAACAAGACAAGGTTGCCCACTCTCACTAGTATTATTCAACATAGTTTTGGAAGCTTAGCCACAGCAGTCAGAGACGAAAAAGGAATAAAAGCAATCCAAATCACAAAGGAAGAAGTAAAACTTTCACTGTTTGCAGGTGACATGATACTATATATAGAGAATCCTAAAAATGCTACCAGAAAACTTCTAGCACTAATCAATGAATCAGGTAAAGTAGCAGGATACAAAATTAATGCACAGAAATCTCTTGCATTCCTATACACTAATGATGAAAAGTCCGAAAGAGAAATTAAGGAAACACTCCCATTTACTATTGCAACAAAAAGAATAAAATACCAAGGAATAAACCTACCTAAGGAGACAAAAGACCTGTATGCAGAAAACTATAAAACAGTAATGAAAGGAATTAAAGATGACACAAACAGATGGAGAGATATACCATGTTATTGGATTGAAAGAATCAACATTGTGAAAATGACTATACGACCCAAAGCAATCTATTGATTCAGTGCAATCTCTATCAAACTACCAATGGCATTTTTCACAGAACTAGAACAAAAAATTTCACAATTTGTTTGGAAACACAAAAGACCTCAAATAGCCAAAGCAATCTTGAGAAAGAAAAATGGAGCTGGAGGAATCAGGCTCCCTGACTTCAGACTATACTACAAAGCTACAGTAATCAAGACAGTATGGTACTGGCACAAAAAAAGAAATATAGATCAATGGAACAGGATAGAAAGCCCAGAGATAATCCCATGCACATATGGTCACCTTACCTTTGATAAAGGAGGCAAGAGTATACAACGGAGAAAAGACAGCCTCTTCAATAAGTGGTGCTGGCAAAACTGGACAGTTACGTGTAAAAGAATGAAATTAGAACACTCCCTAACACCATACACAAAAATAAACTCAAAATGGATTAAAGACCTAAATGTAAGGCCAGACACTATGAAACTCTTAGAGGAAAACATAGGCAGAACACTCCTTGACATAAATCACAGCAAGATCCTTTCTGACTCACCTTGTAAAGTAATGGAAATAAAATAAAAAATAAACAAATGGGACCTAATGAAGCTTAAAAGTTTGCACAGGAAAGGAAATCATATACAAGACACAAAGACAACCCTCAGAATGGGAAAAAATATTTGCAAACAAAGCAACTGACAAAGGATTAATCTCCAAAATATACAAGTAGCTCATGCATTCTCCAAAGAAGATATACAGATTGCCAAGAAACTCATGAAAGGATGCTCAACATCACCAATCATTAGAGAAATGCAAATCAAAACTATGATGAAGTATCACCTCACACTGGTCAGAATGGCCATCAACAAAGAATCTACAAACAGTAAATTCTGGAGAGGGTGTAGAGAAAAGGGAGCCCTCTTGCACTGTTGGTGGGAATGTAAATTTATACAGCCACTATAGAGAACAGTATGGAGGGTCCATAAAAAACTAAAAATAGAACCACCATATGACCCAGCAATCCCAGTACTGGGCATATACTCTGAGAAAACCATAATGCAAAAAGAGTCATGTACCACAATGTTTATTGCAGCTCTATTTACAACAGCCATGACATGGAAGCAACCTAAATGTCCATGGACAGATGAATGGATAAAGAAGATGTGGTACATATATACAATGGAATATTACTCAGCCATAAAAAGAAACTAAATTGAGTTATCTGTAGTGAGGTAGATGGACCTAGAGTCTGTCATAGAGAGTGAAGTAAGTCAGAAAGAGAAAAACAAATACCATATGCTAACATATATATATGGAATCTAAAAAAAAAAAAAAAAGTTTCTGAAGACCCTAGGGGCAGGACAGGAATAAAGATGAAGATGTAGAGAATGAACTTGAGAATATGGGGAGGGGGGAGGGTAAGCTGGGACAAAGTGAGAGAGTGGCATGGCCATATATACAGTACCAAATGTAAAATAGATAGCTAGTGGAAGCAGCCGCATAGCACAAGGAAATCAGCTCGGTGCTTTGTGTCCACCTAGAAGGGTGCGTTAGGGAGCCTTGGAGGGAGACGCAAGAGGGAGGAGATATGGTGATATATGTATACATATAGCTGATTCACTTTGTTATACAGCAGAAACTAACACACCATTGTAAAGCAATTATACTCCAATAAAGATGTTAATTAAAAAAAAAGTTGGACTTCCCTGGTGGCACAGTGGTTGAGAGTCCACCGGCCGATGCAGGGGACACAGGTTCGTGCCCCTGTTCGGGAAGATCCCACATGCTGCGGAGTGGCTGGGCCCGTGAGCCATGGCTGCTGAGCCTGTGCGTCTGGAGCCTGTGCTCCGCAACCGGAGAGGCCACAACAGTGAGAGGCCCGTGTACAGCAAAAAAAAAAAAAAAAAAAAGTTGTTATCGGAGAATACACAGCCAAAAAATATAGAAAAATATTCTAGTTTATGTCATAAAATTAATTATTAAACTATTATTTTTCTGGATTTAGGGATGTTTGTGATATTTTTCAGCTTTTGAAAGTTTGTAATTTATTGTCATTTCTTTTCTTATTCTATACGAATATTCATTTTTTACCCTAAGTGTTTTAAATTCATAAGTTTTTATTCCTTTTCTTAAAAGATGCTCCCAAATTGTGTTAGCATCAGGCGTCACAAAACCTGGACCCACCCTTGTACCCACCCCACTCTCTCAGCATCATTTACATACTGAACTTTTTATTTTACACTATTTTTGTCTTCCTATAAGAAGTTGACAGAGCCTCCCCAAAGGCTTTCTAGTTCTTCCTTTCTTGGAAAAAAGAGACATACCCTGAAAATTTAGCTTGCGATGTTGACCCCAGGGCAGCCAGGCAGTAGTACTCAGTGTTCCCTTGTGTCCATTTGTCTTACAGATGGGGGTTGGGGGTTGTATTATCACAGCTTTCACATCTTCTCATCTGAGACATGTGATCTGAGCTGAGTCACAGGACTGGCTATGAGAACTGGTTCCTTAGTATGCACACCTGCAGGTCCAGTAACTAGCTCTCCAGCTGGTTTGGGGCACATGCCCTGCCACCTTAACAAGATTTATGGTGGCTTCTCTCTAAGCCTTCCCCTTAGCAGAGGGCCTCTGCATGTACTCTTTAGACTCAAGCTCTCATTCATGGAAATCCTGGCCCCTAATCATGGTCCCTAGTACTTGGAGCACAAATGACTCAATAGAACTGGGATCGGTGACATTTCCTCCAGGACACAAGCACATTCAGACACTCTCACAAACTCTAAGCTACATTTCATTATTAATTGTACTTAATGCTAAGTAAGTTTGGGGTATAGTAACTATTTTTCTGAATTGAAAATTAGGGAAAACAGTTCAAAAATTTTGAGTGTCCCTATGGGGATTATGGAAATAAATACTTAAAATCTGAAGTGTCCTGAAAAATCCAGAAAACATGTAATCAAAGAGCAGTTTGCTGGTGTTTTAAATGACCCCAGGTTGTTGTGCATTTTAAATAAGTTCGGCTGCCCTTCACAAGTCCTCTCTTCCCTTGCTGTCAGGCCATTTCTTGCTTCTGTCTAGGGCCTGCCAGCTAATAGCCTTTCTTCACAGTAGAGGTTGTGGTCTTAAGAATGAGTCTGGAACCAGGCTGTTTGGGTGGAAATCTCAGATCTGTCACATAAGAGCAGGAAAGCCTGGGTAAGTTTCTTAACCTTTCTGCTCTTCAGTTTTCTTTTTTTTTTTTTTTTGGGACGTGGGCCTCTCACTGTCGTGGCCTCTTCTGTTGCGGAGCACAGGCTCCGGATGTGCAGGCTCAGTGGCCATGGCTCACGGGCCCAGCTGCTCCACGGTACGTGGGATCTTCTCGGACCGGGGCACGAACCCGTGTCCCCGGCATCGGCAGGCGGACTCTCAACCACTGCACCACCAGGGAAGCCCTGCTCTTCAGTTTTCTTATGTATGTAATGGCAGATAATAATAGCACCTACCTCGTGAGGTTGTCATGAAGCTTAAGTGAAATAAAACTGCTTAGAAACAATGCCTGGAAAATAATGGATGCTCAATAAATGTTTGTTATTGTTATTCTCTTTCTCATTTGTTATTTCAAATCTGCTAAGGATTAGGAAACCAGATAACCAGGCTTATTCAAACTCTAAATAAGATAAAATGAAACGATCTTTGAGTGAATGCTTAACCAACTAGCTTATAAGGAAAGGCAGCATTACTGCAGCTGGCCCATTCAGGCAGGAAAAAGCTTTAATGAGGCATCATTCTGTTAAGAGGCACTGCTTACCTGACCTGCGTTTTTCTGATCAACAGAATCATGACTCTTATTATTGGTCTAGAGAGAATTTTAATGTTATATATAAAAGTATTCTCTAACTCAGGTTTTTATAATGGAAATGGCTCAGCCTGAAATATGAGCACATAACTTATGAGTGTATTAAACAACAATGCTCAGAACAAACTTTAATGTTCTGTGTGGTTTTGATGTGGATCTCTAATATTCTATGTCCAGGAAATGGTGACACCCTTAGTCAGTGGTGGGTAAAGAAATGTCTCTGTCCTTATTCAATTTAGATTCTTCTTCCATCATCCGGGTTTTCACAAGCTTCAGCAGTTCTGTTTCATCCATTCTAGCTCTCCTTCCTTCTTGTTTTTCCAGAACAGCCCCACGTAATGCTGAGATTTCCAGTGCACAGTCAGCCTCAGCTTAATTCTGAGACAAGGTTCTGTCTCTGAGATGAAAGTCAGTGGAGATTATGATGTACAGTACATAGCAGTCTCTCAGTAAATATTAAATGAATGGATAATTCCTCTGGTTTTTGGTGGGAAGAGAATAACACACATGGTCTGGAAAAATGACCCTCAATTGCGCAGAAATCAATGGCCCTAAGCTGTTGCGTTTCCTATGCCACACTATCAAACAGCATTCTGGCTCTTCCAGCCAGGACCTGCACTGTTTAATGCATACACAAAACCATTGACGCATGAAGCCATCTATAAACCAACCCTGTGGCACTTGTGCTGGTGGGTCAGAGGTATTTTTTGCTTGGTTTGACTGGATGGGTCACATTGTTCAGTAGCAGATTACAGATAGGAGGGCAGCTAATGTAGTTATTAAGCATATTAAAGTCTGTTTAAGTTGAATTTCTTATGTATTTTGCTTGAAATTCTGAACTTTTGTCTATGATCAATCTTTTCTCACAAAGCTTTAAGTTTACAAGCATAAAATGTACTAATAGCAATGTAGTTTTGTTAAATTTTCTCTACTAGAGACTATAATAAATGTACAAACATCTGATAAAGAAAAAGAAACGAGAGCAGTTAATAAGTAACCTAAAATCCAGACTAAATTCAAAACAAGCTTAAAGGTTTGCCATGAGTGAAAAAATATAAAATTTAATTGCTCCATCTAGTGGTAAACTTTAGTGAAGACTTTATAACTTTAGTGAAGAGATTTTATAATAGTTTTTCATGGCGAAGGTTTTATTCAAATTTTGGTCTAGTAAGCATTTAATAGACTCACTATCTTATTATGCCACTTAATTGACAAAGAATTATTCCACATAAAAAGAAAACATCACTACCTAATCTAAATAGACTTAAAGATGTATTTGCTAACCAAGTCAAATTTCAAATAATTGTTTCTTCCTCAGTCTAGGAACTAGCACTGATATCTATGATATCTATACCTACATTTAAAATCCATATATTATCCTGGAAATATAAGAAAATTTAGGGCTAGCCTGGATTAGTATGAGAGAAATGCTAGTAGAAAGATCAGCCCTTCTGAAGTTAAGAGCATGAGTTTGACTCAGGCCTTAATAAGGTCTAAAATGTGTTCTGAGTTGTGTGAAAAATATCAATCTAGTTTAAAGGTATTTAGAAATAAAGATTACATGTGTACTTGAATGTAATAAACTGTGGTTAACATGGGCTCCAGGTCAGGCTACTTGGGTTCAAATCCTGGCACCAGCACTGATTAGCCAAAGAGGCCTTTGTGTCTCAGTTTCTTCATCCATAAAATGAAAATAATACTACCCCTCTCATGGAGGTTAAATTAGGTACTGCATGGAAAGCACTTGGGACTATCTCTGACACAGAATAAATACTCAGTAAAATTTTCCTAGTATTATTACTGCCTTTTGTGTATTTGTGGATTTCTGGGTGTTGATTTGGTGGGTAATTGAATTGTGACAAGCATTCAGGTATCCATTTGGCAAGCCCTTGGGAACCTCTTGCTTCCCTGAGTCAGTGAAGTGTTCTCACTGAGGGAGGGTCTCTTCATTGCAATATCTTAAGTGTGACAGCACGCAGATCCCATCCTGCAGCATTATTTATATAGTCAGTCATTCACTTTCCAAATCCAGGTTTCTCTCCCAGGATTTCAGCACTCACCTGGAAAGCAGAGATGGTGTGCTTGCTCCTGGGCATTCCCAAAGTCTGATAATCCCCTCCTCAAATCTTCAAAACCATGGTGTGGCACTAAAGCCAAACTTTCCTGTGTGGCAAATTTATCAGAAAAAGAAGAAGGACAGTTTCCATAAAGCTACTTGCATACGTATTCCAGGAAAATAGCACACAGGGTTGACTAAGTTAGACCATATTTTCTTTGGAAATGTATCTGCCATGAACATACCTTCCTTGGAAAGGTGTCTACCATGAACATACCTTCATTCTTCCTGGATCTATTTGCAGATTCCCTTAGGAGCATAGACTATGGACATGCCTAGTTTTAAATCCCAGCTCCACCATTTAATAGTAGATAACCTTGGACAAATTATTGACCTCTGTGGGCCCTTGTTTATTCATCTGTAAATGGGAAATCATTTTACCTATCTCAAAAGTTGTTCTGCAAAGTAAATGAACTAATTTATATAAAGCACTTAGAATAGTGACTGGTAAGTAGTAAGTGATATAGGGGTTAGTTGTTACAGAGTTGTTGTTTGAAGATACTCATTCTGTGGAGCACGAATGTTGTTTCTTTCTAGAAATTCCAAATTCAACATAATCTAAAACATTCTTTCGCTTTCACCTTTTGTGACATTTTCCCATATACTCTGGTCTTGAAATTTTTTTGCCTCTTTCCAGTCATTTATTTCTAATTTTTCATCTTAGATGGTTTTGTACACTTCAGAAACTCTTTTCTCTTGTTAACACATTTTTCTCTAACCCTTTTACTTCTTACTAGGGAATTCCTCAAAGACATGAACTATGTTCATTCTTGTATATTTCTGATGTCTTGTATAGGGATAGAGCCACAGGAGGTGCACAATAAACATGCATGAATAAAATATATAGAAAAACCAGCTTGTATTTGCACCTGAAGCTAAGCACTGTGCTAAGTGTTTTATGTAGCATGGCCTCACTAAATGGCATCAAGAATTTTGGGGGTAAATTTTATTAGTTTCATTTTACAAATTAGGAAGCTGAGTTTCAGAAAATATAAATTACTTTCTCGAGGTGTCGCTGTTAATGACCAAAGCCCCTTTCTCCTGAAAAAGCCCCCTATTGGTTATTGAACAACTCCATTTTTTATTCCTCCTAGTATGTCAGTTTAGGATGGGGCCACAGATCTTTGGTCTACTATCTCCTGCAGGCAAGTGCCTTTGCTGAACTTCCCCAGAGAACTACACCTTTCAGAGGCTGTATTTCTTGTGCGAGGGTATGAGCTGTGTCCCAAAGAACAGATCTGACTTAACTCCATCCCAGTATTGTCAGTCAGAAAAGCTAACCCAGTGTTGACAGGTACTCTGATTTTTCAAGAGCATTTGGAAATCTTGAATTTTGTGTTTAACCTCTAAATTCAAAACCTGAATTTTAAATGTTGACCCAAATTTTAAAAGAACACTGTGCAGGCCAAACAAAACAGGACTATGGGCCAATCTAACCCTTGGGCACCATTTGCAACCTCTGACCCATACATTAAAAATGGCCAAGCTCTTGGTTTCTCTGCTCTACAACTGAGTCCCAGGTCCAAAGACATGCACAGATATGATCTGCAAACAGTTGTCACTGGCCTGGGGACCATGTGGCCAACATCAGGGGCCTATAGCTCATTTATCAGCAAATAGACTGCTGTGTAGAATTTTTAAAAAATGATCTCTTTTACCTTTTTCTTTCCTTCTCTTCTTTTTGATGCTGCTTGTGACTGGGAGCCTGATCATTCCTATCTGTAGCAAACTCAAGCAAGTTCTTGACCTGGAATACTTCCTTGCCTCTTTGGGGTTCCTAAGTAAGGATTTAAAAATTTTAATTCTCTGTGAAGAAAAACAACTTTTCATAGTAAATCATTTGATGGAGTAAGAGGTTAAATAGTAATAACTGAATCTCTTAGAAGGTTTAAAAATAAAAATAAAAAAGGAGCCAGAGAGAGAAGAAGAGAAAATAGGCCAGCATCTGGGTTCTAGTCACCACCTTGAATAGGTAGGCTTCTAAATCTTCCTCTCTGTCCCTGACTTTTCTTCAAATCTTCCTAGTCCTTTAACTGCCCAGGTTATACCCCAAGCTCCACGAGTATAGAGACCTTGTCTGTCTTGTCACAGCACTAGCCGAGGCTTCAGCACATTGCCTTAACACAAAGTAGGGGTTCAATAGATATTTGTTGATTGACTCCTGGATGTATCCCCTTGTATGTTATCCTGCCACCCCAAATCTGCTATGTCCAAATCTAACGTGTCTCCAAATCAGCTCCCTTCTGAATATCCCTGTTCCCATGAATGGCATTATTATTTTCTTATTCACAAAGGCTTTGAGTCACCCTTGAGATCCCCATTTTCCCCGTCCTATCAGTCACCAGAACCTGTGAATCCTCTGTGAATGATGTCCTCTTGGCCTCTCTGTCCTTCCCTTCCTCTTCACATGACTCTAGTTCAAGCCCTTGTGACCTCACGCCTCCAGGGACTACTGCAAGAGTTGCTCATCTCCACAGGTCTTGTGTCTTCCACTACCTAATCTGTTCTGTTCATCACAGAAAAACAAATTTTTGAGGATTTTAGTCCCTTACTAAAAAGCCATTGTGGTTTCCTATTGCTTATTACGGAGTCCCAAGTTAGCTCTTCATTATAGACCAGCCACAACTTATTCACACCTAATACTCCAGTCTTAATTTCCATTATGCCCTTACCTAAATCCTCTGCTTTAGTCAGAATGGTTCCATTGGCAGTTCCTGAAAATGCCAAGCACCGACTTTCTTTTTCTTTTCTGCTTATGATATTTTCTTAGCTTCTTCCAGTTAAGTAAATCTTAACTTAAATTTCTGTTCTATACTAGTTTTTTTGTGAGACAAATTCTTGTCTTCCTCCCTCCCTCCCTCTCCTTCCTCCCTCCCTTCCTTCTTTTCTCCTCCCTACCACCGTTTCTCTTTCTTTTCCCCAACGTGAATTTCTCTGACACTCTACCACACTCATTCTATCATGAATATGGAATTCCATATACTGTTTTGTAGAAAAGCAGTGGAGTATAGTGGTCCGACATATAGACTCTGGAGACAGGCAACTGACTTCAAATCCTGATGCTACCGCTCACTATCCTGGTGCCTTCAGTCAAGTTGCTAAACCTCTCTGCACCTTAATTATTTCTACCCTACATTGAGATAAAAATAATGCCTATCTAACAAGATTTCCGAGAGGATTAAATGAATCGTTGCATGTAAAACAATGCCTGGCACAAGGTAATCACTAAATGATGATGATGGTGGTGGTGATGGTGATGTTATTTGCTCTTTTATGTGTACTTCATTTTCCCATAACTGATTCGTAAACTCTTTCAAGTCAGACATTTGCACAGAGGAGACTCACAGTGGGAGAGTGTGATGCAGAAGTTTATGGTGGTCAAGAGAGCAGGCATATCAGATTAGATAGGTCTCACAACTTCTTTGAGACCCCCATTTGCTTATGTGTAAAATGGAAATATTTTTTCTTGCATTTATATAGTGTATTAAAGTGTTTCATGTACAACTTATTTATTATCTGCCTACTTACCTCACGTATAAGATAATTTACGTGAAACACGTTGGAAACTGAGGCATGAAGATGTAAACTGTATTACCAAGGTGCTCAATAAGTGTTTTTTGAAAAATGGGATCAAATATTTGTCTTCCTCTCCTCTCCCCTCAGTGTAAACTCCCTATAAAAAGGATTAGAGCTTCTTTTTGATGTTTTCAGGCAATAATGTTCTGATCTTGTTATGGAGCACCCTCCCACCCTCTCCCCAACCTTCCAGAAAAGCATTATTTCTTTTAGAAGGGCAAGTGGTGAATATGAATAGAGGCACCTAGTATACTGGTGCCTGGAAAATAGTAGGAATGAAGAAATCTCTTAAAATAATCTTCTAACTCTTGCTCCATAGAATTTAGTTTTCTGTCTACTGTTTATCAGAGTGATTATTATCTCTTTCTGGGGTAAAAAGAGAAGCTAGACTTAAAGAAAAGGGAGTAGAGAGAGTGAGGTATAGAGAACCCAATAGTCATCAGGGGAGAGAGGAAAATCAGAAACCGGAAACCGACATAAGGACAATAAAGGTATTAGATTAAAAATGAATAAAAGGTAGAGCCATATAAAATAAATATTTTTTTAAGGCTAGAAACTGTGACTCATTTAGTCTTTGAGAAGCAGAATATTATCAAAAACCATAGTAAAAATAATGAGTACAGAAGGGTATATGATATGGCCAGCTGTGGGAATTTCTAGGCTGGCTTCTGTGCTAATTATGAAGTATCCCAGCTCTCATTCCATATTCAAACTAAGCATCCATAAACTTCTCTCTCTAGCAGGATGAGACATAGGAAGTATTCAAATACCAAAGTATCTATGGAAATAAGAAGAACAAAGAATTCTTGAAAGTCTCTGGGTAAAGATAAAAGGAAAACAGAATAAAGATCTCACAGCAGGGTCTTGTGACAGATCTCCAAATCAGGAAGTCAGGGAAGATGAAGTGGAACAAAGCCAAATCTCCACATCCAGGGAGATGGACCATAGATTTCAACTACCCAGTTAACTTTCAGATAACTCACTCAGGAGAACAGAACTGGAAACATATAAAATGTAAGTTTAATTCTCTCAGTAAATGATGCAGAAAGAGTTGCAAGAATTTTGAAAACAGTCTTACATTTGGAAAAAGATTTTATAGACTGTCTGAATGTCTTAAATAACCTGGAGAAGAATGATCCTGAATTCGCCAAATTCTAAGTATGAGCATCATTCCAAAATATTAGGAAACCAAGCTTAACTTGCTTATAAATTTGATGGGTTAAGAAAAAAAAAAATCAAAAAAATTTGAAGGAAGATTATAGATTTGTGTCATACCAAATAAAAGGCAAGAGGTACTTGTAAATATATATTTAATATAAATGACTTATTGGATCCCTGTTTTCTTATTACAGTCTGAAATTAGCTGTGAGTTTTGTGATGTATGTTATCTGTGTCTGCACCCCCCCACCCCCCAAATCTGGAAATTTCCACATGGTTTCCTATCCTCTTATCTGGCATGTTCACAAGGTCTCTTGAGGCCTAGGCTTGTAATTCTCACAATGTCACTTCCTCCTCATTCAGTCAGACCAAATCTCAAGGCCAGCCCCTATTCAAGGGATGGGGAAATTTCCTCCTCTTCATGAGGCTAGATAGAAAGAATTGGTGGCTAATTTTCATCTATCATAGGTGTTTAACTCAATTACAAAATGGGGTAAGAGGTATGAAAGAATCGGACTTAAATGGAAAACTCCTGAATCACTGCAGAGTGTTACTGTCATGTAGCTGACCCATTGTTCCTTCTCTCCTTCTCCAGGGTCTTTTTGGCAGGTATGCTATTGAGGAAGTTCAAGACAAGATACTGCAGGCATACCAAGACAATTGGAGCATGTTTGGGGCTTTGGCCACTACCTATTTGTTCCTTGCTATTCAGTATTTCATGTATGAGTCTGTTACCAATTCAATGATGCATAAATTGAATCGGATTTCAGAAAGGAAGATTTTTCTGTGTGCCGTAAATCTTGTGATAATGTTTGTCATTAACTCAAGTACTGATCCATAGTGCAAAGGAAATTTACACTCCAACACAGTAAGGCAACTTTTTACCTTCTTAAATCTTGGTACCAGCAGGTCTAAGAAAAGAAAATAGTTGAAAAGGAAAAGTTAAGGTTGAATTACCTTATTTATTTAGCTGTGACATCCTCACAAGAATTCAACAGTGACAATGAGCCTGAGTGGACACCTCTTGTGGTGGATCCACAGTGCAGGGTTCCCCTTCTCTGAGGAGCTGCCAAGATGCACAGATAGGGCCTCTCTTTTCCCCCACCCTGACAGCCATCTCAATGTTAGGAAAGTGTCCCCTGGACCGTGGCTTATTGTTTCTGGTCTGTCATCTCACCTAAGGCGAGCCCATCAGTTTGTTTCTCCCATGAACTGGAAATGTTGCTAGAAGAGCATCAGTGTTATTAGAAGTTGTTGGTAGCTGAGACACATTGCAGTGCTCTGAGAGAAAAGCCCACAGCCTCCTACAGAAGAAATACATGGAGTTGCCCTAGTTCCTACCCTTTCTGAGCCTTGGTTTAATTCTTCCTTAGATTCTGTAAGATATTCCAGTATTCTTGCAACCAATTCCCTGTTTTTGCTCATACTACTAGAGTTGGTTTCTATGACTTGTTATCAAAAGAAACTTAGCTAACACAAGACGGCCACAACCATGGCTGAATGGTTGGAAGAAAATGGTTTATCTGTATGCCATTTCATTGATTCATTCGATAGTCATTTATTGAGGACCTATTATATGTCAGTCACAGAGATAGGCACACAAATAAGACGAAGAGGTGTGGGGAGACAGTCCTGCAAACATATGATTACACTAAATTGTGATAATGTTCTGGTAGAGAAGCTTACAAAGTGAAGTGGGAATACAGGTAAGAGTATGAATGAACTCTCTGGAGAGGTTGGGGAACTGAGGTTAATCAACTTGGAGAAGGATATAAGCTAAGGACTAAATCAAAGTTATACAGAAAATTCAATCTCATTACATTACAGTGGCAGCAAATGAAGAATTTCTACATAGAGGCTGAAGACCAGCTGTTCTCAATGTCGACTCAGCTCTGCCAAGTGGAAACTGATTTTAACAGCAGCATGAGAGACTTAGATTATATGTGGAAGAATTTCCTGACAGTGAGAGGTGTTAATGTTGGGAGATTTTAGAATCTTCTCTGGAGGTTTAAAAAATAACATAGCTCTTCATCTGCCTGGGATAGCATTATTGTGATGTTGTCTGAAAGTAGGGAAATGGAAGATAATAGTCCAAGGTCGTTTCCAGCTTAGAGTTTTTATAATTCTGTCACTTTTAAGAAAAACTTCATTGAATCAATGAAAAAAATAAAAGGCAGAAATGTAATACAAAAAAATGGGAAAATAATCAAATTATTAATTCTCTCTTGGGTCAGGAGTAAGAAAGAAGTGGAGAGACTCAAAAGCTTAAGTATTTGTTAATTTAGAAATTATTTTGAAATCACATAGTCTATTGGTTGTTCTAGAACTTCCTGGTTGGGGCTCAACTAGCTATAAACTAATAGAGGGTCCTGTCTTTTCCTTCCCAATTCAGAGTGGTTTAGTTTCCTTTAATTCACTTCACAATGAATCTCATCTTGTAGATTTTGTATATGTTTATAAATTTCTTTTGATTGTGAACTGAAGCAAATTTATAGAATAAAACAGTCAAATGAACATTAGCTCTTTACATCACTCAAAATTTACATCCGTCCTTTTAAAGTTTAGCTACATACATTCTATTTATAGAATTTTTAAATTCTGCTTTCTTTCACAAGATTGGTTTCACTTATACTCTTTCATGGGTTGATGTATTCCCTATACTTGCCACATTTAATAGCACTTTAGCACATTACTGTGAATCCATAGATTTTGATATATGTAATAAGTGGGGTAGCTAGAGCTGAGTGGGAGGACAGATGCCCTGGGAGCATCTGTCCCAGGGCATCTGTGATGGGATGAAATTAGCTCATGCAGCTAATCCTTTTTCCCTTCCACCCTCCCTCTCTTTCTCCTTCCCTCCCTTCCTTCCTTCCCTCCCTTCCTTCCTTCCTGTCTCTCCCCATCCCTCCCTCCTTCTCTTTCTTTCTTCCTGTCTCCCTCATCTCCCTTTCTTCCTCCTTCCCTTCTTTTCTTCCTGTTTCCCTCTCTCCTTCCTTTTCTTCCAGTTAAAGAGACTAGCAGGAGCTTAACATTAGAGCATGTGTTCAGAGAATTATAGGTCTAATTGAGCTAAAGTTAAGGTATACAATTAGAAAATAAAATTGGAAAATTAAGGTAGGTAAAGTTATGTAGAATTTGTTAAACCACAGGGTTTAGTTTATTGGTTGGATTTGGGAAACAAACACAACATTTGGAAGATAAGCATGGAAGTGGTGTATAGTGGAAGGCTACTGAGAATGGTAATCACTTTAAAGAGTCAGTTAAAGTAGGGAATCATTCAAAATGATACATTAACATTTTACTTTATATTAAAACCCAAAGATGTACATATATGCACCAATATTTTGATGTTAGGTTAAGACCTTATTTTGTTCTAAGTTTTTTTTTTTTTTGCTACAACCATAACCGTAATGCATTGCCTGTGATTTCCAGTTTTGCTTTCTTGAAAGCCAAAGAAAAGTTTAAAGATACTTGCAAAACAATCTTAGTGTACTATCCCTTAAGATTTTAATTTTTTCCCCCAATCTTTTATGCTTGTCTCACCTACACTTATGATGACGGCAATTTTTTTTAGCAACTGCTTTTATCTAGTCTTACCAAAGCATTCCACTTAAATTTCATTAAAGAAATTTCTCTCTTTTTTCTCACACATACTTCATCAGTTTACAAAATTTTTATTTCAGTAGAGCAATTAGTAATGAAAACACACCACAAATTGATTCTTGATAAGCATACAACTTAGCTGATGTCAGAGATTCACCCCATGTAGTGTTAATTCCCTTTCATTCATGGGGTATGCATGTATGGGTACTGTAGCATCTGGGCTTTGATATCAATACAGAAGCCTCAAGGTAACAAGTGAGAAGTGTGCAACATGGAGATGAGGTAAGGATTGTGCCTGCATGAAGTCAATCACTGCAGTAGTAGTTCAAAGAGACTGTAAAGCTGAGACGGACAAGCTTGAGACACGCACTAAAATGGTATGTATGCCATTCATGTTCGATACATGGATCTTTCTTCAGTTCTAAAACATTTCCTGCCATTTTATCTTCAAATATTACATCTTTCTGATTCTCACTCTTTTGAAATTTCTATTGACTGTCTGTTGGAATTTCTCACTTTATCCATAATTTCTCTTAATTCTGCTTTCATGTATTTCATCTCTTTTTTCTCTAAACTGCATTTTGAGTGATTTTCTCAGTTCTATCTTTTAATTCATCAGTTCTCTCTTCAGCTGTGTCTATTTTACATTTCAACCTATCCATTAAGTATTTAATTTTAGTGCTTGTATTTTTCACTCCCAGAATTTTTATTTCATTATCTTAAAAAGTCTATCTGTTGTTTTATAGAAGCACAGTTCTTTTATTGCCTTATTATATTCTTCTTTTATAATTTTAAACACTTCATTTATTTTGAAGTTTATTTCAGATTTTTATTTTTCTCTAGTTCTTAAAGATAAAAATCCTGTTTTTTTTTTCTTTTTTTTAATGTGGATTGTTTCTTCGTGCAAGTTGTTTTTCATAGGAATCCTGGGTCCTGGAGAGCTTCTTATGAACAGTTTCAAGTTTGCTTTTACTTTTAAGAGTTCCATCTGTTCCGGACCAGGTTTTTTATGTCAACTTCCTAGCTTAGGATACCTCACCATATAGGTAGTTTGAATTCAGACCACATGACCCTGTGCAGCTTAGACCATGGATTTAATATTTTTTAGAAGTTTTTAATCTCCTGCACCACAGAGAGAACTGCTTCTAGCATAGATGAACCTATTCGAGGTCCATGTCACATAGTGAGCTGCCTTCCTCACTCCTAGGCTCATGCATGTAGCTCAGGCCCAGGTCCCCGAGGTCAGGTATCTGAGGCTTAGACATCTCTGTCCCTCAGGTAGGTATTAAAGACCCAGCCCCCAGGCCTCTTTTTTTTTTTCTAATTACCTTGTAAAATTTTGGCTTCAGTTTCTGCTTACAGCTCTCATTTTGAACTCTGTCTTTATTTCTAACCCCTAGATAGTTTTTCTTTCTTGCTCACAATTTATCTATGCATTTAAAGTTTGCCATTTTTGTTGTGTCCAGAATTTCTATGTGTTTAGAGCCAGGGCAGGGGTGTCAAGAGTGGGGCAGAAGCAGGGAGTGCAGAGACTTCCTCATCAATGATCTGTTTCCATGTATGAACCTTTTTACCTCCTTGGCAAGGTTATCCAGTTTAGGGATCTGTGACTTGTTCATCATTGTATCCCCAATACTTAACATAGCTTTAGGTTCCATAAATAATAATACCTAGCATGTTCCAGGTGCTAAGCAAAGTATTTTCCTATCATATATTATTTAATTCACCAGTGCAAAATACTAGAAATTGTTATTGTCATCTCCATTTTGCAGAAGAGGAAACTAAGACTTAAAAAGTTTCAATAATTTTGGCAGATACAATCAATAGATGACAAAGTAAGATCAGCACCCAGGTCCTACAGAAATGCTTAAAGCCTAAATGATGGTGCACTGCCAGCCTCTCCAATCTTTCTCCAAGGGGGACTTCCCAGGAAAGTGTGCCATTCCTTATTCCTTGATGACATTATCCAGGTTGTTAGTTTTCTGACATTTGATTATATAGCTTATTCCACCTTATATCTTTGTCTCTGCCCCCAAAGAACGCAGGACTTTAAATTATGTATGATTTCTAAAGGCAGAGGAAGACTAGATTAAGGTTGGTGGACTATAGTGTAGATTTTTTCCTTGGTGCCCAGTTCAAATAGTATCAGGGAGGTGAGCACTAAATAAATATGCTCCAGGACTGAGGGAATTTAATAGAGTTTATGTGGGGAATTTACAATCTCCTTTCACCTTTCCTGTGAAATTAATTCTGTCTCCACCTACTTTTTTCTTAATACCTAAACTTCTCAGTCAAAGAGATACCTTCTCTCCTGTACCTTCAATCTCTTCTTATTGATTCCATCCCAATGACATTTAAATGTGTTACATCTTTTCTACTAATTCAAACACAAACCTTGGGCACCTTCTCAGATTCTCCTGGCTACTTTCTTTACAAAGACACTGCTTGCCCCTGGACCACGCTGTTACCACTGTCATCACTAGCACCTTTACTCTCCTTTGCTGAATTCTCTGAACAGGCTGCAGTCTGAGTTGGAGCCTTAGGCCTGCCTGGCTCTCCTGGCTCACACACTGAGTCCTCTGTTCCAGGGTGCCCTTAATGTTTCATTCAGATCGGATTAAAAACTGTACTATGGGCATGGGATTTAACTTCCTGATGACTGTGAAGGCCAGATGATATAGCCTGGAATGTGAAGGAGTAAGTTGCCTATGGGATGAAACTTCACCATTGAGATTCAAGAGTAGGAAAGGATAAAATAAGTTCCCAGATCTTTCCCCTTTGCAGACAACTCTGAGGCGTGATTTCTTCTAACAGCCTTTCAAAAAGCCCTGCAGATACACCTGCTGAGCAGCCCATGTTTCTTTGTGGATCATTATAAATTGGCAATCAGTTCCTTAAGCAGCTCATCACATTGCTTTGCATCTCTCCTTGCCTTATTTCCCACTTTCATTACCCTTACTTCCCTGGACTCACATTTCACAAATAAAGAAAAGTGTTTTAATCCTTACTTCAGGCTCTGTTTCCTAGAGGACGTGGGCCAAGATACTGATTATAAAAATGTTGTCCTCAATCCCACATCTTCCTCCATCCATCCCACTTATATCTCTCTTCCTTTGAAACATTTTGAAATAGACTTTTTTTTACTCTTTATCTCTGTTCTCTTATCTGCCATTCATTCCTCAGTCTAGATTCTCTCTACCATTTCTCTACAAGTGCTTTCACCAAGATCAATAATGATCTGTTATTCTTAAATCCGAAGGATAATTTTCAGTCTTTATCTTACTTGATCTGCCTGTAGCACTTAACACTTACCTTACCTCCTTCCAACATTGTCTTGCCCTGAATTCTAGACAGTGCACTCTTAGTTTTTATCTTGCCATTGTAGCTGCTCCATCTCAGTCACCTTTTATATGTCTTGTAAATATGTCTTGATGTTTCCCAGGGTTCTGTCTTCAGCCCCCTCCCCTTCTATCCCCTCTCTTTCTCTTCCCTCCTCTTCTCTCCTCTTCTCTTCTTCTCTGGTATAAGCTATCCCTGGGCAGTATCATTCATTCACATAGCTTCAAGTGTCATCTATATGCCAGTAACTCCCAACACTATATTTTAAATCCAACTTTCTTTCTTTTTTTTTTTTTATTTTTTATTTTTTTAACATCTTTCTTGGAGTATAATTGCTTTACAATGGTATGTTCAGCTTCACAACAAAATGAATCAGTCCAACTTTCTTTCTTGAGTACCAGATTCTTAAAAGTTTCTAATTGTCTACTGGATATTTCCATATTCTCTCTTTAATGTCCTATAGGCTCCTGAAACATGCCCCTAAATGAAATTCAGTGTTTTCTTCCCAACTGAATTTGTTCCTATTCCTGTCTTCCCTGTCTCAGTGACTGGTACCTCCATTCCCAAGCCAGAAATTAGCTGTCATCCTCACTCATCCACAACTTCAACTCCCATTAGGGTAATTAATTCATCTCAGTTTTCCCAGGACTTTCTGGGTTTTAGCGTAAAGGGTCCCACATCCATGGAAACTGGAATGGCTTGCTTGGAGTTGTCTCCATTTTAAAACGGGAAGTCTCACATCTTGGGAATCCCTCAGTCCTGGGCAAACCAGGGAGGCTGATCACCCATTCCCTCTCATCCAGTCAATCATCAAGATCCACTGACTCTAACTTTTTAATATGTTCAGTTGTCCTGTTCTCTCCATTTCCACTGCTACCAGTACAAGGCTTTAACATTTCTTGTCTGGATTGCTGCAAAGCTTTGTAACTTTTCTTTGCCTCTATCATTGCTTCCACTACCCCATTCTCTGAATTGCTGCTAATCTTTTTAAACTACAAACCTAATGATGTCATTCTTCTGCTTCAATCTTTTTAACTGTTCCCTATTTTCCCTGAGATAAGATGCAGACATTTTTACATGGCTCACATGATCTCTCATAAAATCACCCTGCTTATTCTTCCAGACTCATCCCTTCTCACTGTCCTCTTACAATTTATAGAAACCCAGAGGCCAGCTGTCTCCTCTATAAAAGCAACCTTTGTTTTTATCTTACACCCAGGTGGACATAGAACTCTTACATGTCTTCACATTCTGTTACCAAATCCATTTTTACAAAAGTCCTAGTGAGAAACACAGAATTCACAGGGGAGATGAGGGAATATTCTATCATATGTGGTATAGTAACAACCTCCAATTCACCATTTGACATTTTTTTCCCAAAGTTTCTTTTCTGCTGTGGCACTCTTAGGACATTTCTTTTTCTTTGTCTCTACTTTTCCCCCAAGGTATACAGTCTTCCTGGATCTACTCATGCCTGCCCCCGACCCCAGCTCTTTACACTCATCCCTTTATTATACTGAGCAATTTGGCTTTGCCCCAGCCCCTGATTATAAACGTACATTCCCAACTCCATCCAAGGGCTCAACAAAACAAAGTGCCCTTCTATTTCTAGATTCCATTCTTGCTTAGTGCCACTACTTTTAGGTTGAATATGTCCCTTGTAGTCTCACCTCTCATCCCAAGTAGCTTATTAAACAGTTTATTTAAAAATATTGTGTTAAGCTCCTAGAGGAATTATTCTACCAGCTGCTAAGAGAGTAAATGTTTCTTCATTTTGTTACACATGTTTCAGCCATACTGGCTTTCCTGCAGTTCTCATAGTATTCCTTGTTCTCTGCTATTATGTCTTTGCATAAGCTGCCAATTTACTGAGATATTTTAGTACCATTTAAAGAAATTGACCGATTAATAAATATATTTAAAGTTATGAGATTTTTATGTCTCCTTGCCAAAATTTGTCTTCTGCATCAGGAGGAACAGACTGATTTTTATAAACGGAATCAGTGTTAGATATAGTTCATGGAGCTTGATTTGCACAAAGAAATTCCTAATTATATCATGACTCATTTCAGCATTTTTAATCATCATGGCATGATGAAATTCACTGCATTGATCTCTAGGGGATTAGAAAGAAAATTAATTTCAGTTTTTGAAAGTCATTTTCAAGACCTCCAAAGAAGGTTTATAAAGGACATGAAAGGGCCTAAGAATTACATAGCTCTCAGTTTGACTCTTAAGTCTGAGAATTAGTACAATTAATCAAAACTGCAATCTACAGCCCCTTAGAAAACAACAATATGCAAAACACATGGCCATTGTGTGCAGTCCAAGCAATCATATACGTTTACAGGTTGGTCACATTCAATTAACCTCATTTGTTTTCTTGATATCATCATTGAGTATATCTTCAGTTTTACTAATGCAAATGATTGAAGATATTAGGATGGCAGTAGAATAAGTTCTTATTGTGAATAGAGAGTCACACTATTCGGGTTTCTCAGTGGCCTTTTTTATTCTTAAGCCCTTGCTTCAAAGCCTGGAGAGGAATGTGGATAAACAAAACAAATACAGAGCTAGAATTCAGAAAATTAGATTTCCATACAGCTATGTTTTCTTAAGTCATTTAAAACTCTCTGCACTTTCTTATATTTTAAGCAATCTTTACACTTACATGTTAAAGATAGATTGTCCTTTGTTTTCTTTCTCACTCAGGAAAGTAATATAAAGAAAATACTTTGAAAATTAAAAATGCTTTGCGGGCTTCCCTGGTGGCGCAGTGGTTGGGAGTCCGCCTGCCGATGCAGGGGACACGGGTTCGTACCCCGATCCGGGAGGATCCCACGTGCTGCGGAGCGGCTGGGTCCGTGGGCCATGGCCGTTGAGCCTGCGCGTCCAGAGCCTATGCTCCGCAACGGGAGAGGCCGCGGCAGTGAGAGGCCCGCGTACTGCAAAAAAAAAAAAAAAAAAAAAAAAATGCTTTGCAATAGTAGGTGGGTCTGTCATTTTTCAGATTTGCAAGGGGCAACCATGAGGAAATTCACTGTACCAATCTTTTCATCCTTCCTAAGATTCAACTATCCATCAATCTGTCTTTCCCGTCCTTTTTTTCCCCAACGAGTATTTATTGAGCACTTAGTATTTGTATATAACAAATAAGATCCCTGTCCTCATGGAACTTATACTCTTGTGTAAATAGTAAATAGACAACTTAAATCCAGTTTTATAAAGACCATAGTTGGGAAGAAAACTGTGGGATGGTTAGATTAGGTAGGGTGGTGGTTAGGGAAGGTTTTCCACAAAAAGTGATGTCTAGGGTGAGAGCTGATCCTTCAGCTCTCATGGGAAAATATGAGATATATTGAGGTCTCATGGGAAGTATGGGTAAGAGCAGGGCAGAGAGATGATAGAATGTTCCAAGTAGAGAGAACACTGTGTGCAAAGGCCCTAGGCAAAAGTCAGTGTAGTTTAATAAAAATTTCAAGATAGCTGCTCTGCCAGGTAAGAAATCCTCACTTGAATTGTTTATGAAAAATGTAGTAGTTAGTTCCATTGAATATCTGGTGTATGAAAGTTGTAAGGTTTATCCATTTGCAACTGTTCTTTGGCCTCAAGTCTTAGATGGAATTGTACCATCCCTGAAAGCTCTCTCGGTATTTTTAAAAAAAATAAACCCCTGGACAGTGGATTGGTAAGATTCCAAAGCTTTTGGTTTTTAAGATATGACTCTTTGAAATGAAACACTGCAATTATCAGTGGTACTCAATACCATTATTTCCATCTCTTCTCATTTTAAAGGGAAGAAACTGGGTCACAGAGAGTTTATATACCTTTCCAGAGGTTACAGAGCCATTAAATCATGGTTATTATATCAACTATAGGCTAGACCTAGGGCAACAATGTTCTCCACATATTAGAATCAAGAGCAACATGACCACTGAAATATATGAAAATCAAGAATAACCACAGAGGTTGACTACTACCTGTAAAAATACAGGACAACCAGGGAACTAAGACTCTTATCATAGACAGAAGCATATTCATTGTCTGATTCGAGGGATCAAGCCCTTCTAGTCTGAAAACACTGACAATATCACCCGTCATCGCTCCTTCCTAACATCCTATTATTAGAGTAGTTGAGTCTTGGGAACATGAATTTTCTCCTAAAATTCTCTTAAAGTCCATAACTTGTTGAGCACAAAAGAAGTTCCTAGGCAATGCTTAGTAAAGATAGGAACCTGGAACTGAGGAATAAGAGCAAGACAAATGAAGTGGAAGTTTAAGAAACCCAAATATAAAAGTCTATTTACATAGGCTGACAGTTTATGATTCCTAGGGAAATTGAGCAATCAAACATAATCAGAATGATTGCTAAACATCTCTAGCCTTGACTAACAACTAATCACAAGAGTAACAACAAGAAAGAAAATAGAGTCCCTCTCCAGTCTGATTATTTAGATACCTGGGTAAGTTAAGTATGGGGAAGAGAAGCAGGTATGTCACACATGAAAGTAGTAGACTAAAGTCTATGAGGTATATATCACACCAAGAAACATTGGTGATTCGAATCTATTCACACCCACTTCCCCAGTACACATACATGAAGCAATGGCAAAACTTCTGTTGCAGTTGTTTTCCTGCTACAGGAAACTTTGCAGATGATGTCCTAACCCTTGAGTAAAATGAAAAGGTCTGAAATGTGAACCTTCTCTTATCAGAATTTTTTTCTACCATAAAACTTTCTATGTCTCTTAAAAATCTTTCAGTTGCATGTGACAAAATAATTAACTCAAACTTGTGTAAGCAAAACATTTATTGGCTCAAATATTTGAAAGGGCCAGAGATAGGTCTTGTCATAGATGCAGTTTGATGTGGGAGATCATATGATGGGTTTCTCATCACCTCTCAACTCTTTCTTCCTTGGTGTGGCAGCTTCATTTTTGGGTTGCTTCTTTAATGAGACAAGATGGTGGCAGCATTTCTAATCTTCATATCTTCACCTACAAAATCCAGTGGAAGAGTGAAAGCTTCTCTTCCTGCGAGCTGGTCACCATGGCCAGGGAGTTGGGGTTGTGAGGTTTTGCTTAAGTCAATTAGTGTCCTCCACAGGGGTGGGGGTGGGGGTGGGATCTTTCCCACTCAGCTGAGTTGGCAGAGACTCAGGCTTGGAGGATTTTGCCAAAGGAAATTTTGTTTCTGGATAAATGGGGAAATGGAAGGTAAAGAGCAAAGAGAGGATTTTTGCCACCCTTAATTTTTTTCTTCTCTCTTTTTTGGCATTCTACCTGATAAGGACTTTCAGTTAAGTTTAGTTTCTGTTTAGGTTAGAATATAGTTTCAGGTGCATGAAATAAAGACTCAAAATAACAGTATATTAAACAAGATAGAAATGTATTTCACTCTTGTTTAAAGTCTGAAATAGTATAGTGGCTCTGCACTGTAAAATTGGAAAGGACCAGGGTGTTGCTCTGTCTTTTCCAGGGTGTTGCTCTATGGTCCAACATGGGTCATTACTATGTCCCAATTCCAGTGGAAGGGGCAAAGGAGGGGAGGATACATCTCTTTTCTTTAAATCAGTTTCTTAACATTGGCACTATTGACATTTTGGGCAGATTATTCTTTGTTGAGGAAGGATGTTCTGTGCATTGTAGGGTGTTTAACAGCATCCCTGGCCTCAACCCACTAGATGCCAGTAGCATCCCCCTTACCCCCAGTAGTGTCAATGAAAATGACTTCAGACCTGCCAAATATCCACTAGGGGGACATATTTTACTTCTGCGCATATTCTTTGGCTAGAACTGAGTCATATGGTCATTCATAGCTACAAAGGAGACTGGGAAGTGTGATCCTTTTCTCTTTTTTCTTGATGGCTCTGTGTCATCAAGAATGAGCCCATTAACCTTCTTAGTCACAGGGTTCAAGTGTAAGTGTGCCATCTTTGTTAACATCAACCTAGGGGCACGATGATGATAACAGACAATAATTATTTAGGTTTCGCCTTCATCCGCCTCCAGGATTCCACAAAATTTCCTTCAAATATTTCTGAAACTCTTTGGGATTTCATATTTGTTAACATCCTTTTAGATTTCAACTCTGGGAAACTTGGAAATCCATGAAACTATATGTAGGTGTTTTACAAATGATGTTTTCACTGGTGCCCATTTTGAGGGCACTGAAATCTGTGTCAAGTGTAATTTCTAGTCACTCTCAAAGCTTTCTCTCCAAAGCTGTTGGTGCAGCCTTATGCCTGCCATTTCTGCTAAAGCCATTGGTGCCAACTCAAGCTATCACCCATCCTGCTACACTTTAAATCACCTCCCAGCCCATCTTTGGTCTTGATGAAGTACTGATGAGAGCTTCCAACATGTTATAGACATTTTAGTGAATCTAGCTTTTCCACATGGCTTCTTCTCTCCTTATGGCTCACAGCAAGACTGGGTGTTGGGATGGAAGACAGTTCTGAGTAACACAAAACACAAAACCCAATGTTCTCAAAATCATTCTTCCATTCTCTGATGATTGAAACATTGTTATTGAGTCATGCTTACATGCTTGACTTGTAGCAGAATTATTTCCCCAAATTATTTCTCAGTCCCACAAATGAATAGAATTCAGGTATAATATACCGTATGCTTTCCTGACCAGCCCAAACATGTGGACATCCAGTTTAAGGCTGAAACTGGAGATCTTGGCTAATTAATTAATTAATTAACTCATTGTTTTCTCTTAATCAACACATTTACTAAATGTCTACTACATAAAGGCATGTTCTGGGTCTCAGATTTGCAGCTGTGAACACCACTGACATGACCCTGGCTTATCCAATCTAACAGCTCCCTCCTCCTCCACATTATCAGTCTGTGGATTATGTACTTTGTGCATTCTTTCATTGAAAGTCCTAAGTTAGACCAGAATCTCTCTGCTACCAGTTGCTGTCAGTGGTGCATACTCAGGAAATTCAGTATTTCTGTAGGTCAATCCTACTGATGAAGATGGTCCCAAGACAAAAAGTAAAAATCACCCAGTCACACATTCTCAAATTAAGCAGAATGTCTGAGTTATTAAGAATTTGGGATTGTCTACTATTTGCTGAATCTGAGCTGCACTTTATCTTTATGAGCTTCAGACAGATTGAGGGTTAACTACATTGTAATGTGTGATTTACTCTGTAAGAGCTCATCATCTGAAATGCTTTTTTTTTAGAATTATTAAAAATATTTTATTGTGGTAAAATATATACAACATAACATTTATCATTTTAACCATTTTAAAGTGTGTAGTTCTGTGGCATTAACTACATTCACATAGTTGTGTAATCGTCACCACCATCCATTTCCAGAACTTTCCTCTTCCTCATCTGAAACTCTCTACTCATTAAACAATAACTCCCCATTACTCTTTCTCTCTAGCCCCTGGCAACCACTGCTCTACCCTATGTCTCTGTGAATTTGTCTACTCTAGGCATGTCATATAAGTGGAATCATATGGCATTTGTCCTGCCTTATTTCACTTAGCATAATGTCTTCAAGGTTCATCCACCCTTAAAAACCATATGATAGGGCTTCCCTCGTGGTGCAGTGGTTGAGAGTTCACCTGCCGATGCAGGGGACACGGGTTTGTGCCCCAGTCCGGGAAGATCCCACATCCCATATGCCATGGAGCGGCTGGGCCAGTGAGCCATGGCCGCTGAACCTGTGCGTCCGGAGCCTGTGTTCCGTAATGGAAGAGGCCACGACAGTGAGTGGCCTGCATACCGCAAACAAACAAACAAACAAAGTACCATATGATAATCTCAATAGATGCAGGAAAATCTTTTGACAAAATTCAACACCCATTTATGATAAAAACTCTCCAGAACGTGGGCATAGAGAGAACATACCTCAACATAAGAAAAGCCATACATGACAAACCCACAGTCAACTGTGGGTTTCACCATTCCCAATGGTGAAAAAGTGAAAGCATTTCCTCTAAGATCAGGAACAAGACAAGGGTGCCCACTCTCACCACTATTATTCAACATAGTTTTGGAAGTTTTAACCATGTCATCAGAGAAGAAAAAGAAATAAAAGGAATCCAAATTGGAAAAGAAGAAGTAATACTGTCACTGTTTGCAGATGATACTATACATAGAAAATCCTAAAGATGCCACCAGAAAACTACTAAAGCTAATCAATGAATTTGGTAAAGTAGCAGGATACAAAATTAATGCACAGAAACCTCTTGCATTCCTATACACTAACAACAAAAAATCAGAAAGAGAAATGAAGGAAACACTCCCATTTACCATTGGAACAAAAAGAATAAAATACCTGGGAATAAACCTACCTAAGAAGGCAAAAGATCTGTATGCAGAAAACTATAAGACACTGATGAAAGAAATAAAAAAGATGATACAAACAGATGGAAAGACATACCATGTTCTTGGATTAGAAGAATCAACATTGTGAATATGACTATACTACCCAAACCAATCTACAGATTCAATGCGATCCCTATCAAATTACCAAGGGCATTTTTCACAGAACTAGAACAAACAATTTTATAATTTGTATGGAAACACAAAAGACCTCAAATAGCCAAAGCACTCTTGAGAAAGAAAAATGGAGCTGGAGGAATCAAGTTCCCAGACTTAAGACTATACTACAAAGCTACAGTAATGAAGACAGTATGGTACTGGCACAAAAAGAGAAATATAGATCAGTGGAACAGGAGAGAAAGCCCAGAGATAACCCACGCACCTATGGCCACCTTATCTTTGACAAAGGAGGCAAGAATATACAATGGAGAAAAGATAGCCTCTTCAATAAGTGGTGCTGGGAAAACTGGACAGCTACATGTAAAAGGAGGAAATTAGGACACTTCCTAATACCATACACAAAAATAAACTCAAAATGGATTAAAGACCTAAATGTAAGGCCAGACACTATGAAATTCTTAGAGGAAAACATAGGCAGAACACTCCTTGACATAAATCACAGCAAGATCCTTTCTGACTCACCTCCTAAAGTAGTGGAAATAAAATCAAAAATAAACAAATGGGACTTAATGAAACTTAAAAGCTTTTGCACAGCAAAGGAAACCATAAACAAGACCAAAAGGCAAGGCTCAGAATGGGAGAAAATATTTGCAAATGAAGCAACTGACAAAGGATGAATCTCCAAAATATACAAGCAGCTCATGCAGCTCAATATCAGAAAAACAATCCAATTCAAATGGGTGGAAGACCTAAATAGACATTTCTCCAAAGAAGACATACAGATTGCCAACAAACACATGAAAAGATGTTCAACATCACTAATCATTAGAGAAATGCAAATCAAAACTACAATGTGGTATCACCTCACACCGGTCAGAATGGCCATCATCAGAAAATCTACAAACAATAAATGCTGGAGAGAGTGTGGAGAAAAGGGAACCCTCTTGCACTGTTGGTGGGAATGTAAATTGACAGAGCCACTATGGAGAACAGTATGGAGGTTCCTTAAAAAACTAAAAATAGAACTACCATATGACCCAGCAATCCCACTACTGGACATATACCCTGAGAAAACTATAATTCAAAAAGAGTCATGTACCACAATGTTCGTTGTAGCACTATTTACAATAGCCAAGACATGGAAGCAACCTAAGTGTCCATTGAGAGATGAATGGATAAAGAAGATGTGGCACATATATATATATAATGGAATATTACTCAGCCATAAAAAGGAATGAAATTGAGTTATTTGTAATGAGGTGGGTGGACCTAGAGTCTGTCATACAGAGTGAAGTAAGTCAGAAAGAGAAAAACAAATGCCATATGCTAACGCACATATATGGAATCTAAAAAACCAGTACTGATGAACCTAGTGGCAGAACAGGAATAAAGACGCAGAGGCAGAGAATGGACTTGAGGACATGGGAGGGGGAGAGGAAGCTGGGACTAAGTGAGAAAGTAGCATTGACATATATACACTACCAAATGTAAAATGGATGGCTAGTGGGAAGCTGCTGCACAACACAGGGAGATCAGCTCAATACTTCATGAGGAACTAGAAGGGTGGGATAGGGAGGGTGGGAGGGAGGCTCAAGAGGGAGGGGATATGGAGATATGTGTATACATATAGGTGATTCACTTTGTTATACAGCAGAAACTAACACAATGTTGTAAAGTAATTATACTCTCATAAAGATATTAAAAAAACATTAAAAAAAGGTTCATCTACTTGTAGATTGTGTCAGAATCTCTTCCTTTTTAAGGCTAAATCATATTCTACTTTAAGTATATACCACATTTTGTTTATCCCTTCATTCACTCACTGTGGACTGAAATGCTTTTTTCGGCCTTTTAGGTGGAGTGTCATTTTAAATATGCCCTCAAATCTTGCACTAAATAAATATAAACCATTTAAAGTAGGGCATTTAGGTCTGTGGCATTAATGAACAAGGTATAAAATCTGCAGTTGCCACTCAAGAAGAAAATGTAATTTTACAAATCAGGTTACTGCCACTTTTTATTAGCAGTAGAGGACCTAAGATGAGGATTATGAAATGATTGTTTTATGATAAAAGTCAGTTTAAGAATTTTAGCAGTCTTCATGCCATTAGGAATATTTAAAAATCAAGGGAAATCTTTTCCTTATGTGTTTGTGCTGACCAATATGGTAGCCACCAGCCAAATGTGGGTTTTAACATTTAAATTAATTAAAATTAAATGAAATTTAAAAATTCAGTTTCTCAGTCACACTGGCCACATTGCAAATGCTCTATCACCATTGATAGTGGCTATTGTATTGAACAGTACACGCAGAATATTTCTGTTATCCCAGAAAATTCTATTCCACAGTGCTGATTGTGTTAGCTTGGATTTTGTCCCCCAAAGTCGTTAAGGATCATTTAAACTTCATAAAATTCATTCCTGCCTAACAGAGTGTGCTATTCTGATTGCTCCTCGGCTTTGCCAGCCTGTAGTCTGTAGTTGAAGGACAGGACTTAATCTTCTGTGGAGCATAAGAACAGAATCAATATAGTCTTGGTGCTTGCTAGCCACTCACCCACATAAGCACACAGAGCCCGGTATGCACAGAGGAAAGAGAAAAGGTGAAACTCCAGTAAGGGTGAAGGAGGCAGGAAATGAAGGAGTTAGTTCACTGGAAGTTAATAGCATTTTAAGATTTTATGGTTTTTGAAATTTAGTTTGAAGCCTGTCAAACCCCAAGTAGTAATAAAAATGCACATAGATGGAAATCCTCCAACAGTAAAGAACACGTTTGGACCTAATGTTGCTTAATTCTTATAATGGGATACTTGAAAATCTATTGTAGAGAGAAGTCTCTTGGGGATGGTAAATAGGACCTGATTGTGACAGGGCAGACTTTACACTCCACCTCTTCTTTCGAGAGGTGATTTTCAACTTTCTTTGCAGTTAAGATACCTTGGTGGTAATGGTTTATTTATAATTATTTTGTTATTTTTTTGGTATGACATCATGTGCTCTTAAAGGGAGAAAATGAATTTCGTTTTCAGGGTTTTGACATTCTTTTGACTCGTTAGGACAGAGGCAACTCTTAGCAGCTTGTTCTGTCCCCAGAACCCAGCATAGTCCTTACACATAATTGGTGTGCAAGAAATGTTGAATGAATGAATGTGAATATCCTGGATGTTCTGAAAGGCTGGGGCTGGGAATCATTTTATTAGGAAAATTGATTTTCCCTGAAAGAGACTATGTCAAATCTATTCATCAATAGCCTTGCAGGGTCCTTCTTCAATTTACAAGCAAGCAGCATAGGATAGTGATTAATCTGTTGGACATAAATATGAGATGGCTTGGGTTCAAGTTCCAACTCAAGCTCTGATTAGCTATGTGAATGTGACCGTATTAACCTCTCAAAGCTGTTTCCATATTTGGAACACAATAATAGCTACACTTTAGGATTTTTCTGAGGATCAAATAACTTAAGATACACAAACTGTTTAGTAAAGTGCTCGACATATATTTAACTCTCAGTATGTGTTAACTTAAAAAAAGAGAACACTTTAAGCATTTTGGGGGAGAATCTAGGCTTAGGTTGAAAGTAAGAGAAGAAGAAGAGAGAGAATGCTTGTGTTATGGGAATCTAGAAGAAAGATAGAGCTTGTGTCACATACAGAATCCAGAGCAAAGGAGATGAAGAAGCGGCGCAACTTTGTTGAAGAGTGGGCAGCTGGAACTCCCACTGCTGTAAAGGAACTATTCTGTCCTGGATACCTGCTGGGTACTTGACAGGCCAAACACACTCCAGCCTCTAGGCCTTTGCCTTTTTTGTCTCTTTGTTTGGAATTGTTTTCCTCCAGATACCTGCATGGTCCCTCTCTCACTTCATTTAGGACTCTGCTCAAATGATGCTCCTCTTTGTTGAGCCTACCAAAAAAGGTACCTCCCCCCAATAATGCAGTATCTTCAATTATAATGATAATTACATACCCTACTTTATTTTTGCTATTAAAACTATCACTACTGGTACTATTATATACGCTGTAATTACATATGGGCAGGAAGTATCTTTTTTATTCACTATGTTTTGAATAGTGCTTGTTTATGATAGACTTGCAATGAATTGTTTTTTTGCTGAATTCACATTTTTAATCATTTGATCCTCATAAGAACTCTAAGTGGTAAGCGGCGTTACACTCAGGCTGTGGGGAGAAACATGGCGTTCAGAGACATTAGATGGCTTACTCAAGATCACATAGCTAATGGGTCTTGGAACCAATATTTGTCTTCAAAAACAAATGGTCTTTGCACTATATCACATAGATCAGTTTTATGTTCTTTTTTCAAAAGGAATTGGGGACTTACACATTTAATGGGGATAGTACTCATTATGCAAAATAAGGAAATAAGGATAAAAGAGAACAGAGATCTTATAGGTAAATTTAAGGAAATAGGTACTCTCTGACATCTGAGATAAGAAAAATGTTGCCACAATTCTTTTTTTTTCTGGGTCCATGGCAGCTGTAGAAATGAACAGGTTCCCCTTGACCTTGCACTCAATCACATATCCCAAGTATTTGAGTCCCAACCTCAGAAGGCTGAATCATCAAGTGAGTCTGTTTTCTTTATTACATTGTAAACTCTTTCAGGACAGGGGCTATATCTTAAACGTCTGAATCCCTTACAACATTTAGCGTGATGCTTTTCCAGATGGTTAATGTCTAGAATGACAGAGATCTGTGCTTCCATCATTGCAAGGGAGGTTGTACTAAATTCTACCCTTATGCCTACCTCTAAGGGCCTATGACTCTTTTGAAAAGTACTTGAAGTGTTGATATGTGCTTACTAAAGTAGAGTCATTTATGTCAAACCCAAGAATGAGAGAAATTGAAACGGAATAACAGTGAAAGTTTACATGGGGCATATAGGTGGCTAACCCACCTGAGCATAAACATGAGTGGTAGGTGTACCTGTACTTGGAGCCTCCTTTGTGCTCTGGAAAAGAGCTTTGACTTAATGGCTGCTTGAAGCCCTGAAGTTCTGTGCTATATACCATGAAAAAGATAACTGTATGCAGGTATCACTTTAGAGCAAATGTGCAATTTGATTACTCTTTTATCAAGTAGGGCTTAAATTTGGCTGTGTGCAGTAAAACATCCAAATCATAGTGACTTGAGTTAGAGAGGGGCTTAATTTTTATTCATGAAACAAAAAGTATGCAGGAAGGCAGGCATGGTAAGAAGCTCAGGTATATCAAGTCTGTAAGATCTTTGCAGGTCTCCTAGCCTTTCCTTTGTGGTCAAATGCAAGTGGCTGCTACAGTACCAGCCATCATGCTTGCACTTGAGGATGCATGAAGGCGAGAGAACAAAGGGCACACAGGGTAGAAAGGACATGTCAGCTAAGTCTGTCCCCGCCTTCTTTACATATTTTTATTTTTCCTGCCTCCACACACCTACTTATTTCTCCTTGGCTAGAACTCTGACACATGGATGTCTCTGTTCATGTGTACATCTGTCTACAATGGAGGCTGGGAAATTTAGTTTTTATTAGCTGGGCACTTTGCCCTCATCTCCCAACAAAATAAAGTTTCTGTCAGTGAGGAACAATGGGAGCATGGATATTGAATCAACACTAGCAGTCTTGCTGTAACTATCTTTTGAAAAACCTTAGCAAGGGCCCAGGGAACCCTTTATTTTAAAGAACATTTTACATTTTGATGAGTCTCCTGATGAATTAGTTGCATGACACGTACTGAAGTAGCTTTACAAGCTTGTCTTTTGTTGAAATATTTAAGAGAAGATCTCCTCTGAAATGTTGAGTATTATATGGAAGGAGCCATGGAATGGGTTCAAACTTTGGCTTCACCACAATTCACTGTGAACCACTTTGAGGTATAGCTCAATTACATGTGAAAGGAGATATGGCAAACTGAGTTTTACATTTATATGCAAGAGCAAATGATTAAGAATAAATAAGACGTTCCTAAAGAAGAAGTACAAGGTGGAAGGACAGTTGTTTTTTTTATCAGAAATTAAGAATTTATTATACAGCTCTATTTCTTCAGATGGTCTGGGATTAGGTCAGGGCTGTACATATTGACCAAAAAATAGAAAGGAGAACCCCAAGACCAACACCAAAAATGGACAATTTATCTTTGACTGAGATGACATTGACACTACACATTGGTTAAGAAAAGATAAACTTTTCAATAATGGAATTGGAACAATTGGTAATCTGAATGTGAAAAGATGACATCAGAAACCTATCTCACAACATGAAAAATGGAAAAAAATGAAATACCTGTGGATTAAGACTTACATGTACAAGGCAAAACTACAATGTTGAGTGGAAATAGTAAGCTTCCAGTATGTCTCCACTTGTACAAAGTCCAAAGCATACAAAACTATGTAATATAGTCCTTGATAAAACCAACATGGTTAAATATAAAGTGGGGAAATAAAGGTAAAGAGAAAATTCAGGTTTCCATTTCCTCTCAGGAGGAATAAAAGCGGAGATGGAAGATCTAAATGTTCTTGTTTTTAAGTTGGGTGGAGCCTACACAGAAGCTTGTTAAGTCATTATACAGTATACCTTACACATTTTTTTTTAAGCATCTGTATTGGAGTATAATTGCTTTACAATGGCATGTTAGTTTCTGCTTTATAACAAAGTGAATCAGCTATACGTATACATATATCCCCATATCTCCTCCCTCTTGTGTCTCCCTCCCACCCTCCCTATCCTACCCCTCTAGGTGGTCACAAAGCACTGAGCTGATCTCCCTGTGCTATGTGGCTGCTTCCCACTAGCTATCTATTTTACATTTGGTAGTATGTATAAGTCTGTGCCACTCTCTCACTTCATCCCAGCTTACCCTTCCCCCTCCCTGTGTCCTCAAGTCCATTCTCTACATCTGCATCGTTATTCCTGTCCTGCCCCTAGTTTCTTCAGAACAATTTTTTTGTTTATTTTTAGATTCCATGTGTATGTGTTAGCATATGGTATTCGTTTTTCTCTTTCTGACTTACTTCACTCTGTATGACAGACTCCAGGTCCATCCACCTCACTACAAATAACTCAATTTTGTTTTTATTATGGCTGAGTAATATTCCATTGTATATATGTGCCACATCTTCTCTATGCATTCATCTGTTGATGGACACTTAGGTTGCTTAGGTTGCTTAGGTTGCTTCCATGTCCTGGCTATTATAAATAAATAGCAATAAAAATTGTGGTACATGCATGTGGTACATGCAATACATGTGGTACATGCAATAAAAATTGTGGTACATGACTCTTTTTGAATTATGGTTTTCTCAGGGTATATGCCCAGTAGTGGGATTGCTGGGTCATATGGTAGTTCTATTTTAAGTTTTTAAGGAACCTCTATACTGTTCTCCATAGTGGCTGCATCAATTTACATTCCCACCAACAGTGCAAGAGGGTTCCCTTTTCTCCACACCCTCTCCAGATTTTATTGTTTGTACATTTTTTGATGATGGCCATTCTGACCAGTGTGAGGTAATACCTCATTGAAGTTTTGATTTGCATTTCTCTAATGATTAGTGATGTTGAGCAACTTTTCATGTGTTTGTTAGCAATCTGTATATCTTCTTTGGATAAATGTCTATTTAGGTCTTCGGCCCATTTTTCAATTGAGTTGTTTGTTGTTTTGATATTGAGTTGCATGAGCTGTTTGTAAATTTTGGAGATTAATCCTTTGTCAGTTGCTTCATTTGCAAATATTTTCTTCCATTCTGAGGGTTGTCATTTTGCCTTGTTCATGGTTTCCTTTGCTATGCAAAAGCTTTTAAGTTTCATTAGGTCCATTTGTTTATTTTTGTTTTTATTTCCATTTCTATAGGAGGTGGGTTAAAAAAGATCTTGCTGTGATTTGTGTCATAGAGTGTTCTGCCTATGTTTTCCTCTAAGAGTTTTATAGTGTCTGGCGTTACATTTAGATCTTTAATGCATTTTGAGTTTATTTTTGTGTATGGTGTTAGGGAGTGTTCTAATTTCATTCTTTTACATGTAGCTGTCCAGTTTTCCCAGCACCACTTATTGAAGAGGCTGTCTTTTCTCCATTGTATATCCTTGCCTCCTTTGTCAAAAATAAGGTGACCATTGGTGCGTGGGTTTATCTCTGGGTTTTCTATCCTGTTCCATTGATCTATATTTCTGTTTTTGTGCCAGTACCATACTGTCTTGATTACTGTAGCTTGGTAGTATAGTCTTAAGCCTGGGAGCCTGATTCCTCCACCTCAGTTTTTCTTTCTCAAGATTACTTTGGCTATTCGGGATCTTTTGTGTTTCCATACAAATTGTGAAAGTTTTTGTTCTAGTTCTGTGAAAAATGCCATTGGTAGTTTGTTAGGGATTGCACTGAATCTATAGATTGCTTTGGGTAGTATAGTCATTTTCACAATGTTGACTCTTCCAATCCAAGGACATGATATATCTATCCATCTGTTTGTATCATCTTTAATTTCTTTCATCAGTGACAACTTTACTTCTTCTTTTTCAATTGGATTCCTTTTATTTCTTTTTCTTCTCTGATTGCTGTGGCTAAGACTTCCAAAACTATGTTGAATAATAGTGGTGAGAGTGGACAACCTTGTCTTCCCTGTCTTAGAGGGAATGGTTTTAGTTTTTCACCATTGAGAACAATGTTGGCTGTGTTTTTGTCATATATAGCCTTTATTATGTTGAGGTAAGTTCCCTCTATGCTTACTTTCTGGACAGTTTTTATCATAAATGGGTGTTGAATTTTGTCAAAAGCTTTTTCTGCTTCTATTGAGGTAATCATATGTTTTTTCTCCTTCAGTTTGTTAATATGGTTTATCACATTGATTGATTTGCGTATATTGAAGAATCCTTGCATTCCTGGCATAAACCCCACTTGATCATGGTGTATGATCCTTTTAATGTGCTGTTGGATTCTATTTACTAGTATTTTGTTGAGGATTTTTGCATCTATGTTCATCAGTAATATTTGCCTGTAGTTTTCTTTCTTTGTGACATCTTTGTCTGGTTTTGGTATCAGGGTGATGGTGGCCTCGCAGAAGAGTTTGGGAGTGTTCCTCCCCCTGCTATATTTTGCAAGAGGTTGAGAAGTCTCTAAGTGTTTGATATAATTCACCTGTGGAGACATCTGGTCCTGGACTTTTGTTTGTTGGAAGATTTTTAATCACTATTTCGATTGCAGTGCTTGTGATTGGTTTGTTTATGTTTTCTATTTCCTCTTGGTTCATTCTCAGAACGTTGTGTTTTCTAAGAATTTGTCCATTTCTTCCAGGTTGTCCATTTTATTGGCATAGAGTTGCTTGTAGTAATCTCTCATGATCCTTTGTATTTCTGCAGTGTCAGTTGTTACTTCTCCTTTTTCATTTCTAATTCTATTCATTTGAGTCTTCTCCCTTTTTTTCTTGATGAGTTAAACTAATAGTTTAACAATTTTATTTATCTTCTCAAAGAACTAGCTTTTAGTTTTATTTATCTCTGCTATTGTCTCCTTCATTTCTTTTTCATTTATTTCTGTTCTGAACTTTATGATGTCTTTCCTTCTGTTAATTTGGGGTCTTTTTGTTCTTCTTTCTCTAATTGCTTTAGGTGTAAGTTTAGGTTGTTTATTTGAGATGTTTCTTGTGTCTTGAGTTAGGATTGTATTGTTATAAACTTCTCTTTTAGAACTGCTTTTGATGCATCACATAGGTTTTGAGTTCGTTGTGTTTTCATTGTCATATGTTTCTAGGTATTTTTTGATTTCCTCTTTGATTTCTACAGTGATCTCTTGGTTATTTAGTAGTGTATTGTTTAGCCTCCATATGTTTGTATTTTTTACAGATTTTTTGCTGTAATTGAATGTCTAGTCTCTTAGCGTAGTGGTTGGAAAAGGTGCTTGATATGATTTCAATTTTCTTAAATTTACCAAGGGTTGATTTGTTACCCAAGATATGATATATCCTGGAGAATGTTCCATGAGCACTTGAGAAGAAAGTGTATTCTTTTTTTTTGGTTGGAATGTCCTTTAAATATCAATTAAGTCCATCTTGTTTAATGTAGTATTTAAAGCTTGTGTTTCCTTATTTATTTTCATTTTGGATGATCTGTCCATTGGTGAAAATGGGGTGTTAAAGTCCCCTACTATGACTGTGTTTCTGTCGATTTTTCCTTTTATGGTTGTTAGCATTTGCCTTATGTATTGACGTGCCACTATGTTGGGTGCATAAATATTTACAATTGTTATATCTTCTTTTTGGATTGATCTCTTGATCATTATGTAGTGTCCTTCTTTGTCTCTTGTAATAGTCTTTATTTTAAAGTCTGTCTTGTCTGATATGAGATTTGCTACTCCAGCTTTTTTTGATTTCCATTTGCATGGAATATCTTTTTCCAATCCCTCATTTTCAGTGTGTATGTGTCCCTAGGTCTGAAGTGGGTCTCTTGTAGTCAGCATATATACGGGTCTTGTTTTTGTATCCATTCAGCCAGTCTATGTCTTTTGGTTGAAGCATTTACATTTAAGGTAATTATCAAATGTATGCTCCTATTACCATTTTCTTAATTGTTTTGGGTTTTTTTTGGTCGGGCTTTTCCTTCCCTTGTGTTTCCTGCCTAGAGCAGTTCCTTTAGTATTTGTTGTAAAGCTGGTTTGGTGGTGCTGAATTCTCTTAAGTTTTGCTTGTATGTAAAGGTTTTAATTTCTCCATCGAATCTGAATGAGACCCTTGCTGTGTAGAGTAATCTTGGTTGTAGGTTTTTCTCTTTCGTCATTTAAATATGTCCTGCCACTCCCTTCTGGCTTGAAGAGTTTCTGCTGAAAGATCAGCTGTTAACCTTATGGGGATTCCCTTGTATGTTATTTGTTGCTTTTCCCTTGCTGCTTTTAATATTTTTTCTTTGTATTTAATTTTTGATAGTTTGATTAATATGTTTCTTGGCATGTTTCTCTTTGGAGTTATCCTTTATGGGACTCTGTGTGCTTCCTGGACTTGATTAACTATTTCCTTTCCCATGTTAGGGAAGTTTTCAACTATAGTCTCTTCAAATATTTTCTCAGACTCTTTCTTTTTCTATTCTTCTTCTGGGACTGGTATAATTCGAATGTTGGTGTGTTTAATGTTTCCCAGAGATCTCTGAGATTGTCCTCAATTCTTTTCATTCTTTTTTATATTCTACTCTGCAGTATTTATTTCCACTATTTTATCTTCCAGGTCACTTATCCATTCTTCCGCCTCAGTTATTATGCTATTGATTCCTTTTAGAGAATTTTTAATTTCATTTATTGTTTTGTTCATCCTTGTTTGTTTGCTCTTTAGTTCATCTAGGTCCTTGTTAAACATTTCTTATATTTTCTCCATTCTATTTCCAAGATTTTGGATCATCTTTACTCTGAATTGTTTTTCAGGTAGACTGCCTATTTCCTCTTCATTTGTTTGGTCTGGTGTGTATTTACCTTTCTCCATCTGCTGTGTGTTTCTCTGACTTTCCATTTTGCTTAACTTACTGTGTTTGGTGTCTCCTTTTCACAGGCTGCAGGTTTGTAGTTCCCATTGTTTTTGGTGTCTGCCCCCAATGGCTAAGGTTGGTTCACTGGTTGTGTAGGCTTCCTGGTGGAGGGGACTGGTGCCTGTGTTCTGGTGGCTGAGGCTGGATCTTGTCTTTCTGTTGGCAGGACCATATCCGGTGGTGTGTTTTGGGGTGTCTGTGACCTTATTATGATTTTAGGCAGCCTCTCTGCTAATGGGTGGTGTTTTGTTCCTTTCTTTCTAGTTGTTTGGCATAGCATGTCCAGCACTGTAGCTTGCTGGTCATTGAGTGGAGCAGGGTCTTAGCACTGAGATGGAGATCTCTGGGAGAACTTTTGCTGTTTGATATTACATGGAGCCTGGAAGTCTCTGGTGGACCAAGTTCTGAACTCAGCTCTCCCACCTCAGAGGCAAAGGCCTGAAACCCAACTGGAGCACCAAGACCCTGTTAGCCACACAGCTCAGAAGTAAAGGGAGAAAAAAAAAAAAAAAAAAGAAAGAAAGAAAGAGAGAACACAACCAAGAAAGAAAAAAATAAATAAAATAAAGTTCTTAAAATAAAAAATAAAAAAAGTTATTAAAAATGAAAAAGTAATAAAAAAGAAAGAAAGAAAGAAGAGAGCAACCAAAGCAAAAAACAATCCACCTATGATAACAAGTGCTAAAACTATACGAAAAAAAAAATTGGACAGATGGAACTCTAGGACAAATGGTAAAAGCAAAGTTATACAGACAAAATCATACAAAGAATCATACACATACACCCTCACAAAAAGAGAAAAAGGGAAAAGAATATATACTTCTATATATTAAAAAAAAGGAAGAGAGCAACCAAATCAATAAGCAAATCTACCAATGATAATAAACTCTAAATACTAAACTATGATAAACATAAAACTAGAAACAAATTAGATGCAGAAAGCAAACCCCAAGTCTACAATTGCTCACAAAGTCCACCACTTCAATTTTGGGATGATTCATTGTCTATTCAGGTATTCCAGAGATGCAGGGCACATCAAGTTGATTGTGGTGATTTAATCCGCTGCTTCTGATGCTGCTGGAGAGATTTCCCTTTCTCTTCTTTGTTCGCACAGCTCCTGGAGTTCAGCTTTGTATCTGGCCCTGCCTCTGCATGTAGGTCGCCTGAGGGCGTCTGTTCTTTGGTCAGACAGGACGGGGTTAAAGGAGCAGCTGATTAGGAGGCTCTGGTTCACTCAGGCTGGGGGAGGGGAGTATGGAATGCAGGGCGAGCCTGCGGTGGCAGAGGCCTGTGTAATGTTGCATAGCCTGAGGCGCACCGTGTGTCCTCCCGGGGAAGTTGTCCCTGGATCACAGGACCCTGGCAGTGGCGGCCTGCACAGGCTCCCGGGAGGGGAGGTGTGGATAGTGACCTGTGCTTGCACACAGGCTTCTTGGTGGCTGCAGCAGCCTTAGCGTCTCATGCCCATCTCTGGTGTACAACCTGATAGCTGCGGCTTGTGCCTGTCTCTGGAGCTCATTTAGGTGGTGCTCAGAATCCCCTCTCCTTGCGCACCAGAAACAATGATCTCTTCCCTCTTCCGCAGGTCCAGACTTTTCCCCAGACTCCCTCCCGGCTAGCTTTGGTGCAGTAGCTGCCTGCAGGCTGTGTTCACGTAGCCAACCCCAGTTCTCTCCCTGGGATCTGATCTCCAAAGCCGGAGCCTCAGCTCCCAGCCCCCACCCGCCCCAGCGGGTGACAAGCCTCATGGGCTGGTGAGTGCAGGTCGGCACCGACCCTCTGTGTAGGAATCTCTCCGCTTTGCCCTCTGCAACCCTGTTGCTGTGCTCTCCTCTGTGGCTCCAAAGCTGTACCACCCCGCCACACCCCATCTCCGCCAGTGAAGGGGCTTCCTAGTCAATGGAGACTATTCCTCCTTCACAGCTCCCTCCAGAGGTGCAGGTCCCGTCCCTATTCTTTTGTCTCTGTTTTTTTCTTTTGCCCTACCCAGGTATGTGGGGAGTTTCTTGCCTTTTGGGAGGTCTGAGGTCTTCTGCCAGCGTTCAGTAGGTGTTCTGTAGGAGTTGTTCCACATGTAGATGTATTTCTGATGTGTTTGTGGGGAAGAAGGTGATCTCCACCTCTTACTCCTCTGCCATCTTGCTACACATGACTTTTAAAAGATTTAAAATGTAGATATGGAAAGATTTCAGTCTTGTTGGATTATTGTGAATATCTGACATGAAAGTATTTGAAGTATTAAATAAACATGTTATTTTTATCTACTACACTGTGCACTTATTGAAGGCAGAATTATTTTTTATTCATTTTTGTATCCTTAGCACAGTGTCTGCAATACACTGTGTACTTAATAAATATTTTTTGTATCAGTGAATGAATGAGTGAGAAAGTCATTTTGATGTTAGCATATTTAATACAGGTTTTTAATTTTGGTATTTTTAGAACTGAGCTGCTCCTTCTAGTATTTACTAACAAACATATCACTGTTTTCACTCATTTAATTATTTATTAATTTATCCATTCTTCAAATACATAATAAGGCCTACAATGTTCCAGATACCATGGTAGTTAATAGGAGATACTGAGATGAACTATACATATTTCCTATTTCCAATGAGCTCATCGTCTAGTGTGAGAGACAAACAAGTACCCAGACAATAATAATTGCTTCTGTAAACCATTTCTTAGTAGTGATAAGACTATCACTACTATGTATGATAAAGGATGCTTATCCTCCTGGTTGATTTTTTCTTTTCTTTAGACAATGAGGACATTTTCAAAGTTCGCCTTGAGGAGTGGTAAATCAACTTACTTAACTCTATTTCATAAGCATTTCAGGGAAATGAGATTCTATTATCTCACATGAACTGGAGGCCAGGGAGGTTGCATGTTTGTGCCTTTGAATTGAGTTTAGTTCAGACTGGAATCAGGTGTGAATAGGAAAGGGATCTATTTAATCAACACCTGTGATGAGACCACTGACACTGAGAGAGAGGAGTTTTAAGTACAGAGAGTTTGTATATGAGACTTCAGCACCTAGCAGGCAACATGATAGCAAGTGCCAAGATGGGACCTGATTGCTGTGGGGAATATGAGCACAGCCAAGGTGAAATCCACAACAAGGAGTGAGGAAGATGGAAACTTCAGCTGGGTTGACGCTAGGGTGATTACGTTAAACAAGATGGACAAGTGTTGAGGCCAGGATTTCCCAAATCATATTCCTTAGAATGTCATTCCTTCAAAGATACTTTATGAAAAAAAGGAATTGAAATACATTTGAGAAATGCTAAGCCTTTCCTTTAATGTAGATTCACAATGCAGAATATCATATTAAAGACCCTCATGAAAACAGTTCAACTTCATTTAGAAAGACAACAAAATTATGTGAAGAAACTGCTCAATTTTTGATGTCAGTCATTTCTATTTTTAATTATGTCTTTTTTTGCCCAACAATGATTTCTTGAATGCCTACTGTAAGGCAATGGAACAACTGACTATTAAATGAACAGAGATTTCGGAGAAGGTAAAATAATTTTTAAATAAATGAAAAAAAGGCACAGCTTGTTTTTATTGTATGTCAGTTAATTGTGCTTTGCAGATATTGCATATTTTACAAATTGAAGTTTTGTAGCAACCCTGCATCGAGCAAATCTATTGGCACCATTTTCCAAACAGCATTTGCTCACTTTGTGTCTGTGTGTCATGTGTTAGAAATTCTTGGAAATATTTCAAATATTTTCATTATTATTATGTTTGTTATGGTGATCTCTGATCCGAGATCTCTTAAGTTACTATTGTAATTGTTTTGGGGTGCCACAAACAGTGCCCGTGTGAGATGGCGAACTCAACTGATAAATGTTGTGTGTTCTGACTGCTTCACTGACTGGCTATTCTCCCACCTCTCTCCCTCTCCTTTGGTCTCCCTATTTTTTTTTTTTTTTAACATCTTTATTGGAGTATAATAGCTTTACAATGTGTGTTAGTTTCTGCTTTATAACAAAGTGAATCAGTAATACATACACATATGTTCCCATATCTTTTCCCTCTTGCGTCTCCCTCCCTCCCACCCTCCCTATCCCACCCCTCCAGACGATCACAAAGCACCGAGCTGATCTCCTTGTGCTATGCGGCTGCTTCCCACTAGCTATCTATTTTATGTTTGGTAGTGTATATATGTCCATGCCACTCTCTCGCTTGTCACAGCTTACCCTTCCCCCCCCCCATATCCTCAAGTCCATTCTTTAGTAGGTCTGTGTCTTTATTCCTGTCTTACCCCTAGGTACTTCATGACATTTTTTTCCCTTAAATTCCATATATATGTGTTAGCATACAGTATTTGTCCTTCTCTTTCTCACTTACTTCACTCTGTATGACAGACTCTAGGTCCATCCACCTCATTACAAAGAGCTCAATTTCGTTTCTTTTTATGGCTGAGTAATATTCCATTGTATATATGTGCCACATCTTCTTTATCCATTTATCTGATGATGGACACTTAGGTTGTTTCCATCTCTGGGCTATTGTAAATAGAGCTGCAATGAACATTGTGGTGCATGACTCTTTTTGAATTATGCTTTTCTCAGGGTATATGCACAGTAGTGGGATTGCTGGGTCATATGTTAGTTCTATTTGCAGTTTTTTAAGGAACCTCCATACTGTTCTCCACAGTGGCTGTATCAATTTACATTCCCACCAACAGTGCAAGAGGGTTCCCTTTTCTCCACACCCTCTCCAGCATTTATTGTTTCTAGATTTTTTGATGATGGCCATTCTGACTGGTGTGAGATGATATCTCATTGTAGTTTTGATTTGCATTTCTCTAATGATTACTGATGTTGAGCATTCTTTCATGTGTTTGTTGGCAGTCTGTATATCTTCTTTGGAGAAATGTCTATTTAGGTCTTCTGCCCATTTTCGGATTGGGTTGTTTGTTTTTTGTATTGAGCTGCATGAGCTGCTTATAAATTTTGGAGATTAATCCTTTGTCAGTTGCTTCATTAGCAAATATTTTCTCCCATTCTGAGGCTTGCCTTTTGGTCTTCTTTATGGTTTCCATAGCTGTGCAAAAGCTTTGAAGTTTCATTAGGTCCCATTTATTTTTGTTTTAATTTCCATTTCTCTAGGAGGTGGGTCAAAAAGGATCTTGCTGTGATTTATGTCATAGAGTGTCCTGCCTATGTTTTCCTCTAAGAGTTTGATAGTTTCTGGCCTTACATTTAGGTCTTTAATCCATTTTGAGCTTATTTTTGTGTATGGTGTTAGGGAGTGATCTAATCTCATACTTTTACATGTACCTGTCCAGTTTTCCCAAGACTAATTATTGAAGAGGCTGTCCTTTCTCCACTGTACATTCCTACCTCCTTTATCAAAGATAAGGTGACCATATGTGCGTGGGTTTATCTCTGGTCTTTCTATCCTCTTCCAATGATCTATCTTTCTGATTTTGTGCCAGTACCATACTGTCTTCATTACTGTAGCTTTGTAATATAGTCTGAAGTCAGGGAGCCTGATTCCTCCAGCTCCGTTTTTCATTCTCAAGATTGCTTTGGCTATTCGGGGTCTTTTGTGTTTCCATACAAATTGTGAAATTTTTTGTTCTAGTTCTGTGAAAAATGCCAGTGGTAGTTTGATAGGGATAGCATTGAATCTGTAGATTGCTTTGGGTAGGAGAGTCATTTTCACAATGTTGATTCTTCCAATCTAAGAACATGGTATATCTCTCCATCTATTTGTATCATCTTTAATTTCTTTCATCCGTGTCTTATAATTTTCTGCATACAGGTCTTTCGTCTCCTTAGGTAGGTTTATTCCTAGATATTTTATTCTTTTTGTTGCAGTGGTAAATGGGAGTGTTTTCTTGATTTCACTTTCAGATTTTTCATCATTGGTGTATAGGTATGCCACAGATTTCTGTGCATTAATTTTGTATCCTGCTACTTTAACAAATTCATTGATCAGCTCTAGTAGTTTTCTGGTAGCATCTTTAGGGTTCTCTATGTAGAGTATCATGTCATCTGCAAACAGTGACAGCTTTACTTCTTCTTTTCCGATTTGGATTCCTTTTATTTCCTTTTCTTCTCTGATTGCTGTGGCTAAAAGTTCCAAAACTATGTTGAATAAGAGTGGTGAGAGTGGGCAACCTTGTCTTGTTCCTGATCTTAGTGGAAATGCTTTCAGTTTTTCACCATTGAGGACGATGTTGGCTGTGGGTTTGTCATATATGGCCTTTATTATGTTGAGGAAAGTTCCCTCTATGCCTACTTTCTGCAGGGTTTTTATCATAAATGGGTGTTGAATTTTGTCAGAAGCTTTCTCTGCATTTATTGAGACGATCATATGGTTTTTCTCCTTCAACTTTTTAATATGGTGTATCACATTGATTGATTTGCGTATAGTGAAGAATCCTTGCATTCCTGGAATAAACCCCACTTGATCATGGTTTATGATCCTTTTAATGTGCTGTTGGATTCTGTTTGCTAGTATTTTGTTGAGGATTTTTGCATCTATGTTTATCAGTGATATTGGCCTGTAGCTTTCTTTCTTTGTGACATCCTTGTCTGGTTTTGGTAACAGGGTGATGGTGGCCTCGTAGAATGAGTTTGGGAGTGTTCCTCCCTCTGCCATATTTTGGAAGTTTGAGAAGGATAGGTGTTAGTTCTCTAAATGTTTGATAGAGTTCGCCTGTGAAGGCATCTGATCCTGGGCTTTTGTTTGTTGGGAGATTTTTAATCACAGTTTCAATTTCAGTGCTTGTGAATGGCCTGTTCATATTTTCTATTTCTTCCTGATTCAGTCTTGGCAGGTTGTGCATTTCTAAGAATTTGTCCATTTCTTCCAGGTTGTCCATTTTATTGGCATAGAGTTGCTTGTAGTAATCTCTCATGCTCCTTTGTATTTCTGCAGTGTCAGTTGTTACTTCTCCTTTTTCATTTCTAATTCTATTGATTTGAGTCTTCTCCCTTTTTTTCTTGATGAGTCTGGCTAATGGTTTATAATTTTGTTTATCTTCTCAAAGAACCAGCTTTTAGTTTTACTGATCTTTGCTATAGTTTCCTTCATTTCTTTTTCATTTATTTCTGATCTGATCTTTATGATTTCTTTCCTTCTGTTAATTTGGGGGTTTTTTGTTCTTCTTTCTCTAATTGCTTTAGGTGCAAGCTTAGGTTGTTTATTCGAGATGTTTCCTATTTCTTAAGGTAGGATTGTATTGCTATAAACTTCCCTCTTAGAACTGCTTTTGCTGCATCCCATAGATTTGGGGTTGTCGTGTCTCCATTGTCATTTGTTTCTAGGTATTTTTTGATTTCCTCTTTGATTTCTTCAGTGATCACTTCATTATTAAGTAGTGTATTGTTTAGCCTCCATGTGTTTGTATTTTTTACAGATCTTTTCTTGTAATTGATATCTAGTCTCATAGCATTGTTGTTGGAAAAGATACTTGATAGAATTTCAATTTTCTTAAATTTACCAAGGCTTGATTTGTGACCCAAGATATGATCTCTCCTGGAGAATATTCCATGAGCACTTGAGAAAAATGTGTATTCTGTTTTTTGGATGGAATGTCCTATAAATATCAATTAAGTGCATCTTCTTTAATGTATCATTTAAAGCTTGTGTTTCCTTATTTATTTTAATTTTGGATGATCTGTCCATCGGTGAAAGTGGGGTGTTAAAGTCCCCTACTATGAATGTGTTACTGTCGATTTCCCCTTTTATGGCTGTTAGTATTTGCCTTATGTATTGAGGTGCCCCTATGTTGGGTGCATAAATATTTACAATTGTTATATCTTCTTGGATCGATCCCTTGATCATATGTAGTGTCCTTCTTTGTCTCTTCTAATAGTCTTTATTTTAAGTCTATTTTGTCTGATATGAGAATTGCTACTCCAGCTTTCTTTTGATTTCCATTTGCATGAAATATCTTTTTCCATCCCCTTACTTTCAGTCTGTATGTGTCTCTAGGTCTGAAGTGGGTCTCTTGTAGACAGCAAATATATGGGTCTTGTTTTTGTATCCATTCAGCCAATCTGTGTCTTTTGGTGGGAACATTTAGTCCATTTACATTTAAGGTAATTATTGATATGTATTTTCCTATTCTCATTTTCTTAATTGTTTTGGCTTCGTTATTGTAGGTCTTTTCCTTCTCTTGTGTTTCTTGCCTAGAGAAGTTCCTTTAGCAGTTGTTGTAGAGCTGGTTTGGTGGTGCTGAACTCTCTCAGCTTTTGCTTCTCTGTAAAGGTTTTAATTTCTCCATCAAATATGAATGAGATCCTTGCTGGGTAGAGTAATCTTGGTTGCAGGTTTTTCTCCTTCATCTCTTTAAATATGTCCTGCCAGTCCCTTCTGGCTTGCAGAGTTTCTGCTGAAAGATCAGCTGTTAACCTTATGGGGATTCCCTTGTGTGTTATTTGTTGTTTTACCCTTGCTGCTTTTAATATGTTTTCTTTGTATTTAATTTTTGACAGTTTTATTAATATGTGTCTTGGCATATTTCTCCTTGGATTTATCCTGTATGGGACTCTCTGTGCTTCCTGGAGTTGATTAAGTATTTCCTTTCCCATATTAGGGAAGTTTTCAACTATAATCTCTTCAAATATTTTCTCAGTCCCTTTCTTTTTCTTTTCTTCTTCTGGAACCCCTATTATTCGAATGTTGCTGTGTTTAATGTTGTCCCACAGGTCTCTGAGACTGTCCTCAGTTCTTTTCATTCTTTTTTCTTTATTCTGCTCTGCAGTAGTTATTTCCACTAGTTTATCTTCCAGGTCACTTATTCGTTCTTCTGCCTTAATTTCATTTATTGTGTTGTTCATCGTTGTTTGTTTCATCTTTATTTCTTCTAGGTCCTTGTTAAATGTTTCTTGCATTTTGTCTATTCTATTTCCAAGATTTTGGATCATCTTTACTATCATTATTCTGAATTCTTTTTCAGGTAGACTGCCTATTTCCTCTTCATTTGTTAGGTCTGGTGGGTTTTTATCTTGCTCCTTCATCTGCTGTGTGTTTTTCTGTCTTCTCATTTTGCTTATCTTACTGTGTTTGGGGTCTCCTTTTTGCAGGCTGCAGGTTCGTAGTTCCTGTTGTTTTTGGTGTCTCTCCCCAGTGGCTAAGGTTGGTTCCGTGGGTTGTGTAGTCTTTCTGGTGGAGGGGACTAGTGCCTGTGTTCTGGTGGATGAGGCTGGATCTTGTCTTTCTGGTGGGCAGGTCCACGTCTGGTGGTGTGTTTTGGGGTGTCTGTGGAGTTGTTATGATTTAAGGCAGGCTCTCTGCTAATGGGTGGGGTTGTGCTCCTGTCTTGCTAGTTGTTTGGCATAGGATGTCCAGCACTGTAGCTTGCTGGTCGTTGAGTGAAGCTGGGTGTTGGTATTGAGATGGAGATCTCTGGGAGATTTTCGCCATTTGATATTATGTGGAGCTGGGAGGTCTCTTGTGGACCAGTGTCCTGAAGTTGGCTCTCCCACCTCAGAGGCACAGCACTGACTCCTGGCTGCAGCACCAAGAGCCTTTCATCCACATGGCTCAGAATAAAAGGGAGAAAAAGTAGAAAGAAAGAATTAGTAGAAGTAGAAAGAAAGAAAGAAAGAAAGAAGGGAGGGAGGCAGGGATGGAGGGCGGGAGGGAGGAAGGAAGGAAGGAGGGAGGGAAGGAAGGAAAAAAGAAAGAAAGAAGATAAAGTAAAATAAAAAGTTATTAAAATAAAAAATAATTATTAAGAAAAAAAATTTTAAAATAAAAAACAAAACGGACGGATAGAACCCTAGGACAAATGGTGGAAGCAAAGCTATACAGACAAAATCTCACACAGAAGCATACACACTCACAAAAAGAGGAAAAGGGAAAAAAATCATAAATCTTGCTCTCAAAGTCCACCTTATTTTGGGATGATTCGTTGTCTATTCAGGTATTCCACAGATGCAGGGTACATCAAGTTGATTGTGGAGCTTTAATCCGCTGCTTCTGAGGCTGCTGGGAGAGATTTCCCTTTCTCTTCTGTGTTCTCACAGCTCTCGGGGGCTCAGCTTTGGATTTGGCCCCGCCTCTGCGTGTAGGTCGACGGAGGGCGTCTGTTCTTCGCTCAGACAGGACGGGGTTAAAGGAGCCGCTGATTCGGGGGCTCTGGCGCACTCAGGCCGGGGGGGAGGGGGGGGGGCACTGCGTGCGGGGCGGGACTGGGGCGGCAGAGGCCGGCGTGACGTTGCACCAGCCTGAGGCGCGCCGTGCGTTCTCCCAGGGAAGTTGTCCTTGGATCCCGGGAACCTGGCAGTGGAGGGCTGCACAGGCTGCGCGGAAGAGGGGTGTGGAGAGTGACCTGTGCTCGCACACAGGCCCCTTGGTGGCAGCAGCAGCAGCCTTAGCATCTCCCGCCCGTCTCTGGGGTCCGCGCTTTTAGCCGCGGCTCGCGCCCGTCTCTGGACTTCCTTTAAGCAGCACTCTTAAACCCCTCTCCTCGCGCACCAGGAAACAAAGAGGTAAGAAAAAGTCTCTTGCCTCTTCGGCAGGTGCAGACTTTTCCCCGGACTCCCTCCCGGCCAGCCGTGGTGCACTAACCCCTTCAGGCTATGTTCAAGCCGCCAACCCCAGTCCTCTCCCTGCGCTCTGTCCGAAACCGAAACCTGAGCCTCAGCTCACAGCCCAGCCCGCCCTGGCGTGTGAGCAGACAAGCCTCTTGGCCTGGTGAGTGCCGGTCGGCCCTGATTTTTTGTGCGGGAATCTCCCCGCTTTGCCCTCCCCACCCCTGTTGCCGCGCTCTCCTCCGTGGCTTCGAAGCTCCCCCCTCCGCCTCCCGTAGTCTCCGCCCGCGAAGGGGCTTTCTAGTGTGTGGAAACTTTTCCTCCTTCACAGCTCCCTCCCACTGGTGCAGGTGCCGTCCCTATTCTTTTGTCTCTGTTTTTTCTTTTTTTTTCTTTTGCCCTACCCAGGTACATGGGGAGTTTCTTGCCTTTTGGGAGGTCTGAGGTCTTCTGCCAGCCTTCAGTAGGTGTTCTGTAGGAGTTGTTCCACGTGTAGATGTATTTCTGGTGTATCTGTGGGGAGGAAGGTGATCTCTGCGTCTTACTCTTCCGCCATCTTCCTAGGATGTACTCTTTTAGGAAGTTTAAAAAATACTATATGGTATTGTTAATTATAAACACTATGGTGTACATTAGATCTCTAGAAGCTATTCATCTTACTGGAAGTTTATACTCTTTGATCAACATCTTCCCTTTTCTCTCACCCCCCAGCCCCTGGCATCCACGAATTTACTCTCTGTTTCTATTGGCCTCCCTATTGCTTGAGACACAACAATATTGAAATTAGGCAATTAATAACCATATAATAGCCTTTAAGTGTTCCAGTGAAAGAAAGTTGCATATCTCTAACTTTAAATCAAAAGCTAGAAATGATTAAGCTTAGTGAGGAAGGCATATGAAAAGCGAGATGAGCTGAAAACTAGGTCTCTTGTGTCAGACAGCCAAGTTGTGAATGCAAAGGAAAAGTTCTTCAAGGAAATTAAAAGTGCTACTCCAGTGAACACATGAATGATAATGAAACAAAACAGCCTTGTTGTTGATATGGAGAAAGTTTTAGTGATCTGAATAGGAGATCAAACCAGCTACAACATTCCTTTAAGCCAAAGCCTAATCCAGAGTGAGGCCCTAACTCTCTTCAATTCTTTGAAGGCTGGGAGAGGTGAGGAGGATGCAGAAGAAAAGTATGAAGTCAGCAGAGGTTGGTTCATGAGGTTTAAATAAAGAAGCCATCTCCATAACATAAAAGTGCAAAGTGAAGCAGAAAGTGCTGATGTAGAAGCTACAGTGAGTTATCCAGAAGATCCAGCTAAGATCATTAATGGAGATAGCTACCCTAAACAACAGATTTTCAACTTCATCTAGTTTCTATTTCATCTAATAGCCTTCTACTGGAAGAAGATGCCATACAGGACTTTCATAGCTACAGAGGAGAAGTCAATGCCTGGCTTCAAGCTTTCAAAGGACAGGCTGACTCTCTTGTTAGGGGCTAATGCAGGTGGTGACCTGCAGTTGAAGCCAATGCTCATTTATTATTCTGAAAATCCTAGGATCCTTAAGAATTATGCTAACTCTATTCTGCCTGTGCTCTATAAATGGGAACAGCAAAGCCTGGATGACAGCACATCTGATTACAATGTGGTTTACTGAGTGTTTTAACCCCACTGTTGAGACCTACTTCTTAGTAAAAAGATTCCTTTCAAAATATTACTGCTCATTGACAATGTACCTGGTCACTCAAGAGCTCCGATGAAGATGTGCAACGAGATTAAGGTTGTTTTCATGCCTGTTAACCCAGCGTCCGTTCTGCAGCACATGGACCAAGGAGTAATGTCAAGGGAACTAGAATTAGAAGTGGAGCCTGAAGATGTGACTGAATTACTGTAATCTTAAGACAAAACTACAACGGATGAGAAGTTGCTTCTTATAGTTGAGCATAGAAAGTGGTTTCTTGGGATGGAATCTGCTCCTGTTGAAGATGCTGTGAAGATGGTTGAAATGACAGCAAAGGATTTAGAATATTACATAAACTAAGTTGATAAAACAGCAGCAGGTTTTGAGGGGATTAACTCCAGCTTTGAAAGAAGTTCTACAGTGGTTAAAATGCTATCAAACAGCACTGCACACTACGGAGAAATCATTCATGAAAGGAAGAGTCAATCAGTGAGGCAAACCTCATTCTAAGAAATTGTCACAGTCACCCCATCCTTCAGCAGCCACCACCCTGATCAGTCAGCTGCCATCAGCATCAAGGGAGAACCCTCCACCAGCAAAAAGATTATGACTCACTGAAGGCTCAAATGACGGTTGGCAATTTTAGGAATAAAGTGTTTTCACTTAAGGTATCTACTTTTTTTTTTTAAGATATAATGCTGTTGTGCAGTTAATGGACTACTGTACAGTGTAAACATAACTTTTTTATACACTGGGAAACCCAAAAATTCTCATGACATGTTTTGTTGCAGTGTTGCTTTATTGCAGTGGTCTGGAACCAAACTAGCAATATCTCTGAGGTATGCCTGTATGGGACTGGGTTATTGTCTCTGGGTCATAGTACTAAGTGTGTATGGCAAACTTAAATTAAAATGTCCTGAATATCTCCTAGAGAAACAGTGTACCACCTAGTGACAATTCCTAAGAGTGCAGGCATATCCCATAGATGGTTTTCTATCCCGTCCCAGAATGGAGTCAAGTGACCCTCCTCACACAAAGATCCCTGAAAAGTAAATACTGTTTGAGTGGGCCATGAATTTAAAAAGTTTTATTGCAAAAGTCATACATGTTAGTTGTAGAAAATATAGAAGATCAAAATATAAAAAAAAGAAAAAAGTAAATCAGGTGTATATGTATATACACATACATACTATAAATGTTTTTTATATTATGAATTGTACTATAATTGACAATTACTATAAATGTTCTTTGATAACCATAAGTCACATAATAATAATTCATGTATATTTATTTATGTCAATGAATATAAATCTAGATTATATTTTAAAATTATTTCATAATATTTTATTATATGAGTGTATCATTATAATTTAACCTTTCCCTATTGATGAACATTTAAGTTGTTTAAAATTTTTCAGGCAATAAACTTCTTTTGTATTCCTGACATTTATTTCTTCAAAATAATTTTTTAGAAAATGGAAATGCTTGTCTTAAGGATATAGACACTTAAATTTTAAGAATGTTTCTCAGAGAAATTTATACCAATTTACGCTCCCACCTGTAGTGGTTATGAATGCTTTTCTCCCTGTATCTTCACACGCTGAACTGTATACATAAAACACTGAATTTTATAGGTAAAATCAATGTGCCAATTTGAAGACAAAAATATTTCATTTTAATTTGCATTTCTTTGATTAACTACTAAGTTAAGAACCTTCTTTCTTTGTGCTTACTGCTGGCCATTTGTCTCCTTTTCTTTTACAACTTGCTTTCCTCCTTTTTGCTTATTTTTCCTATTGGGATTTGCCTGCCTTTCTACTCATTTGCAGTCAGATTGCTTTGCAAGTGTTTTTGTGTGTTTGTTATTTTTAAATTTTTATTTTGAACTAATTTTGTTTGGACTTACAAATTTATAAATATAGTACATAGAGTTCTTGTATACCCTTTACCCAACTTCCTCTAATGTGTTAATCTTATATAACCATAGCACAATCAACAAAACCACGAAATTAACAGCACAATATTACTACACTAACTACTAACAGACCTTGTTTGAATTTTACCAGTGTTCCCACTAGTTTCCTTTCTGTGTTCCAACGTGCAGCCCAGGATCCCACATTGCATTTAGCCTTTACTTCTCCTTAATCTTGTCCAATTTGTGACTGTTGCACTATCTTTTTTTTGTCTTTTGTGACCATGACACTTTTAAAGAAAGCTGACCAGTTATATTGTAGGATGCCCCTCAATTTGGGTTTGTCTCATGTTTTCTTATGACTGGAATGAGTTTACACACTTTGGGCAAAAATACCACAGAAGTGATGTTCTGCTCTTCTCAGTATATCATATCAAAGGGTTTATGATGTTGATACATTTTACTGCTGGTGAAGTGATCACTTGCTTAAGGGGGTGACTGATGGGTTTCTCTGTTGTAAAGTTTCTTTTTTTCCCTTTCTAGTTAGTATCTTTCTTGGGGGAGATCCTTTGGGGTTAGGCAAATCCAGTTTCTCCTCAAGTACTTAAATTCTTGCTTTAAATTGAATAAATTGAAACTGAAAATTGTACATGATAAGTTATAGATGGGGTTGTTATAAGACAGATATTTAGGATGACAATCACTGGGCCCATTCTCAAACAAAAGTCTTTGACTCTACATTTTAAAAAAGTGGTGAATAAATATTTTATATAATGTTTCATACAAAACATTTAAACATTTATAGGTTTTAACAAAATAAAATATTTAAAGTATTTATTATCTTTTAGTGATTTCATACTTCCACTGATTTCTTCAATTAGCACCCTAACACTGGACCTGATTACATTTGATAAGAAGGCTCCTACTGTATAAGGAATTCTATGCTATATTGCTTGATTAAAATCTTAAATCTGTGGAAGACAATTTGAAGAAATATTAAATGTTGAAAGAATTGTGGCTTTCTGTTTTTTTATAATAGATCAAATAAAATTTTATGAGTGTTGACACTGCAATATTTTCTTGTTGCATATCTCCTATCCCTGAACAGCCATATTATTCAGAGAGAGAGTTGCCAAAAAAAACTAGATTGTGTTTGAATTCTAAGTTTCCTCTTATTAGCCATATGACCTTGGGTAAATCAAGTTCCCTAAGTCTCAGATGCCTTACCTGTCTCACAGGACTCTTGTAATGATCAACTGATAGAACACTGGCAAAGGAGGTTTGTAAACTATAAAGCAATAAACACATGCAAGGGATTATTAATGCTACTATTATATTTTACTAGCTCTTAAGACCATTCTCAGAGGTATAAGTGTTGGTTACTGTAATGTCAATTTTGTTTCTAGGGGAGAAAAGATTATTATGAATTATATGGCATGTGCTATAATATATTTTGTTTCTTTAATATACAGTATTGCATTTGATTCATTTCTATATTATTTTCCTGGTACAACTTCCTACCATAGTTTGACAAACAAGGAATGAGCTGCTTATCTATAAAGATTTATAGCAGAGGGATTCTATAGTCTTGGGAAGATGTCATTGGCAGCACAAATAGCAAGGTTAACATGGCTGTTTATGAAATAAATACAAACTTCAGTTAGTATTTCATCTTGAAAACCAGCTTAACACTCTTTAGATAACCTCTTATAATTGAAGTTCTTTTATAAGCTTGGCCTTTAGAGTGAGTTTTGTCAAATTCAAGGTCAGGTAGAAATTCTAATATTAATCGGTTCAAAATTGTGGCTATTGTCTTTTCATGAAATATACTGGCTGTTGCTTGCCTTTCTATCATCTTCCATTTTCTTCTTATATCTCATATGTGTAGTTTTTATTTTTTTAAATAATTTCATTAAGTTGAATTAGTCACAGTGGAAAAGAAGTTCTTGCCTTTTGGTTTAGTGAATGCCTTCTGACTTACTACACGCACCGTCAAAAGCAGTTCATTCTGATTTGGTAAATGCATTGAAAGCATCTGAAATTGTTTCATCCTTTTTCTTTCTTGCCTTTTCATCTCTGGAGCAATCAAATGAAATATCCTCTAGGTTTCCTAATTGAAGCAGTTTGCTCTGCCCTGGTGTTGAAAATGTATGTTTCAATAATTGTTCCTGTGTGACAGTAAGTTCCCCAGTCTTAAAAGTATGTTACATTAAAGTTTTAAAACAGAACACCCTAAATGAATTTTTAGTATGTTTTCAAGTTGTGCATCTATTATGAAATCAGCATGTGTATATTAAACACATATATGTACAATATATTATACTTATTACTATATATTTGTTAGAATGAGAGAGAGATATTATTTATTAGTTGTTTTGGTAAGCAGGGCACAGATCATCCGCGGTAACTTCTATTCTTACATTTTTCTGTCCATGATTTTAATGCTAGTAGAGGCTCATAGAATTATGGTCCAGAACATTATTTTAAGATGTTTTACAGTCTATCATTAATAGAGTAAGAGCAATAACTTGACATTGCTTGCTTACTAGTTTAGTTGCTAATAATTAATTCGAAGGACATGGGCATTTAGAGTTGATACTTGATATAGGATTTTTACTTTGTGAAACGGTACTGCCTGATGTAATCCTCAATGTACAATGCTCTCATTGTCATAATTACTTTCTGTTTTGTTCTCAAGAGAATTTGCATTCACTTTTGCAGTGATTTTTCTCTTTTCCCTTAAAATATAAACTTCTTTTATCAAAATATCATAGTGATCTCTCCTGTGATACTTTTTTATATTGCACAGTCACTAATAAGGAGAATCGCACTTTGCCAAAATATATATAGAAGTACAAAATGCCACTTGGGCCCCCAAATAACTTGCTGAGAATGTGATGACAGGACGATGATTGAAATCATGTAGTGGTAGTTTCCAGACTTTCACAAACATGAGAAAGAGCTGGCATAAAGGTGTGGTGGCACTTTGAGAAGACAAGCACCTGTCATCGTTGGTGGAGTGATGGACAGGCAGTGAGGAGCTGAAGTACCACCCAGGTATGCCAGGCTTGATGCTGAAATGATATGAGTTCCTGAGTGTTAGTCAGGAGTTCTTTACTGAAATCTCTGCTAAGGAATCAACAGGATGGACTACCCTAGCTTGGATCCATTTCAGGGGATTAATTTCAAGAGAAAGCATTAGATGTTTCCTATATCTTTCTACTTGTACTCTCAGGTCATACTTATTCACAAATGATTGCATGGAAGCTTTTTTTAAAAGTGTAAATTATGCTTGGCTGTTTAAAAACTGTTTCAAAGATTCTTTAAATTTTGAACTTGATAAAATCTTGTCTTGTTATGCTGCATCACTGTTATTATTTGAATATATGATTCAGTACAAATGAATATTATTAAGGCTTTGATTTAAATATAGCATCTACTATATATCAGGTACTGTGCTAAGTGCTGAGAATGCAGGGCTGGGTAAGACCTGGTTCTCGTATGATTCTTGTCCTTAAGAAATATAGTGTGTATAAGGGGTGGGGTGAAATTCTCTTCTGATGCAGAGAAGTAAATGTGAGGTAACATCTCTACATCTGTATAATGTTCTTTGGCATTCAAACTACTAGAATATAGACAATGGACTCTTCTATTAAGCAATTAAAGCCTGTGCTTACAAAAATGTAACATGGTCAAAGTGGGTCTGTGGCAGTGATACTCTAAAACCCAACAACATGGGGACATTTCCTGTGTTTCAAAAGGAAATAATGACTCATACCATTTTGCTCATGGGACCAAAGACCAAAGACTACTCTTTCACTAGTTTTATGAGGCCCCTAAACCTAAGTGTTCAGTATTTTGAAACATACTGTGAAGGGCTGAGAAAGAAGTACCAAGGGAGATATCCATCTCTTCCACCCATCTTGAAATTTTATTATATCTTATTCCGTTGTCTGTGCTGTACATCCCTTTCCCCAAGGGAGATATCCATCTCTTCCACCCATCTTGAAATTTTATTATATCTTATTCTGTTGTCTGTGCTGTACATCCCTTTCCCCGCTCTTCCATCTTTCTAATCTCATTCATTCTTTGGATCTTGGCATGAATACCACAGCTTCAAGGAAGCCCAGGTACCCCAGATTATGTTAAGGTCTTCTGTTGTATGTGCAAAGAACACATTGGCTTTTCCTTCAGATTACTTATCAAATGTTATTCAAATGCTCATTTATGTTATATTGTTATTCAAATGCTCATTTATGTTATATTTGTTTAATGTCTGCTTTCACCATCAGGCTCTAGCAGACTGGTAATATTGGCAACTGGAGTTTTAGGAATCTATAATTATTTCTCAGTAGAAAGATTTAAAGATTGAATGAAATAGAAGGCAATGATTTTTTCTTCCTTTTTTTAAAATTTTTATTTATTTATTTAATTATATTTACTTTTGGCTGTGTTGGATCTTCGTTTCTGTGCGAGGGCTTTCTCTAGTTGTGGCGAGCGGGGGCCACTCTTCATCGCGGGGCGCGGGTCTCTCACTGTCGCGGCCTTTCTTGTTGCGGAGCACAGGCTCCAGACGCGCAGGCTCAGTAGCTGTGGCTTACGGGCCCAGTTGCTCCGCGGCGTGTGGGATCTTCCCAGACCAGGGCTCGAACCTGTGTCCCCTGCATTGGCAAGCAGATTCTCAACCACTGCGCCAGCAGGGAAGCCCGATTTTGTCTTTTTATGAAAGAAAAAAGTATGAAAATATAACAATAATGTTGATTTCATAGAGTGGGAAAATATGTTTATATGTTTATAAAGTAACAAAACAGCTATTTAAATAAAGAGCTCTGAAGATATAAAGTATAGATATTTATATGTTCTAGATGGCTTCTTAATTTTAACTTTAGTTTTTCAGAGGCAATTGGAAAGATTAAACTCCCTGGCAGTCCAGTGGTTAAGAATCCGTGCCTCCACTGCAGGGGACATGGGTTCGATCCTTGTTAGGGGAACTAAGATCCCGCGTTCTGTGTGGTGTGGCCCCAAACAAACCCCAAAACACTCCTGAATTGTGGATTGACCATTAGTTCTGTTCTTTAAAACTCTCAGAAAAGCTTTTCTTGTGAAAGGGAGTATGTCAAGGACAGGTTGCCCACTCTAAGCACAGCTATTACAGGTAAGATTCCCTGGGAAGAAAATACTGAGAAGATCAGCATGCAGAAAGTTTACCGGGGAGCATTCTTGGGTCACCTCCTGTAGGGGAGTGAACAATGCAGGATGGGGCAGAGGGAAGAGCTGATGTCATCACAACAGAGATCTCAGCTGACCCATCAGGAGCTCTGGAGCTGAAAGGGCCCTGAGCCAAAGGGATTGAGCCTTTCTACCCTGTATTGACCAATCATTGGATACAAGTTACTCTGGGAAGGGAACATGGCACTGGAAGAGGTGGCTCTCCTTAGCTGACACTCTGGGCAGCTGGGAGAATGAGTGCTTCAGGACTGAAGAGGGTGATCTGGGCAGCACACTGAAATGTCTACCGAAGTCTCCTCCTTGTGCCACTGAAATCCATTTGCCTTGTGAAAGTTCTAGGGACTGCTCCTTTGGGGTTTTTGTGGGCCTCTTTTCCTTGGTTAAATCTTTCAAGAGAAAGGTGAATGGGATGAATCCCAGCCCCCACTGTTGCAGCCGGTCTTGAGGCTGGACAGAATCCAGCCCATGGTGGGCAGTTGTGACAGCATGGTTACTGAAGTCCTATGGTCGGGTACCCCAGGTTTACCAAGGCGCAGTAGCATGCCAAGAGCTGTGTGCTTTTGAAAGGTGTCTAATTTTCCGCTGCTGGCGGGGTCGTTTTGCTCCAGAATTCTGGGATTCTTCATTGTGATTTTCATATTAGAGTTTGCCATACACTCCACACTGTGTCTCTCCCTCCCACAGATACCTGAAAATCCATAAGGTCTGCTGTGTCCTCTGGCCCAAGTGACAAGACTACCTGTACCATGACCTGGACTTTTACAGCTCTGGATGTACCCAAAGCTGGCCATCTTTCATGTTTCCTGGTATATGGGTCAGAATAATAGTCCAAGTGTGGAATATGCTTTTTCCAGGCCCTCAGAAAGACCTGCCAGACATTTCGCTTTCTTCTTGGAGGTGGGAGGTAGGAGACGCAATACTGTCTTCTTTATTTTGAGAGGCTGTCCTGGCATGCTCCCAGACCACTGGACCTCTAACATTTTACTGATGTTGCAGATCTCTTAATCTTTGTAGACTTATCACTGCTCGCCAGAGTGTTATGTTTATTACTAAAGCTTCCAACATACGTGCTGCTTCTTGATGTTCTGGCCCCGTTTATTTATCATTGATATGGCAGACCAAATGTGATGTTCTTCAGGGTACTCAGGTGACCCAACTCCCTTTGGACCACATTATGATATAGCGTGAGAGAGTTAGCATAGTCCTGGGGCAAGACTGTGGATATACACTGTCGTGAGAACTGTTTCTGACAGAAATGGAAAGAAATGCATAAGCCTGGTCAACGGCTGCATACCATGTGCCTGAGGCTGTGCTAATCTGCTCCAGCAAACATACATACCTGGCACAGTAGCTATAATTGAGGATTCTGCTTAGTTGAGTTTGTGGTAGTTTACCCTAATCCTTTAGGATTTATCTGATTTTACAGAGACCTGACTGGCAAGTTAAATGAAGAGATGATGGGGACCACCACCCCTAAGTCCTTTAGGTCTCTAAGGGTGGCACCAACCTCTGCCAGTCCCCATAGGTTCTAATTTTTTTTTTTTGATTCACTATCTCAGTTGGCCAAGAAACCCATGTTGGAGTTGTACCAGCTACCAAGAAAGTCTTCCAATTAGAGGACCCACTGGTGGGTCCACAGGCTCAGTGGACCTTCTGTGAGAGGGACTTTTTAAAATTACCTGGTCTCCACATACCTCTGCTCTAATAGGCAGTTGTGAATGATGCTTCAGGACCTTAAGTATGTCAACATGGATGCTGGATCCAATAATCTTCAAAATATTTGATATTACCCTGTCTCCAGTATATGTTTCCTCAAGTAAACTGCTTTAGGTCCCTTTCAGGAAGGACTGAGGAATCATTACCAGGCATGCTTGCATAGTGTTGCAGGAGCCTTCCTCCTGGGGACACAGTGTCTTTTTCAGTCAATCAGTTTGGGTCTGAAAACTGGCTCAGGTCCAGAAATCGGGCAAAGGATTTACATGCCTTCAGCTTCTCGATCATCTCTCTCTGATTTTTTTTGATTGTACAGATTGAGCAGTACCCTTCTTCGTTGCCCGTATATCTTGCCCCTATGGATATCATGTCCTATTAGTCACCTCTATAGCTCTCTGTGGATCAGACCCTGCAGGCTGACATTCCAGTCTTGCTGCTGCGTCCACTTTACTTTTAATGGTTAACTTCCACCACCTGGCTTCTGTTATTTTGGGGTCCTATCATCCCATTTGTTATCAAGGGGTCTAGTTTCATAATGAAATCTCTTACTGTCAGCTCTGGTCAACAAAGGACAGCCACTACTGAGCTTCTCAGTGATGCTGAATGTCCCTTAGGCAGTGTATTTCTTCTTGCTTTGATTACAGAATATCCTCTGGGCCTCCTAGAAGGCTGTAAGCAGCTGGTGGTTTTTCTGGCCTTACTTAGTGTTTGTGCTCTAGCATACTCATTTTTCTAAGCCTTTTAATCCCTCTTCTATGGTCTGCCAGGGCAATTGTGGCATATCTACTAGACTTAGTAGGGGTCATTGTTTTCTTTAAACGAAAGGTCATCCTAGTAGTGTGTTAACATGATTTTTCAAGATTCTTGCCTAGATGTGTAATCTTGAGATTGGTCTCTCAAATCAATATGTTCTTTATCCAACTTCTTGTACCACCTTCTTTGATCCGGTACACTCAGAATCTATCCTGCATGTACTTTCTTGCCTCCTGCTGGTACATGTTGTCTAGATCCTGCAGCTCCTTCCAGATACAGTCTCTTTCCCTTAGCAGGCTGAACACAACTTCAACTAGGTTTTGTTGTGGCTTAATACTAGATTATGGCTGTGTAACCAGGGAGAGAGGTGGGGGAATATTCTGAGGGGATCCATGTTGATTTGCAAAGCAGAGGCCTCTGCAGCATCTTCAAGCACGGGGGAGGGGGAGAGCTAGATCTTAACAGGGAGGAGTGGGTCACTTCCTCAATTCCAGAGAGTTCAGGAGAACCTGGCAATTCATGTTTGAAGATTTGCCATTTCGTATTTCAAGGTCTCACTTCTTCCCAATCAGAGTCCTGGCCTTCACAAAGCAGACCTGCTACAGCTGAGAATTCAGCCTTTTCTGGACCTCTGCTACTTGTATAGTAAAGTCCTCGTCATGGTCTTCAGCCTTTTCTGTCTTTTGGCTGTGGGAGATGAGTCTGTTCATATGCTGCAGAGAGCTTTAACTTTGATAGCTGGCTTTTAATTGCTGATTAATCACCCTCAGCCTTTTATTACCTCTTTTTTCCAAAAGCATTGATTGCCCCCCAGAAAGAGCCTCTGATTCTACTGTCTTTATGTATGCAACTTCTCCCGTGTTTCTCCAGTGTATGAGCTAATACACCCACCATTGCATCCCCTTCCACTTGATTATCATTTCAGTTTCCCAGTGGTGAAAGTTTTAACATTGTCACGCTAACACATGTCATGGGCTACCTATGCTCCATCTACCACCCGTGAGGAGACCTTCAATGCCAGTGGGCCAATGGGTGATTCGGCTCCTTCATCCCACTTATAAGTCTTCTTTCTTGTACCATGGGATTAACATCCATGACAGAAGAAGCAGGGGTGGGCAGCCAGCCCGTGGGGGGAGCTGGGGATCATCTGGCACTGTTGACCTGATGGTAACTATGGAGTACAGACCAGCTATTAGATGCAGGCTGCCCCTGAGGAGGGAGCATGGCTTTGGTTGGGGTGACTCTCTTCAGCTAAGGGCAATATCTGGAGAGGCACTCAGCTCTAAGCTATGGGTCGCCAACACTCCCAGTACATGGGTCTGTGAGGGGGCCTGTGGTATCTGGGGGGTGTACCAGAGCATTCACTACATCCTTTCATTGCCCCTGTGGTGTCCTTCTCCACCCTCCACCTTTTACGATCAGGATGGGTACAAGCAGATGACTAAAACATTGTTGCCCTGCTGACTCCCTTCTGGTTAAAAAGGTACCAATCTAAGTCGTTTCCTTGTAATGTAAATACCCTAAGTGCCTAAGAACAATTGGATCTGTCAACTGATTTTATATGCTTGATAAATATGAGGTGCTAAAGAATTATTTGTTGCATAAATAAATGAACAAATGATTAAGTGCCTACTCTATACCTGTGGTCAGTCATGCCCTTAACCAAATGATTGATGAAGAGTTGAAACTAGATTCAGAAATCACCCAGATGGAATTATTTGATTTTTGACTCTTCCCTGGGTAGAATGGAAACTGAATTTAGACTCAGTAGGCCTGGTTGCATGCTTTGACTATGTTATTCACAAGCTGTGGAACTGGGGCAAACCACTTAACCTCCATGAACTTTGGTCCTTTTATCTCTATATTTTGTATAATACCAGTCCTGTCTTCCTCACAGTGTACGTATGAGAATTAAGCTGATGTATGAGTAGCTAAAATATTGACAGCTATAAAACATTATGCAGACATGGGGGTATTTATTATTATTATTGTCATTATTACTAATATTAGTAGTTCCCTTGCCAGTCATCATAAGAAGCAGGAGTGTGTCAGGGAACACTGAAATGGCTAAAACTGGAAGAAGAAGAGCAGGGAGCTTGCATAAGTAACTAAAAATTATAAAAAATCAGCATGCGGATGTCTATTCCTGGCAGATGGTTTTGGGACCATTTGTTGTGTCTTAGGCTCTGTACTAGGAATAAAATAGAAGAATGGCCAAATTCCTGATTATTTGGTTAAACATATAGTTGTAATACTTATCTCTGTATTAAACTGGAAACGTATGTAGCATTTTCTTTTGTATTTTCTTTATCATTCACAACTTCTGTTTCTCTCAAGCATCCTATAATGAGGCCCACAGTCAAAAGAATGTTTATCTAGTGTTGATTTTTATCAATCTCAGTTAATTGTTAAGAGATGAGTGTCCCATGCATGTGTTACTGTACGTTATTTCTTTAAACCACACTATTATTAAGGTTATGGATTTGGATATCATTGAACATAAAATACATTAACTGTGAAAGAAGTGTTTTCTATCCTCACACAAAGACCTTATGCCATGCAAATAACAATAAAAGTCACTGTTCCAAAAATACTTTTTTGACCCTGAAGCACAGATGGTCATTGAATGGTCAGTATTCCAAATGTTTTCTTGTTATCTTGTGAGTGTTCAAATCCAACTCATTTTTAAAAAAATTATTTATTATATTTTTGGTTGCATTGGGTCTTCATTGCTGTGCACGGGCTTTCTCTAGTTGTGGTGAGTGGGGGCTACTTTTTGTTGTGGTGCACAGGTTTCTCATTATGGTGGCTTCTCTTTTTGCGGAGCACAGGCTCTAAGTCCATGGGCTTCAGTAGTTGTGGCACATGGGCTCAGTAGTTGTGGCTCACTGGTTCTAGATCGCGGGCTCAGTAGTTGTGATGCATGGGCTTAGTTGCTCCGCGGCATGTGGGATCTTCCCGGACCAGGGCTCGAAACCGTGTCCCCTGCATTGGCAGGTGGATTCTTAACCACTGCACCACCAGGGAAGTCCCAATACAACTCATTTTAACTGTTAGTTGTGATGGCGCTATAAAGAAAACCATATATGTGTGTGTGTGTATATATATATATATAAAATATATATAATCATTCATTGCCATATGTCTGGATTCCTAAAGGAAAATTTCTAGAGTCATCTTTTCTGTCCTTGCCCATGTTTCCCTGTCTTGTTCTAAAATCAGGTAGGAGGACAGAGCCCGTTCAGTTCAGGTTACAAGTAGGCAAGCTCACTTCAACCACAGAAATGTATCAGCAACATGTCTATTTTCTCAGTTTGAATTCCTTTAACCTAAAACCTTTCCTGAAAAAAGGAAAATGTTCAGCACAACTCAGGTTCATCACCTACCATGAACACAAACTCCACGACACTCAAAAATGTGAATTAAATGTTCCTATTCTCAGGACCTCAAAAACTAGTAAATGACTAATAAGTCAGTATAAAGGATGGCAGGGTGATGAGCGCCAAATGGGGAGTTTCAACCAGTTGATGACTTCACAGTGGAGGGAGATATTAATTTAAACTCTGTGGTGTGAGGGTGGGGTCATCTGGGAAAACTTCTTAAAGAGGTAAAGTTTGGGATAAACCCAGAGAGGCATCCTCAACTTTTTCTGTACTTATTGACTCATTCTCAGAACAAAGTTTTGAAATGTATAAAATAAAACACAAAAGATAATAACAAAAACCAGTTTAATTGAAACAGAGCTGTTGAAATACCAAAAAGTTGTGAAATCATAATAAGTACACTTCTTTGTTAAGGCATTAAACAAAAAATTCCAGTTGCAAGTCTAATAACTATTGTAATTTCAAAGTAGTGATGAGCATAAGTGTTAATTCATGGTATCTGCAGTGATTGTAATGTGATATGGCTACATCTGATTTCTATCTGTGACAAAGTCACATGTACTTCTAATATTTCTATAGTTTGTTGCCTACATTCATAATAGAAGGAAATGCTACACTTCTGCCAGTGAAAATCAAGAGTAGTTTTTCTTATATCCAAGTTCACAAATCCCCTTAATTTTACCTCTGGGCCCTGAGTGTTTGAGGAGTAGATAGGTATGGCTAAGGACTTTGTGTGTGTGTGTGTGTGTGTGTGTGTAGAGTGTGCACTGTGTGGGGCAGGATGAGAAAATGATGAATGGATGGGAAGAGAAGTGATTGTGAAGGTTTTGGCATGCCAGAGAAAGAAATTGTATCAGTGGGGAGCCATCAGTGATGTTTTTGAGCAGGGAGCTGACACAAATATATCTTTGTTCTAGGAAAGTAATTTCTAGTCTAATGGGAGTTGGGTTAAAAGGGCTGGAAGCAGGAAGACTTTTAGTAGTTCATTGCATTGGTCAGGAGAAATATATTGAGAGCTTGAAGTAATTCAGTAGAAGTGGAAAAGAGAAGACCTAAGCAAGGGACAGTGGATGGGCATACTGAAAGGACTTGGTGACTGACTGAACAGAGTAAATGATGGAATAGAGGGGAAAAAAGCTGATTCTAAGTGTTTACCTTGTCACAAAGGGAAGATGTCAGATAGGGAAAATGAATTGAAACAGAGAACAAGCGAGGTGGGTAAATTTGTGGCAAAGGAATTATAAGCTCTTTTTGGGTATATTGAAATTTTGAGATCTTCATGGGCTGTTCATGTGAAAATGTTCAGTGGAAGTTGGAGATGTGAGTCTAGAACTTGGACAAAAGTTCAGGGTTGGAGAAGTAGATTTGGCAGTCATAAGGAAAACAGCTGAAATCAAGGGAGTAAAAGAAATCACCAAAGGAGAGCAAGGGTGCTGAAGATGGACTCTTGTGTGACTTCTCAGGCTGTGCAAATACGTTCCAGGAAGAAAGACTTAGCGATTTTGCACATTTAGTCCTTGTTTCTTCAGTTCCTCAAAGTGAAAAATGTGCTTGTTGTTTCAGATATTTTACTTCCTCAAAGATCAATAAGACATTGGCCTGCTTTCAAGGAATTAATATTTCTAGTAGCGAAGCCGACATATGGACAAATATAATTTAGTGTAAGTGCAGTAACAGAAGTACGTACGCAGAAGAGGGGAGTGATTAACTACAACTGGGGTGATAGACAAGGAAGGCTTCTGAGAAGGTGACATCTGATCTGCGTTCTGAGGAACGAGTAGAAGTTTGCCAGGTGGGAAAGGTATTTTAAGCCGTGGGAATGGTAGGTGCAGAAGCCTGGTGTGTTCAAGGAACTGCTTTCCTGCATCTGCTTGTGTCATGCAACGATATTTGAATATTTACAAGACTTGAAGCCCTGTCTGTGACTAGCCCCTATCTTCATCTTAATCTTTAAAGAAGGACCCTCAGATTCTACCATGAAACTCTGCTTTATGCTTAGTCCAAGGTTTTTCCATTGAAATTTAGCTCCACTTTCTTTGGTTTTGTTCTTTTAAAATTGGAGATGATTCAGCAATCATACTTTGTCAAAAAAAAAAAAAAAAAAGCCCTAAAAGTATCCAGTAAGTGCAAAATTAAAAGTAATGCCATGTTTCATGGAACATAATTCATCCAAAGTCCTCTGTGCCCCAGCCTTTTTTGTCTCCAGATTATATTCATAATAATTTGTGTCCTTTCATGGAAATTAAGGCCATGTCAGAGCCCATGTTTTCAACTGAAGCATGTCAGCACTGTTCATGATATGTCCCAGCTGGTTAAGCTTAGTTTCATAGTAGAGCCATGAGCAGTATTTGGTAGATAGATGAGTAATTTTTAAATATGAAAAATCCCATCATGAAATCATGAAAATTGTTTTATTTTGTTACTTTATATCTTTATAATATTGTATCAAGACAGAATTGTCTTCTCTACCTCTTTCTTGGAGTGCAGCTCTACTCATACTTTCTGGAGCTCTGGCGCATACTTTCTAAGGATGACAGAACCAGTTCTTGGTACTGGGTTTCCCTCCTCTCTAAAATACATCCCATGACTGTACTATTCATGAGTATAAATGTTGTCTAAGGATGACAGAAGATATTCTTTGAAAAATAAGCAGATCAGAAAGACTCTATCAGCATAACAACAGAGCTCTGATTTAATATCGAACAAAAGAGAGATCTGTCTTTTACATATTTAATTCTGAGCTTGGACTAGGAATGATTATTTTCCTTTGTTTTCTCAAGTTACCCTGGAATTTGAAGAGCCATGCATAGCTCCAGTGGGGAGAAAGCTGGATAGAACCATTTGACTGAAAGCCCATGTCCAAGGTCAAGAGTAAAGATCTGGGACACTGTGCAGAGGGATTAAGAATAAATGAAGGGTGAAGACAGAGAGAGACCAGAGAGGAAGGACTCAGTTATTGAATGATAGGAGACTCACGGAGGAAAATGAGGTTTTCAACAACTTCTAGACTTCAGGTATAGGCCTGTCTATCTAAAAAGACACATAATTCATATATATTATCATATTCAGGCATTTAACTGTTCAGGAGAAACCAATTCACACAAATGCCAATACTCCATGCTTAGAAGGTATACAGGAGTGGAAAAATGTCTGTTTAGGAAGAACGATTCTGTTTCACTTGGTACTATCTTATACATATCACAGGGTCTGGGAGAGGAAATAGCCTTCTCCTAGGAATCCTCTTTTTATAGATGCAGGGATTGCCTAGAAATGGACTTCAGCTCCTTACTGAGCTCCCCTTGTCTGAAATTCTAAGGAGATGGTTCCCATATAACTGGAACCAGCTGAAGTCTGGTTTAGCCTATTATGATCTCTTGCCTTGAATTGATTGATTAAATAATTAAAGGTTTGCTGAGTTATGCACCATCTTCCATGTCCCATGTCCTGTGTAGGGGCTGGGAGAACAAGGATGAGAATGAACAGAACCCTTCCTTGAGGAGCTGAGGGGTATTGAACAGGCAATACCCACTTCCCTTCTACCCACTGCAAAAAAGAAAAAAGGCTCTAGAGTCTTTAAGGAATGATGCTCTGCTGGTGACTTTTTATCAATATTAGTGTGACGTGTAGCTAAAAAAGGCCCAGATATGTAAAAAAATATCCGTACAAGTCTTCCAGAGACCTAGACTTGACTCATATCTACTCTCCGGTCCCTAAATTCTGTTAAACAACTTTTATTTGCCTGTTGGATTTACAAGAGACCCCTTTAAATCCAAAGTTTAGGCTGTTAGGAGTCTGACTTTTCGTGAAGACAATGACAGCCACAAATTTAGCTTGAATCATTTATTTCCCCCTCTACAGACCAATACCACTGGAAAAAACTATATTTACCCCCATTTATTGGCAGGGATGGCACTGAATGTACACACTGTTTGACCATCACTTCTAGGCTCAGAATGGGGCTCCCCATATCCTGTTAGTCCTGTCTCTAATCTGCCCTATCCACTGCCATGGTCTTCTTGAAACTGAGATCTGATTAGGCAATTCACAGGTTCTCTGGTGGGGAATGATCTGAAGTCCTTAGCATGGCCTCTGTGCTCTCTACAGCCGATCTTTCTAGCTTTATCTCCTTGTCCAGTGGCCATTGGGTTTTCTGAACACACCGAGTGCTCCCATGATCTTTATGTTTGCTCTTGCTGTTCCCTCCACTTGGAATAGGCTTCTCCTCTTAGGCTGTTAAACATATCAAGCTGTTAACATCCTATTCATTCTTCAGGAACTGATTTAATTATTGTAAGTATTTTGGAAGAGCCTTTGTGATTTCCTTTCCTGGTATTAATAACTTTGTGCTCTAGGTTTTCATAGCACTTTACTTATACCTCTCATAGCATAAAGGTTGCAGGAATTAAATAGTATAAATCACAGTGTTTGGCACAGTGAATGTACTCAATGAATATTAGCTATTATTTTTACTTAACACACAATGTCTGAGCGAAACATTTTTCTATATGTGTAAGTAATATGTAAATAACTCCTCCAATAGTCTATAAGCGCTTTAAGAATAAGAAAAGACAATGACTTACCCATTTTAGTATTTAGAGCCTTAGAATTGTGCTGTGTTACCTAGGAAAAGTGCAAAAAGCATTTGTTGAAACACTGAATGAATGAATTTTGTTACTAGAATCTAGAAAACAAAATACAGCGTGGAAAGGCTTTTGACCCTGCTATGTCCCAAGGCAATCTGTTGGATTTTATAGGCTTCACCTTATTCAATGCTTAAAACCACCCTGTGAAACGTACATTGATCTCACTTTACACAGGAGGAAACTGAGACTAAGGGAATTTAAATAATGTGCCCCAAGTCAACAGCCAGTAAGAAGAGAAGCTGTTTGTTATATATCTGACACCAGCTCCCAGACTTTTGCTCCCATGCTACCCTGACACTTAGTGACATCACACTGTCCCCAGGGGGGTTGAAATGTAGACACCAAAATGGCTCTTAACAAAGATTACTCATACAGTTCTCAGAAAGATCACAGACAATTAAAAAAGAAATTCATCATTTCAACCCAAAGTTAGATTTCTAGGTTTTTTCCAAAGACATCCCACCCCCCTTTGAAACATGCCTTTGGAATGGACCATAAAACAGCGTTTAAATTGTAAATTCCCATGGGAAAAAATCAAACTTTTAAATAGTAGTGTGAATGAATGTGTTGTCAGAGGACCCTAGGTGTGTAAAATCCTTTAATTGCTATTTCCAATGCTAATGTATATACTTTAATTAGAGGTGTGTAGTAGGCTTCTTTGTTAAAAAAAAAAAAAAGAAAAAATCCCTGGACCATATGGATGTTGCCTCATTTTCATCTGAACTCTTCCAGGGACTGTAAGACTTAAAGTGATGTTGGAACCCAGCACTTTTCTATCTGCCAAAAAAGGTGAGAACAGTAAGTCTTGGTGCAAAGGCTGAATATACATGAGAGAAGTGTGGCCTTAAACTACGCTTTGCTTCCACATGCCTTGGTCCCACTTTGCTTTGACTAGTTATGTAATCTGCAAAGTGACAAAGCCAAGTGATTTTTACCTATCTTGCTGATTACATGGCTTGGAGTAGTGATGCATTTGGTATGAGGCAGCTTTTAATTTGCTTTAAATTTGGCACAATAAGCAATAGGAGTTTCCTGAGAAAGAAAACTGTTGAGCAGACCAGAGAGAGAAGAGGAGAGGAATGGATTCGATTGTGGGAAGGCAGAACAGCTCAGGCTCTGGGCTTGAGTTTTGGTTTGCTACTTAATAGCTCTGTGGTTGGCCTTCAGCAAGCTTTGAATCTCTCTGAAGCTCAGTTTCCTCATCTACAAAATGAGGATAATACGTCCTTCCTTGCCAGGTGGTCACGAGATTTAGGGATAAATTGTGTAAAGTGATGCCTAGGAGGCATGTGAGAAATACCGGATATAATTTTGATAGTTTTTATTTTTTATTGAAAGAGCTTATCTTCCAGCAGTGAAAGGTCCTGAAAAGAATCAGGATTCAGGACAAATCTGCTTCATGCTGATGATAACTCTCTTGGTGCATTTTTCTTATTTCTTTGCCCTTCTCCCGTCCCTGGTTTTCCTTGGGTTAAATTAATGTTCCAGATTCACTCTTATCAGACTCTTTTGTTTTTTTCTTTTCATCCGTTTAGGCAAAAGAAACTGGCAGAGTTAGACCAACTAGTCACAGGCAGGCTTTGTCTGGAAGTGAAAATTTGTTTCTCTTTCCTTTGCTCTGCCTGAATTCCTCCTCTGGCCTTCTCAATCTCTACATGACTGTAATAAAATGAATTGTGAGACAGATCAACAAATGCATCACCTTGACACTTTGGTGAGTGAAGACATAGATTTGAATAATAGACTTGGCTGAAATATCTTCCTGGTGGTGTCCAGTTCTGTTATTTTCAAAACAGTTGCTATACCGGAAAACAACTGGTAGATACCTCCCCCAAACTGAGTGTAGTTCTTATAGATGTGGACTAAGGAAGCTATTTTCTTGAGGGATTATTAGATTTTGATTAGCCTCCAATACATTTGTTCGGAACTAAATGGAGGATTTTCCCCAGGCCAGGCTGGGGTTGCCAGCTGTGACAGAGATGGACATTTAATTTGTTTGTGATTGGGCTGTCACGGTTGGACGTTTGTCATTTGATATTTCCTCTTTACTCCTTTCGCCAAATCTACTCCTAACAAGGGAAGTCTTAAAAATAAGGTAGATTAAAAATTGATGATGTGGAGTGTGTACTGGATTGTTTTCTGTTTTTATTTTACTTAGTGAAAATCATAATTTTGGGGCCAGAGATTAAAATCCCTGACTCTGCTACAGGAAAAGCTCACATTACTCACAAAACACCCCAGCAATCTGTCCCATTTTTAAAGGAAGATTTAATAGCAGGCCTGTTCAGTGAGGCACATACAAGTTCATTACCTTTATAAAACACTCTACAGGAATTTTACTAGTGTCCAAAGCAGTGCTACTAGTGGTTTCCAGCTACACATTTCTACAAAAGAACAAAAGGCAACCAGTCCTGTGTTAGCCTTATGTTTTGGTCTTTTTTGCTTCCTTGATAATCTTCTAAATTCAATCATTTACACTGAATCTTAAAATCATTTGTATTAGCTAGCAACCTGCTCCTACTGTGGTATTTCACTGTCCTTGTGATAAAAGTTGCTTTAAAAATGTGTTGTCTAAGCTGGAGTTTGCTCCCTTGTGCTTAGTTTATGTAAAATTTCAGCTGCGATACAGGCACAGATGCTGACTTTCGTGCTGCTATACAGAAGGTCAACCGGGGTTTGTGTTACTCAATTTCTCAAAGGCAAATTGGTCAGGAGCAATGTGGGATGTTTGTTTTAATGTTCTCTCTGGCCTTCAGCTGGAGTCTTTGGTAATCTCATGCCAGATATTTGGTGAAGTGTTGCAGTTTTGATATTCATATTCTTTTCAGAGATTAGACTTCAAAGAACTTTTAAACCCGTGATTCAGTTTGGAGCCCTTTTTGTGAACATGGCTTGATGGGGGTTCACCCAGTGTGCTCTGGAAACTTGAAATGGTTACTCCCTTATACTCCCCACTGCCCTAGCAACTGTCTGCCCTGGTTCTGAGCTCTGAGTTGAGACATTCTGAGCTGTGATACTTTAATTTCAGCTCTCAGGTTAGGTTGGTCTAGTTAGGATGGAGGTATTATATTAAATAAATATTATTTCAATTTTTTCTGTTTGAAGTGGGCTCTGTGTGCATATCCACACAGAATATAAATGGCCAATATTTGACTCCATCAACAACTATTTGAGTGCCCACAGGATCCATGGGTTTGTACTATGAAGAAGGCAGTTTGGTTATAGACTCAGTCTTCAAGAAGAGAGGAGGTTGTCCAAGTTAGCAGAAGTGTGATACACTGTCAGCATGCATCACAAAGAACATCCTTGCACACACTGAAATGAGCACATGAGGATGCTGTGGTGAGGTAAGCCCCTCCATATTTTTGTTTCACAGGTAGTTGCTGCTAATGATGTAGTGGAAAGAGAATTGTATCTGGAGAAGGAAGGTTCTAGTCCTGGCTTTTCCGCTAGCTAGGTGTGACCTTATTTAAGTCATTTAATCTTTCTTAAGCTCAGGTTAGATGTCTCCAATGAATAAGTTTTACTGGATGATTTAAAAGGTTCCTTCTAGCTCTAAAAAAAAGCTTTCGATTCTCATAAAGGGATGTTTTATTTGATTGTGACATTTCATTTGGCACCAATTCTGTACAGATGTCTTAACTCAGAATATGTTTGTTATTGTAGACTTAATACATGGAATTTACCATTCTATTAATGCACCTTTGAGTAAAATGCATGCCTGTGTATCTACTGTTCTCACATTCATAATATATATTATATCTTTTTAATGTACATTGTGAGAAATGCCTGTGAAACCAAATGAAATATTACTATTGTTGCATTCATTCCCACCAACTCTGTCAGGCTGGATGAATTAAATAAGGAATGATGTGTGCTACTGAAACTACATTTACTATATACTCAAGTGTCCGCGTGCTGTATAAACGCAGATATTGAATATGCTTTGGGTTTTCTTTACTAAGAGCTAGAAAAGTTCCTAACTTGAAAATAAATTGAAAATCAAATGGATGATTTAATTTTTAAACATGAATCTGAGCTATTGTTATAGAACCCATTGTCTCGGGCAGACAGCCCAGCTGGGGACTCCTAAGTGACTTTTGTCCTACACCTGGTAATTGAGCAGGTGAGAGAGGGTGAGGTAGATGTGAGACGCACAGGTTATAAGATTATGAATAGTAGGGAACGATGAACTGAGGATCAAGAAGCCTGTGGGGACTCTTGAGAATAGAAAAGCCAGGGATCTTCGATCTCCAGCTCTGTATACCCTTGAGAACATTCTACTTCCCCCCTTCTCTCTGTCCTGTTTTTTTGGCCAGCTGTCTGAACAACTTCTCATCTTACTTCTTCTCTATAAAGACACTACTGTCTAATTTTTGGAAACCTCACTTTAGCATGAATATTTTTGGATTTGAATAGTAAATTCACACCAGAAATAATTCTGCCTTGACATTTTTATACCTGAAAAATATATGAAAGGACTTGGGAGACAAGGGCCAGAGAGCAGGACGTGGATTTCCAATTTGGGAAGTGATACTTAGAGTTTGCATTAGCAGTTCTCATCTTAGGCTGTCCCTTAAAAAATGACCTAGTGATGTCAGAATGTTTTTGTTTTCCTTTGATTTTTAACTTTTTTTAAAATTGTGAAATAATTTATATAGAATAAAGTGTACAAATCTTAAGTGTACAGCTTTATGATCTCTCTCACACACACACATGCGTGCGCGTGCGCGCGCGCACACACACACACACACACACACACACACACACTCCTTGTAATGACCATTAGATAAAGATTTAGAATATCCTTAACATCCCAGAAGGCTACTTTGTGACCCCTCCCAGCATATAAATTCATCAATTTGTACTTCCTAATCTCTTGCAACATGTTTAGGAGAAGGCTTATAGTTGTTTAATTCACAGACATTGCTAAGAAAAAGGTACCCTAATAGGTTCATTTTAAGAAGCAAAATCCAAGCCCTAGAAAATTAATTTTGATAGCATTGTAAGTGCAGGGTATTAGCTGCTCAATATTTCAAGATAGTTCCAAGGGAAACTATTGCCGTGGTCTACAGGTATCTTTTTATTGAGGGTCACTGCAAGCCACGGTAGAATTCCAGCAGTCTTATTTACAATCATACTCATCCTCAGTAGCCATATTTGTGGCTTCCTGTGTAATGAGGTGATTCATCACGGTATGTCAGCCATAGAGAGTTCAGTATAAATGAATTTAGTTTCTTCAAAAAAGGTATTTATATCTAAACAATATTACAATAATCTGACATTGCCCTTTAAAGGTAAGCACATGTTATGTGATTTGCATATGAAGAAACCGTGCATTACTCTTACTTGACTGATGTCAGCTTCAGCAGCTGCACCTGGTAGTCCCCAGGGCTGTCATTGTTTCCAAGATAGAGCTCATTTCTCAAGGGTTAATAACATAGACCTTAACATTCACTTTGGGTTGAAACTTGGCAACCACTATGAGTATACAGCCTAAGGAGCTGATTTTAAACAAAAATGGTTTAAATTGATTTACCCTTTTCAAATTAGAGTATGTCAAAATAATGGAACTTTGCATCAGTTCTAATGCTGTACATTTATTTAATGTAAAAATTTGTAAGCTATTATTCCTGGGTAGTAATTTGGGGGATGCCAGCTATGGGACAAGTTAGAGACTGGTTTCCATTGAAAATTCCAAAAGAAATTTGCAAACTTTGACTATTTTCCTTTTGTAATATCATTGCTGCTTTAAAAGAAGAGATGCTACGGCCCTTACCTTTAATAGAAGGGAGCAGTTGTGGAAGTAAAGATGATTTGAAAAGAAAGGTAGAAATAAAATGTTGGAAATCATGTTTGGTTGTATAGAATCCTGATCCCAGGATGGATTCCTTTCAGCTCAGCACCTCTGAATGGTATTTGAACTGGGCTAAGCTGGAGTGTGTGTAGTTGTTCATGGTCTTTAGCTTTTCAGTTTTAAAAACTCCACATAGTAAAAAAGAAGGGAATATTTGCATTCCTACTACAGTACACATTTTTGCTGTCCTGTTCAAATGTGCATTTCTATGTTATATACATTTATTAAAAATATAAACTCTTCCATCCTCCTTACTGAGCCAACAGAAGTTAAAACTTCACACTCATTTCTCTCTTTTTAAAAAGACTTAGATGTGAACATATTTATATATTTAATGTACAGCCACATTCTAAAGAAAAAAAGGTGCTGCTGGGCAATTTCTACACTGAAGCCATCTTCTCAATGAGAGAAGAACTGGCCTAATGAGGACATAGGACTGTCAGTTTTCAACTTTGATCAATTTTTGGCCGAGCATGATACAGACAGAAATTTGGAGAGGAAGTTCTTACATATATTAGCCAGTGAGACTGAGTTATCATGTGTCAAAAGATGCAACTTCATTCTCCTATTGTTCAAAGACATGACTGAGGCATAAAGTCATTAGTATTACAGAGTGGTCTGTTATAAATTACAGATGTGAGGCTGGAGGAACATGGTCTAGATAAATCTGGGTACAGAGGGAATAACATTAGCCTTGGAGCCAGGCATTTTTGGATTCGAATTGTTTTACCATTTATTAGGTCATTTGTGCAAACTCGAGCATGCTAATTATCCTTGCTGGTTCTCAGCAAGGTGTTAGTAGTCACTATATTTCTGTTTTTTGTAAGAATTAAAAATAATGTATGTGAAGTATTTGGCGCATAGTAGTTGCTCAATAAATGGTGAGTGTTATTAAGATGGTGTGATTGTAAGCATTTAAAAAGTGAGCTTTTAAGTCACAGAGAGTCTCTGGCAGTTATATTACCTCCTTTTGAGAGGTCTCAGGGTATACTTATAGGCTTCTTGGTGGTGACTTCTTCAGAAATCTTCACAAGTTTTCTACCCTCACACCCAGTAAAGGACATTTCACTCACAATGGTCAAGAGACACAGTGCTGCCCAAAGAAGTATCTATGGCATCTATACAGACAGCATCTGGCCAACCAATCAGAAGCTTAACTTCTAGACATATAGAAAATAAGGCAGGAGGGTGGTAAAAACAGAAAGATATACAGAAGGAAGGCAATGAGCACCCATGGGTTAGAAAGAAGGGTAGAGAGAAGCCATAATATGGTGATAGTAAATAAATCAGTTGTGCTAAAAACAGGAAAGCAGAACCACTATGAACGGCTGGGCCATTATAATGGTGGACCAACTGAGTCATGAGCAATAGACACAGCTTTTGGATGGGAGACTCTATGAATAGCACTGGAGTGTTCCTTGCTACTGTGTCTAGAATGATCTTCCATTTCTCCCACAGGCCTGGCTCTATGATGCTTTTATATGATGTCCTGTCTCTTACTTCCCCAGTTATGTTACAATAAAGCCCTTTTAACTGAAGGAATTTGAGTGTGCCATCTGAAAAACCTGAAAAATAATGTTGTTTGATCTATAGATCAAGGTCAGCTTAGAGAAAGGACCCTAGGTATTTTCCCTAGAGTCCAAGTAAAGCCATGGATGTTGTGACTCAGTGGTATTTGGAGAAACTGTGAAAGATTTAGTATTTCTAGACCTTAAATATGAGTCAGGGTGAAGTGGGAGATGAAGTTGGAGAGGTTGGTGAGGCAAGCTCCCTGAGGCAAATTATAAAATGTGAAGGAGCTTGGACAATACCTATGGTTGCAGGAACCATTAGAGGGTTTTTAAGAAGGGGAATGATACGGGTAGACTTTTTTAGGCAGATTGTTTTTAAGAAGATCATTTGAGGGTGACAAGACTAAATAAAGGGAGACAGACATAGAGACTGTTAAGTAGACTGGCTTCTGATTACTAGGGCTTTAAATAAGGGAGCAGCGGTGGGAATGGAAAAGAGGCTATGGTATTCAATACAATTTTAACTGACTAAGTCAGAAATATTGGATTGATGTAAAGAATGAAGGGGGCAGTCAAGGATGATTCCCAAGTTTCTAGTTTGAGTGTCTCAAGGGATTATGGTGATATCAATGTTGAAAGAGAATATAGGAGGAAGAGATGGATTTGGGAGAAGATGATAAATGCCCTTTTGGACATGCAGTTTATACTGGTCTACGGGACATCCAGGTAGAGTTGTTCATGAGGCAATTAGATGTATGAATCTGAAGTCTAGGGGAGAAGTCAGTGGCGGGGGTAGAGAACACACCCACTTTTTTGTGATAGTTGAAGTCACAAGGATGGAAGCGATTATGTAAGGGCAGAGGAGGACTAACGCTCAGCAGGTGAAGAAATACCACTGCAAGAGTAGGCAGAGGAAGAGGAGTCCATGTCAAAAGGAGAGAAAGACTAGTCTGAGTGAAATGAAGAAAATCAAGAGAAGATGGTAGAATTAAAGTCAAGGGAGGATAGAGTTTCATTGAGGAGAAAGTAATTATCAACATAATTAATATGTTGATATAATTAATAATATGTTGATATAATTAATTAATATGTTAATATAATTAATATTATTATCAACATAATTCAGTGTAGCAGTGAAATATAGAAATATAACTACTGAAACAAGGGCAGTTTCAGTAGAAAGGAGTGTTAAGAAAACGTTGCAGTGGAGCTGTGAGGGAAAATGAAACTGCATTTTTGAAAAGCTTGGCTGGAGATATGGTGGGGGGAAGAGAGAGGCTGGGCCACAGCTGAGGGAGATTTAGGGACAAAGGAGATAGGAAATCAGGAGAAATCTAACAATTTTTTTTTCAAGTGATGGGAGCAGCTTGAAGTTGTTTATAGGCTGAAGAAGAGACCGTAGGGAGAGAGGAGGTTAACTTGAGATATAGGTGTGAGAGAGTTCAACTGATTAAATGAGGTCCCAGAAGAGGGAGAGGAGTCTTAAAGAAAAACTTGTCTCATTCTCTGAGTCCGGAGGAAAAGGGTCAGTGCGTGTGGCTGTAGACACACATGTGGGCTGTGGTGGCTACAGTGCAGTGGAAATCTGGGGGATGAGATCATACCTACAGATTCAATTTTCCCAGTGAGGAGGGAGGCAACGTCAACGGCTGTGAGTGAGAGGTGCAGGGTTGAGCCTCTGAGGAGACTGGAGAAGTCTGGAATTAACAGTTACTTCCAGGAGTGGGAGAGGGAGATGATTATAAGCAGACAAAATGCTTATCAGAGCCAGAGGGCAGAGAAATTCAGAGACCATGAAGGTGTGTGATGCCCTTCTGCAAGGTTATATGAGGTTTTTTTCAGGCACTACTTAGCTGTCTATAATGAAGCTTGTATCTTAAATCCGCAGTCAAGTTTTTCATGTGTGGTCATTCAAATATGCATTTTCCTCTTTGGGTTCATTTCAAATGCAATTTTGAAATGAGACTTGGGAGGACTTCACCCTGAGATGACGGCATTTGGCCTGGGCACTGTGGAGTGATCCTTACCTCTACCTCGTATATTGTTTCGTTTTCCAATTCATGCCATATTCTCTTGTGGAGAACATATATTTGGTGTTTAAATAAAGCAAATTCACATTTGGGGGGATATTTTAAGGATTTATTATCATTTCTATGGCACCTTGGATTATCCAAGAACCAAAATCATTGCTGCAGGTGTTGCCACTTGCTTCCTGGCAGAAAATATATTCAAGCATTAGCTCAGGCACAAACACCTAAAACAAGAGGATTTACAGTATTTAACACTTGGGCCTAGCTGATTTGCTGGCTGTATCATCATTATCTGTGTTAACTCCTAAAAACAGAGAAATAGTTTTGTATAAAATAAAGGCTTATCTGAAGCTTTGCTCTCAGCTCCAACTGAATGTCCAATTTCTCTGGATATGAAAATGCTAGCAGAAATCTTTTTTTTGTAAAAATGTATCACTTTTGTTCTCTTTTTGCCCTTCTGCCTTCAACCTGGACCTGGGAAGAAACCACAAAACAGCTGTAGAGAAGTTGTGTCAGAGGTAGTAATGGCTCTTTTAACAGCAGAGAATAGAAAGATCTCAAAGTGAAGCCTATTGTCGGGAGACTTGCGCCTGTCCTGGCCGACTTCCAAGTTCGAGTTAGTTTGGATTAGACTTGGGTTGGGTAACATTTAATTTCTTAAGGGAAGATTTGAATCAAATTGTTAACCTCTCAAAATTTAACCACCAAGGTGTGATGATTGTGTTAAAAAAATTAAATGCCTGATTCTTGGTAATAATTATAATAATACCACATTTACTCTTCTCAAATTTCCTGTCTTTAAGCCTTTGCCTTAAACGCTACTCAAAATTTTCACATGTGGCTATTTGGGAATAGAATTCTTTTTTGCTGTTATTGTGTAATAAAGTAATTGCATACATTACTTTTAGATATGCAGTTAGTTTGATTCGAAAACATTTACCAAATAATTTGCCTCTAGATTTCAATTAGCAGAAGACTTATCTACATTAGCCTTGCAAATAGAGTGGCCAGACTATATTGATTATCAGAGTGTAAGGATTATCTATGACACAAAGACCACACCAAAACAGATAAGTGGCTTGTCATATAAACATTTATGAGCCCATGGAATGACAGTCCTCATTTGAAAGCATACAGTATAAATTCGGCCCATACCACAGTGGGTGTGAAAATTGCAAGGTAAAATAAAACAGACGAGACCATTTAAGTTTGAAATGGAAGAACAGATCACTGGCAACAGCTATTTACTTTCACAGTCACTAAAATAGGGTGTTTTGTTGTGAAAACTATCAATACAGGGTGATGGATACCCTGCTTAAAGTGCCAATATGATGCCATTCTGAACTGCAAAACGATTTCATTACAAGTGTATGGGGAATCTTTAAACATGACATTACGATACGACTATAATGTAAGATAACAATGGAAAAACAATTTCAGAGTAAGTGTAAGGAGACTATAACCATGCAGTTAGAAGGGCACTGGAATGTGAGATTCTAATAGCTCAACATTAAAATGGTGAAAAGGATATGGCAAATTGCTTTTTTTCTTTTAAAACTGGGATTATCATAGACAACATTTACACTCATGAATAGTACAGTCATGGGATGTATTTTAGAGAGGAGGGAAAGCCAGTACCAATATATCCAGTTCTTATCCCCATTCTGAAGCATATCTCCACATTTTTCCCTTTTCTGAGGTTAAACTGGAGATACTTTTGTCTGACCTTATCATTCTCCTTCAACTTTACCACTTTGAGACACTGTTCCAAGTTCATAAACATTTTCTTTCTTACTCATGTCTAGCTCTGTGACTTGGTTCCATTAACCACTTACGGGGTAAAATCTGAGTTCCCTAAGGATGGTTTCCTACTGCCCATCTTACCTCTCTAGCCTCTAGTTATCCCTGGACTTCAGCTGAAATCTCATCACTAGAAACTTATTCTTTTGGGTCTAAATGGAATTTTCATTTTCAAGAGCATCTAATAAATTGAAGTTGAAACACTGATGAATTTATAAAATGTAGCTATCTGTTTGAGGAATAACACATTAAACTTGAACAGTCTAAGAAGCACAGACTGTCCTCAGTCAGACTTGAGTTCATATCCTGGCTCTTCTACTGAGTAGTGTGTGAATCAAAGACTTTTTCTAAGCCTTGCTTTCTTCATCTGCATAGTGGGGCTAATAACAACACTTAATTCCTAGGCTAATTGTAAGATGAAAAAGATACAGTGTGTGAAATGCCTTTCACAGTACCTGGCCTATGTGAGGGCTTCTGTAAATATTGTCTCTGTAAAGATATAGAACAAGATAAAGGAATGGATCAAGACCCTGGAGAATGAAGCAGAGGAGAGAGAATGGGGTTTAGTGACTAATTTAAATTTCTTTTTGAACCGCTTCAGTTCAAATTACAGTCTCTTAGTCTCGATTATCTAAGGCATACTTGAGTTTTCATAGCTCTTCCTGCTACTCTGCCTCTTTAGGTTATCGTGTTTGTTCACAATTAACACCTCACTTAGTGCTGCTCTTTCTAGGATGGTGGGAAATCTGTCTTTGGGACATGACTGCGGCCACTGCTTGAGGTGTCTGTCACTGGGCCTCTTTCCTCTAAGCTTCTAGCTTGCCTGATGCTACCTTAAATAAAGTTATTTCATCTAGGATCACAATCTGGGGCTGTCATGTTCCAGCTGCTGAGGTTATACAAGTACGTAAACAGGTATTTTGCTGTGTCCTTGAGCCAGTTTTAAATCTATTTATCCCTGTTACACTGAAAGGACAAACTCACCAATAAGATCAAACACAATTTTGTGACCATAGAATAAAATCTTTTCTCCCCAGAGTTTTCTTCTGTTAAGGATCTTGATTTTAACTATGGTATTAGTTTTTGTCTAAAGCTCTTATAACATTAACAGAGTGTTCTCGTGAAGAAGTTACCTGGCTCTAAAAATATGTTCTTAGATGACTCAGGTTTAATGGCTTCATTCAGCATACCATTGGCTTATTTCCTTAAAAGTCCTTCCATAGGGATGAGTCATCAAAGGAAGAACTCACTAAACTTGAACTCCTTGAGAGCAGGGCCCATGTTGAACATACATTTATGGTCCTAGGCCCTAGCAGTGCCAGACACTGAAGGTGATTAATGAATGATTTTTGGAATAGAGTTTATGTAGGCTACAAACCAGGCCAAATTATCCAAAGCAGTATTATCTGGAGTGATCTGGAATGCAATGCAACTGCTTTGCACTCAGTGCATAATGGTCACTCAGCTATGTGAATGATGTGAAGATAAATATCAAGGATATAACATGGAGATGGGATTGGGGAAGAAATATATTTGTTATGTGTCTATTGTATGTTAGACTTCATATGTCTTCCTTAGTTCACTTAATCTTTAAACCAACTCTAAGATGTAAGCATTGCCATCCATGTTTTATAAAGAACAGAGGCTAAGAGAGATTGGGACTCTTGTTTGAGGTCACATATGTGGAAGCGCTAGTAATTGAACATAACTACTTGTTTGACTACAGATTCTTTGCTATTTCTACTGTATCACATTGCTGCCCCACTGTGGGAATTTAATTACAATCTAATAGAGGAGAAGAGACAAGAACATAAAGGACTGACAGCAAGGTAATCCGTGGTAAGTATCATATGAGTAGAATGAGGCACACCAAAGGCTTTGAATGAGGAAAAGATCACTTCTGCCATTTATCTCCTTCTTGCATCTGCTCCTTTGGGGATGTTGTTTTTCCCAACTGGCTTGCCCTCTATCTCTATGATCAAGAGTCACCACTGACTTCATAACTTGCTTAAGCCAATAATTGTAGCCTAATAAGAAACCCTAGTCTCTAGGCCACTTGCTATGTTCCAGATCCCTTCTAGTCTCATTTTTTCCCCAGCCTGGATGATCTTTCTCTCTCCACCAAGAGTTCAAAGCATACGTACTTTGTCAGGTCCCGGTCAATTCACTTTCTGGGAGTACCGCCCACGCCCCCGTCAGAATCCGTACCACCTTTTCACTTTTCTGCCAGCACATTGGTCATACATCTCTTTGGTACTTGTTAATTACTGTCAAGCGTGGGGTAGTATCCTAGTGGCAGATCAAAGTGTGTCTTCCTTTGGGATTTGAACATTTCTGAGCATGTGTATCATACTTGTGAGGTGAACCTTTTAGGAGTCCGTTTATCTAAGGGTTGGAGAAGTCTCAGGCACAAGGGAAAGGTTGGGTAAGTACAATATCAGAAACACATGCTTGTGCAAAACACATTACCTTTGTGGTAGGAGGATGGATTTCCTTTACGAGTCCAGCCTTCCTCCTACCCCCATTCAGTTGTGTCTGAGATAGAAGGTGGTGGGATGTGGAAGAGGCTATAACTAAAACATCTGAAAACAGCTTTCATACAAACTCTCTGTGAGATTTTTGGGATAAGAAAGTAGTGTTGCTTGGAACTGACATACAGAGTAACACTGTGTGGACATGGTGTTATTCTAATGGCAAAATTCAGCAAGTGCATCAGAACTGCAGAGATCACAGTCTGGCTTTAGTTCCTCACAGGCTTTAGCAGAGAATCTTTGTATCTGAAGGCTGTAGATTCCTGGGTAAAGGGTTAAGCTCCGTGGCAAGAGAACCACAATTCCATATGCATACAGTGTATTGTAGATGGGCAAAATAGTATATCTCCCAAATGGATGCAATATTCTGTTTCAAATGTATGTAAACACTATGATCAATACATACAAATTTATCAAAAGGATTACTAAATTCCTAGTAGCTTGTATCATTTTATATATTTGCAATTAAGAGAAACTAAAATGTACCTATTTTTGAATAAATGCGGGTGAGTATGAAGCTTTTTAGTGTTCGAAAGATGTTCTTATACTCACCAATGCTGGGAGGGGTGGAGTTAGTGACATCTGGTGGTGGTTGCTCCCACTAAATGGATTAGCTCCATGAAGACTAGTACTGACTAATCTTTACCATTACATGCACAAACGCTGGTTCCTGGCATTTAGTAAATCAATATTGATGAATGAATGAATGAATAATATTTGGGCTGACAAATGTCTATCCTTCTACCGCTGCATCCTGACGTGTTATATATTGATAGAACTCCAGGTATAAGCTAGTCTACATGAAAACAAACAAAAAGGTAAAAAAGAGAAAAGTCTACCAGTTTCAGTCAGTTGGTACATAATTACTATGGTAATTTATGTTTTTTTCAGTGATACAGTCATGTGGATCAGCCCACATATGGTGTGTGAACTTGTTCCCACCCAATGAGTCAGTTGGGATGGGAATAATAATTTAATTTAGTGCACTTCACTTGTGAATTCACAATAAAACACCAATGTATGTTAGTTGCAAGAAAAAGGTGATCCATGTAATTGGAACTTTCTTTCACTAACTCTAAAGTGTGATTTGTAAAGAGTTTTGATTAAAAATGGAAAAACTCTGGTGAACTCTTCAAAGGGAGTAAATGATGTGCTTGGGATGATTTTAATTAAATCATTTTCCATAAAGCACTGTCAGGTTGTGTGTGACATGAGCCAGGTCTCCTAATTGGCTTTCATCCATGGGCTAGAGATTTTGCTCCAAGCTCCATGGGTGAGATCAGTATAGGTAGTTTTTAAGTTTCACTTTTTCCTCACTTCTGGGACTGTCACCTCTCAGAAAATCAAGGCAGACCCTAATTTACAACGTTCAATTTGCACTCATGCCATTGATGCATCATGGGAGAGGAAGTGGAATCATGAAATTCAAAGACTCCTAAGTTGTTCAAGCTGAAAGGGAGCTTAGAGGTCATCACAGCCCAGCCTGTCCAGTTTACTGACGTACCTCAAAATATGAAGTGACTGGTATAAGTTCATATATCTAGTCAGTTCTAGAGTTGGGCCACCAAGCTTTATCCTGCCTCAAAACCTCTACTTGGCTGTAGTCTCCATTAAAAAAAACAAAAACAAACCCAAAACTCATCCAGGTTTTAGCTCCAATGATAACTCTTAACATTGGATGAGCTAATGATGCTCTATAAACACCTGCTTCATTCGCCCCTCTAGAGCCTCTTTCCATCTGCCCCAGGAAGTTGACCTTTAGGGACAACATCTGTAGGCTCCATTGCCCTCTGGCTTCTGGTTGGGTTTGGCAGATGGGAGACTTGGCCAGGTATTGGCAGGCAGGAGGAGAGGAGGTCAGTGCCTTTGTTGCTGTGGTGGCCTGGTAAGATGACTGCAAGTCATTGGTGGCTGTGTTCACTAGGGAAAACCACTGTTCCTGTGGGGAGACCCTCATTTAGCTATAGCTTTCTCTTTGGGTTCTGGTAACTCTTCCTTTCCTTTGTCCAATTAGGCCTGGGGTAGTACTGACCCCACTTTTTATTAGCCCCAAGGTATTTCAATATTCCTTATTGGTTTACCTTAATATTGCCCATAACTTCTAAACAGTCCCACTATTAAACCCTCCTGAATTACTCCATTAAGTATAAAATTGATTTCATGCTCGAACCCTGGTTACTATACCCTATCCTCTATCGTCTTACTTCCCCCCCCCCCCCATAGCACAAACTACAAGCTATAGTCACCTTTAAAAAATTTGTTTACTCGTTTGTTATCTGGCTTTCCCTACCAGAATGTGTTTGCATGGCTTGGCACAGGGCCTGACACCTAGTAGGGACTCGATAAATGTTTGCTGAATGAATGGGTCCAGACATACAAACTTTTAGTTAAAAATTCTTTTGACAAATCACAATGAGAATAACCCTATAGAACTTTTAGGGATGAATCAATTTAATAGGGAATTTTAAATCATTTAAACTACAGTATGGATTGTGTAGGATTTTTTGGCTGGTGGCTACTATTTAAACGTATTGTTTCTATGGTAAAATGTACCCCAAATCAATCCATTATTTCCCATTAGATCGTAGTTTTATGAAGGCAGGGATCAGGTATATCTCATCCATGATTTGATGCCCTTGACTTTGCACACTGCCTGGTACAGAGGTAAGTTTTGCTTGTGCTGAAAGCCCAGCAAAGCACTGGTCACCAGACTTGAAGATGCATAAAGCATGGTTTCTACCCTGAGAGGCCCGTAGTCCTACTGAAGTGACTGACACTCAAAGTCATGATGTAAGGCAATAGGTGATTAAAATGGGGGCTGTGGGAGAGTGTTTCAGGATCACAGAGAAGGGAGAAAGGCCAGTGAACTCTTGACAGATGATCTGGTGGAGGGAGAAGGGGGCCTTTTAGGACTTTCCTCTTCTGAAACTGCTTTTTCAGTGACATTTGTTCAAAACTACAGATTCTAAAGTGAACCTTTGCAACCTGGGTTTTTAGAACCTGGGTATTTCATGTAAATATGAAGCTTTCCTACTTCTTGAAGTTGGTTTTATATTTTCCTTCTTTTATCCTTTTATTTTCTTCAGAAAAAAAGTGAAAGAAGTAAAGGCCATTTTTGAATCTGAATTTTCTGAGTGTTGGCCATGTTCAAAAGATAGTAAAATGTGTTCAAAAGATGATAAAATCTGGTTATTCAAGAGTACTTTTTTAGAGTACCATAAAACTTATCTGACATTGACTGCAGGAAAAAAAAATACAGGAAAAAAAATTACAAGTAAATAAAAGAAAGAAAGAAAGAAAAACTTGTTATATTCCCCACCAGAGGGAGACAATTTTTTTCCTTTTGCCTTTCAAAACCTAAATTCTGATTAACACAGATTTGAAGAGTATAATACAAGGTTTACTAGGGCTGATTAATACACAGGGGAAAAAAACAAACTTACAATCTAATTTGTTTACTTTTGTCTTTTAATATCAAATTATTTTCAAGATCTAAGTTCTGTTCTGCCAGCACAGCAAATGCTACTTAACATGCATGGAACTTTAAGAGCTACTTGTTATTTCAGTGTCGACTTTATCTCTAATTATATTAGTATGGATTCAGATAGGACACTGATAATATAACAACATGGAATAATTTAGCATAATTATTTCCTGTAGTAAGATGTTTACAAATCAACCCTAAACTAATAGACACAAGGGGCATGGTGGTGGTGGAGGAGGGGAAACTGGGAACAATATGTTGCTTTCTATTGGCAAGAAGGTAGATGTTGGAATAAGATGAAATCCAGTTAGTCAATTTTTAATATGCTGCAACTCTTTAAAAATTGGTGAAAGGAAATTCACTTACAGTAGTTGCTAATTTAGGAAAAATGATACATGAGCAATAGCTCCTATCTCTGCATATCTGTGCTTACAATAATTAAACATTTTATCAAAAATAGAGAAAATTGTCTAGAGATTTAAGATCTACTATACTTTTAAAAAGTCCAATTTCAGGGCTTCCCTGGTGGCGCCGTGATTGAGAGTCCGCCTGCCGATGCAGGGGACAGGGGTTCGTGCCCCGGTCCGAGAAGATCCCACATACCGCGGAGCGGCTGGGCCCGTGAGCCATGGCCGCTGAGCCTGCGCGTCCGGAGCCTGTGCTCCGCAACGGGAGAGGCCACAACAGTGAGAGGTCCGAAAAGTCCAATTTCGTGCCCAATTTAATAGATAAAGCATTAGATCTACATGCAGTGTAACTCCTTGAACATTTGATTCTTCTCTATGGTTCTTTTTGAAAACCAGTTCAGATCTGACCTTGTGTAAATGTTTTTTAAATTACTCTGAAACATTTTACAAATCCAATTAGTGTGCACAAATCTCAGCTCACCTCGTTTGACACAGGACGCTGCTGAGGCAGCCTTACTGCTTATTGTGATTCTTATTTACTTATTCTTTGTCACTTTCAGAATATGAATACGTACAGCTAAAATATGGAGTAATTCTCAGAAGCTCGAATTCAAACATGGGATAATGTGGAGGCATCAGGTAAAATATTTGTCTGGTTCGGGGCATGAGTTTCTCATCATAATTCAGTGAAGGTAAATGGATGCTTTGGAAAAGCACACAGTGTCACTTAAGTTTCACTTGCCTCAGGTATCATTGAATCAGCAAGCACAGTTAACAATTCTGCTTTTCCATTTGTCAGGATCTCAATATTTTTTCAATATGAGGTCTGCTCCAGTGTACTTCACATGACACTTTATAATTAGTGGTACTTGAGAATTTAGCAGTTTTAAAAATTCATACAACATTCTTAGTTACAATTTATAAATGATTTTAAAGTATAATTAACATTCATCTTTACAAGTTATATGCAAACAAATATGCAAATTTAGAAATAAATATGCAAACATATAAAATGTTTTTGAATTAAGTAGTCCTTAACATTTTTGATGAAATGAATATTTTATTCATATTTTGCACACAATTTTGAGTACTTACTGATTTGAGGGCTACAGCATATAGGTTTTTGAATATTGCAACCTCTAGTAGCAACAGGAGGGAAATGAGAATGTGTTCCTTTTTGATGAAAACTGAAAGGATGATCTAGCAGACGAATCTAAAGGTGCTGTCTAGTGGATTATTGATGCAATCAGTGGCCATTTTGCTCCTTGAACTCTTAACTCTACAAGGAACCTCAACTTCCTTAGATGAGACAAACCTGTTTGGATCTCAGAAAGATAAAGTTGAGGATACCAACAAAGCACCCCCAACTTCTTGAATTGGTGACTAATACAGGCTAATAAGCTGAGTTGTGAACTATGAATTTTTAATGTACTAAAGTCTGAAAGGAGAAGAATGCAGGGTTCAATATGAGATGAACAAAGGATTATGGGAGAAAATGCAGCTTTGTTGGAGAAGTTACTCAGTGAGTATAGATTCATTAGATTTACTTATAATTTTAAAAAAGTCTCTTCAAAAGGTTAACTGATTCAAAATCTGAGTTCACTCATTCAACAAGCACTTATCTTTCAAGGCTCAGCTTCTGTTCCTCCTCTTCATGGCAAATTTCTCACTACTAGGCTCTTCCTTCTCTGAATTCATATTGCATTATAAGTCAATCAGGCAAAGGTTTTTATGTGCTCATTATGGGCAAGGACTATACCCAGTGCTACTGGACATACAAAGAAGTATGAGTTAATCAGTTAGCACCACACAGTTTAGCTCTAAAATGTTCTTCCATTTTTACAGATATGCATGCTTTATTATTTTTTTAAATGGCAAATTTCTTGAGGTAAAAGAACATCATTTATACAAGAGATGATGAGGATTTATTCTGAGTGGCATCTCTGATGAATTCATGGTTGTTCACTGGAATGTTGTGTAAAGAAAGATTCTGAGGTTGTGTCATTAGCAATACCAGCACAGCCATGTTTTTATTATCCTTGCTCAACTTAGAATCTTTTTTCATTAGCATTTCTTTCATTAGAGAATGAGAGCTTTATGATCCATTTAATTTTCCTTTTAGACGCTAGAAACTCAGGGGGAAGTTTTGATATAATTTCCTCCTCCTTTATTACTTGATTTTTTCTTTTATTTTGTGGACTGTTACTGTAATTTGTTTTAAACAGCCAGTTGCTTTAAATCTTTTTGAAGGAAATAGATAACTACATATGCTTCTTTCTATAAACTTCGTGGCACCTAGCATAGGTCCAGGGCCTTAAGGAGGCAAAGAATATATGCATTTTGATTGAGTGGAGAACACTGAACTTGATGCTGTGAGGATCTCATATGGTAGATGCACAATGATGCATGAATGAGTGAGTGAATGAATGAATGAGTTCAGAGGGAATTTAAACCCTGAGAAAGATGTGATTTACTTAGGAAAGCATCGGACTGGAGATGAATCTGGCTAATGCCTTTAAAAAAGGCATAGACTAAACATTGGAACAGGAGGAAATGACTTGGAGGAGAATAAAGGTTTAGCAAGAAGAATTAAAAATGACAAGAGCCATAATGCAATAATATTTGACTCTTCTATGTAGACCTACTGGCTTGGGTGGAATGTAAGATTTTAGAGAGCAAGTATTTAAAAAAAATTCAGGTCACATTAGCGTAGCCTTCCACAAGGTATTTCCAGGGTGCTTTGTTGAGGTTGTTTGATGATGAAGATGATCCTGCTACCTACATTTATTTCAAATTCAAAAAATAAAAGATACAGGGTGTGATGATTTGAGCTTGCTGATCTAGGGTAAAATAATTCATTTAGATGCATAACAAATTAATCTTCCTTCATAGACTCAGAATAAGCAATCGAAATTCTGTTTTGCTGCAAGCTGCTGCAGAATGTCTGTGGGGACTGGTTTTGTTTATTTGCTGCTATACAACAGTCTTAGGTAAACAACATATAGCTATATCTGTGTGCATCTGGGTAGGCTTCAACATTTTTATTATGCAACTTAAACATGAAAAAGCCCGATCTCCTGCATTAGCAAAATAGCTAAATCTCATTCAGTGTAAAACAAACCCCTACCACCTTCTTGTCAAGTAAACTTGGTCTTTAAAGTCTGTCCCTGCACAATCAGTCTCTTCCATATGCCTTTCATTCTTCCCTTATTCTAGGTTTTTTTCTCAATGTTTTGTTTCTCTGGGCTGAATTTCATCTCAGTTGATTGCCCAATTCACTTTTCATTCAGTCATAATTGTTTTTTGAATTGTCTTAAATTCTCAAATGGATTATGACAATTTGAAAATTAACAATGGTGCCTTAATTGCATGGAGCTGTGTGATCCACAAAACCCTGCTGCCTGATGCTTTTCCCCCCACCTGTAATTTTTTTTAACCAAATGTGAAAAGGTAGAAACACACACACAAAAGCAGAAAATACATATGGTCGTGATTTATAAAAATGCTTGCTTTTCCAATATTTAGAATTCAATCACTGATACCTACAAAATCATTTAAATACAGGAATTAATAAAAAATTCATTCAGGTTTTCTTTCAAACTTAGTTTTTCTCTTGTGGAAGTAGGAACATAGGCAAGCAGGACATTTTCTGTATGCATATAGACATTAAAATTCAGGAAAATATCATTATTCTTTAATTATCTGACTTCAGTTGGGCTTTCAATGCAGCTTGGCAATCCTCTTACTTGTCCCTGGTTGGCTTCCTCTAGAATTCTTCATGAGGCATCTGTTCCAAACCTTTAAACCTGTGTCATTCTTCTCATCCTCATGAGAAGACTCATTCTCAGTCTTTAGCCTTACTTCATAATATACAGAAAATATAGCAGTTTCTGAGCAGCCTCATTGGATTTTCCTCGCTTCTACCTGCAGACTCATCTACAGAAGCACACATATTTTAACTTCTTTTTCTCTTAGTCTTGAAGGAAGCTGGTTGTACCTTCATTCTAATACTAACCTTCTGGGTGCATTCGATTCTGCCTCCTCTGTCCTCTCCTCTAGAGGCCAATCTCTTTCTTTCCCTCTCCTCTGCTTCCCTCTCTTCAGCCTACAAACATGGTCAAGTCTGGTCTTCACCATCTACTACCACCTTAACCTCCCCCGCCTCCCTTCTTGTCTTATCTACTCTTGGCCCTCTGGGTGCAGCCAACTCTCTTTTCCATCTATACCTGCTGCCCCCCCACCCATTCACTGTGTATTGGGTGTTAGGAAAAGTAGGTCATACCTATTCTAGGTAATCACCTGGGAGCTCTTGACCATTTACTCTCCTTTTCTACCTCATCATCCTTGTTCTCTCTTTCCTCATTCTTAACCCTGCCTTTAGAGAGCTGTTTCTGGGTCTTCAATTTTTGGTCTTGTGTGTTTCCCTGGTTGTAACTTTCATGTACCTCCTCATTTATCCTAATCTGACCCAGTGGGCCAAAATTCGGCCCTTTCTACCAGGGAAGGGGGTTTCAGACGTTTTCCTGGACTATGAAGCACTTTGAAAGCCTGGTCTCTACTTCCTCAGCTCCCACTCACCTCTCATCCCATTTAACCACCTGGTCTTGCTAAGGTTACTGATGACTTCCTGATTGCTAGATCCAGTGGTCCATTTCCAGTTTTCAACATTTTATCAGCTTTTAACACTGTTGACTCTTTTGACTTTTTGATGCTTTCCCTCCACTGGCTTCCAGAACACCAATCCGTATACATATCTTTACTGAGCACCTTCTGCTCTGATATTTGAGATAAAAAGGGAGTAATACATGTCTTCTGCCTCCAAGTATATTACAGTGTAGGGGAGAAGAAAGGAAAGTACATAGGCAAGTACAAATCAGGAAATAAAGTCTACACATAGAAGAGTACTCATCCCTGTACCCATAAGGCCAAAGAGGACTTTACTTCTTTCTACTGGATGGGGCCATGGGTGAGAGTTCCAGGAAGAAGGAGTAGTATATACCAAGGTACAAAGGAGAGAGAACATGAATGTTCACATAACTTCAAGAAGTTCTGTGTGGTTGGAACAGAGGGTTTAGTATGTGTATTGTGAGAAATGGAGCTGGAGAGAGCAGGGTCCAGATCATGCAAGGCTACATGAGCCATTTTAAAGAGTTTGGAAATTATGTAAAGACAGTGAGAAGCTGCTGAAAAGTATTATACAGAAGAGTGACATGATCAGAATCACAGTTTAGAGATATCAATCTGGTTGTTGAGTAGGTAGTGAATTGGGTGATGATAAGAATGGTGACAGAGAGATTGGTTAAAATGCTGTGGCAGAAATCTAGGCCAGATGGTCCTGTCTCAATACAGGATGGTATTACATAGTACCATTGGGGAATGGTAATATGGATAGAAAAAGGTGAAAAGAAGTGATGGTTTTAGTGATATTAAGGAGAAATAATGGAAAAGACTTGGTAATTGATTGAACTATCCCCTGTAATTGTCTTCAGTTCCTTGCTATCCCATCATGGCATTCTTACCTACAGAAATTATAGCATTTCTCACATTTTAGTTTACTTTTCTATTATAGGATCTGTTACTAGGACCCTGTCTGATTAATCTCTATCTCCATTGCTCAGCATGATGCCTTGTGAATAGCAGATAAACAGTAAGTGCTCAGTTGACTGAGCGACTCAACTTCCCTGGGTAATGTTAACTGTTAGTTTTTAGCACACACCTCTGCCAGACTATCATCCCCACCCCTGACACCTGCCCATACATTTTACAACCACAGAGGCTGCTTCATCTATTGAAAGTTGAAAACAAAGTTACAAAACAAACTTTTTCTTACATTTAAGCTCTTTATAAATATTATCTTTAATAATGTGAAGGCAAATGCTTTATTGTCCTTTGACTAGCTTTCTACTGTTACTGTAAAAATTGCCACAAACTTAGAGGCTTAAAACAACACAAATGTATTATCTCGCATTTTCTGTAGATCTGAAGTCAGGTAGACTCAACAGGTTCTATGCTCAGGGTACTACAAAACTGAAATCAAGATGTCAGTTGATATCTTGGAAGAGCTTACATGGACACTCTGGGAAGAATCTGCTTGCAAGCTCATTTGGGTTGTTGGTCAGATCAGTTTTTTGTAGCTGTAGGACTGAAAGCCTGGTTTCCTTCTTGGCTGTCAGCCAGTGGCTGCTATTGGCTGCTAAAGGCCAGCTGCATCCCTTTTCACATGGCCCCTCCATCCTCAAACCAGCAATGCCAGCAGGGATGAGTCAAGTCCCTTTTTTAGCTTTATTGAGGTATAATGGACAAAAATTGCAAGATATTTAATATAATTAAATATAAAATTATATTATATATATAGATATAAATTATATTTTAATTTAAATTTAAAATAAAATAATTTAAATTTAATATAAATTATATTTAAATTATATTTTTATATATAGATATAAAATTATAGATATTTAAAGTACAATATGATGATTTGATGTAAACATATATTGTAAAGGGATTCCCCTCATTGAGTTAATTAAAGCACATTCATCACCTCCCTTTTTTTTTTCTTTTGTGAGAACACTTAAATTCTACTCTTTTACCAAATTTCAACTATACAATATAATGTTATCAACTATAGTCACCATGTTATATATTAGATCCTCAGGCTTTATTCATCTTATGGATGAAAGTTTGTACCCTTTTACCAACCTCTCTCTCTTTCTCCTACCCCCACCCCCAGCCCCTCACAACCACTTTTCTAATTTCTGTTTCTAGGAGTTCCACTTGTTCTTTTTAAAAGTTCCACACCTAAGTGATGCCATATAGTATTTGCTTTTTCCTGTCTGGATTATTTCACTTAGCATAATGCGCTCTAGCTTCATCCATGGTTGTTGCAAATGACAGGATTTCTATCTTTTTTTAAGGCTGAATAATATTCCATTGTATCTATATCCCACATTCTGTTTATCTATTCATTCACTGATGGACCCTGAGGTTGTTTCCATACCTAGTCAAGTCCTTTTCATGCCTTGAATTTCTCTGACTTCCTCTTCTAACCCTGCTCTCAGCTTTTTAAGACTCATGTGATGACAATGGGCCCACCTGAATAATCCAGGATAATCTCCTTATTTTAAGTACATCTGCTTAGTAACCTTAATTACATCTGCAGAGGCCCTTTTGCCATGTAATATAATGTATTCATGGGTGTGATATTCACAGTCTGGGAATTAGGATGAGACATCTTTGGGATTCCATTTTCGAAATTTTGTCTACAACATCCTTATTTTAAATTGGAAAAAATTATATAATAAGTAGGAACCACTATAATGTCATATTGTGAACTCATCAGTAGTGGTGGGCATAATTTTTTCTGAATAAGTGTCCCATCTATTTTATTTTTATACATATCTCATTTGTTACCTACTGAAAATTTAGATTTACTTGTTTAACCTACCCACCCCTCTACCTGAAAATACTCTGTAAAATGGGGAAAGGATCAGGTCTTCAGTAGTCAAGACCAACTAAAGAATATCACTTGCCACCTGGCTTTGCAAGGATTGAGTCATTAGCTACTGCCATCACTGACCTTCAACACACCCTGAAAGGAGTTCAGGGTGGAGATCAGGAATGAGGCACTCTGCGCTCTGGAAAAAACTGGCAGAACAGACTTTCAGAGAGTTAGATATTTTCAGGAGAAAACTTTATGAACCCCAGAAAGTTATGAAACTTTCTTGCATCTTCCCATATTTTGAGAAGCAATAAAATCATTAACTAAGATATCTGTGCTTCATGATTAGCAGTAAAATTCTATCAAGATGTATGCTTGTTTGCACATACCCCTGCTCCAAAATCCCGTATAGCCAACCTCCCCCTTTACTGCTTCAGAGCAGTTCCTCATAGCTCTCTGAGAGGCTGTCTCTCAGGCTATCATCCTCAGTAAGTCCCCAAATAAAACTGAAAGGCACAGGTCTCATGCTGTGCATTTTTTATTTCAGTCAACACAAAGATGCCTGGATAGTTATGTCCCAGTGATGCAGAAAATCTGATTTTTGGCCTGAAACATTTGTAGAAATGCTTTTAGCTATGGGGAAGGGGAGGGGAGGCAGTGTGAGCCTGATGTAATCATATCAATTACATGATTTTTTTATTTTGAGGAACAGGAATGACAACTTTTTGGATATCAAAATTCCCTGATAACCACCATATTCAGAGATGACTATTTTATTTATTCAATAAGTATTTTTTTAAAATTTTTACTTATTTATTTTTGGCTGTGTTGGGTCTTCATTGCTGCACACAGGCTTTCTCTAGTTGCAGTGAGCGGGGGCTACTCTTCGTTGCGGTGCGTGGGCTTCTCATTGCGGTGGCTTCTCTTGTTTCGGAGCACAGGCTCTAGGCCTGCAGGCTTCACTAGTTGTGGCACGCAGCCTCAGTAGTTGTGGCTCACAGGCTCTAGAGCACAGGCTCAGTAGTTGTGGCACAGGGGCTTAGTTGCTCCGTGGCATGTGGGATCTTCCTGGACCAGGGCTCAAACCCATGTTCCTTGCATTGGTAGGCGGATTCTTAACCACTGCGCTACCAGGGAAGTCCTCAATAAGTATTTCATGAACGTCTGCTTGGTTCTCAGGCACTATTCTATGCACTGGAAATAGGATGTTACATAAGGCATGCCAGATTCCTGTCATCCCAGACCTTCCTCTTGTTGCCCTGTACTCTGGTGAACAAAGGAGTAAAATGGCAGAAAGAGGAGAGACAGGGTGTTGTCATCTCTACTCACAGGGACCAAAGTGCTCAGAAAGCTGTCCATACTAATTTTCCTTTCTTCCTGAAAAGCAGCCTCGAATTCTGGAGGGCTCAAGGAGGGACTCAAAGGAGTGATGCCTTGACCAATTTGACTCAGCGGGAATATAGCCCCACAGAGGTAGATAGAGTTGGAAAATTATTCTGATTAAACACTGGTGAATTTTCTTTTTTCAAAAGGTTTGACATAAAGAAAGGGAGAAATTACAAACAATAAGCCTAAGGAGAAAGTTTTAAAGATGACTTTAAAAATTCAACTGACAAAGTTCCAGTTTTTTGTATGGCATGTTGGGGACATACCTAGTGTCAAATAAACCATTAATAGTTCTTTGGTTTTGTGTTATCACCTTGTTTGGTATAACTGAGGTGCCGGATGAGTTTCCAAAGAATATCAAGGTGTGAATACAAATTGCCAATCTTGAAAAATCAGTTTGACAATCAAATAAAGCAAATTTCTGACTTTGTCTTTCTTTCACACAATGCCATTGAGCTTGTTTGAGAATAAAGATGAGGAAATTGTTAGTCTTTAGGTGTAGCACTAACAAATGAAAACCATGCTTGAGAAGCCATTTATTACCAACTCAATTCAGCTTTATTGGTCGATACAAACATGTTATGAATATTTCTCGATTTCTTCTTCTTTTGTTTTTCTTTCAAAGAAAAACAAAAGCACAATGAAATCTACAACACCTAATATTATAGGGAACAGAAAACACTTATATCCATGAAGATACTGAGAAAAGGAAATAGATAAATTCATATTTGTGGAACCAGGAATCTTTCTGATGACTGTAAGAAAGAGTAGACGTATAACCAAAAACAGCATGCTTCTTGATGGGTTCATATTATGTCCACATCTCATAAGCACAAATTTGGAGACCAGTTTTCATGCAGGAGGAACAACTTTGCCACTTCTGCCCTTGAATCACTTATGTGTTAACTTGAGCAAGTTTCTAACCCTCTCCGAACCCTTAATTTTTTAAAAAAATTATATGATTGTGATAATAAAACCTACTTCCGTGAATTGTTACCCCAAAATAATGTGTCAAATACCTAGTACATTATGTAGCCTATGGTCTGTGTTTAGCTTCCATTAATGGAAGCTATTACTGCTATTATTATTGTTTATGTACAAAATAACACTCTCATGTACTTCTCAAACTCTCCTATAAAAGCTCAAGACACTTTAGTAGCTTTATCATTAGTGTCGATGAACAGATTAAGAAATTAGAAAAAATATGCAGAAAATTGATTCCAAAATAGAGTTAAGAAAGAAAATCTCAGGTGTCCATATCCCTTGCTGTGTGATTTGTCCACTGAGCTCCAGTCTACCTCCTACATGATGATGACCTTGAGGGGACTGCCTCAGTGTTCTGAGACTGTCCCATTCATTGTGTGGCATCTGTGAAACTTCCTGATCGAGTTAGCACATCTGTCTTTGTACTAAGCAGAAGAGTCCTTTCACTCTTCTGCCTGTGGTTCCAGGATTACTCATGCTCAGCCAAAGGGCAGATGAGAGCAGAGAAAAAAGTGCCCTTTGGGATGATGCTAATATCTCACAGGAGCAAACAGCTCACATCTTCATAGCCCAATTTCTTGGACTCCCAGCCTCCCTTGGTTTGACTTTGGATTGTTAACTCTTTGCTCCCTGCAGCTGTGTCTGACTCCCTGTGTCTTTGAAGTCTGAAATTCTTGGTGTATCATCTGCAGAGACCTTGGTTCCTGTTTCACAAGATGTGCATCTCACAGACCATTGTCTTGCACTTACTCATGATCCAGATGGCCAATTTCATCCTTAAATACTGGGAGTAGACTTTTCCATCTAACTTTTGCAAATTCAGGGGAAAGAAAAAGAAAAAGAAACATGGAAGTTCTTGGATGTTACTTCTTTTTTTTTTTTTTTTGAATTTTTGAATTTTATTTTATTTATTTTTTATACAGCAGGTTCATATTCGTCATCAATTTTATACACATCTGTGTATACATGTTAATCCCAATCACCCAATTCATCACACCACCACCTCCACTCCCCACTGCTTTCCCGCCCTGGTGTCCATACGTTTGTTCTCTACATCTGTTGTCTCAATTTCTGCCCTGAAAACCAGTTCATCTGTACCATTTCTCTAGGCTTCACATATATGTGTTAATATACGATATTTGTTTTTCTCTTTCTGACTTACTTCATTCTGTATGACAGACTCTAGATCCATCCACGTCTCAACAAATGATCCAATTTCATTCCTTTTTATGGCTGAGTAATACTCCATTGTATATATGTACTACATCTTCTTTATCCATTCATCTGTCGATGGGCATTTAGGTTGCTTCCATGACCTGGCTATTGTAAATATTGCTACAGTGAACGTGGGGGTGCATGTGCCTTTTTGAATTATGGTTTTCTCTGAGTATATGCCCAGTAGTGAGATTGCTGGATCATATGGTAATTCTACTTTTAGTTTTTTAAGGAACCTCCATACTGTTCTCCATAATGGCTGTATCAATTTACATTCCCGCCAACAGTGCAGGAGGGTTCCCCCTTCTCCACACCCTCTCCAGCATTTGTTATTTGTAGATTTTCTGATGATGCCCATTCTAACTGGTGTGAGGTGATACCTCATTGTATTTTGATTTGCATTTCTCTAACAATTAGTGATGTTGAGCAGCTTTTCATGTGCTTCTTGGCCATCTGTATATCTTCTTTGGAGAAATGTCTATTTAGGTCTTCTGCCCATTTTTGGATTGGGTTGCTTGTTTTTTTAATATTGGGCTGCATGAGCTGTTTATATATTTTGGAGATTAATCCTTTGTTCATTGATTCATTTGCAAATAGTTTCTCCCATTCTGAGGGTTGTCTTTTCGACTTGTTTATGGTTATCCTTGCTGTGCAAAAGCTTTTAAGTTTCATTAGGTTCATTTGTTTATTTTTGTTTTTATTTCCATTACTCTAGGAGGTGGATCAAAAAGGATCTTGCTGTGATTTATGTAAAAGAGTGTTCTTCCTATGTTTTCCTCCAAGAGTTTTATAATGTCTGGTCATACATTTAGGTCTCCAAACCATTTTGAGTTTATTTTTGTATATGGTGTTAGGGGGTGTTCTAATTACATTCTTTTACATGTAGCTGTCCAGTTTTCCCAGCACCACTTATTGAAGAGACTGTCTTTTCTCCATTGCATATCCTTGCCTCCATTGTCATAGATTAGCTGACCATAGGTGCATGGGTTTATCTCTGGACTTCCTATCTTGTTCCATTGATCTATATTTCTGTTTTTGTGCCAGTACCATATTGTCTGGATTACTGTAGCTTTGTAGTGTAGTCTGAGGTCAGGGAGTCCGATTCTTCCAGCTCCACTTTTTTCCCTCAAGACTGCTTTGGCTATTTGGGGTCTTTTGTGTCTCCATACAAATTTTAAGATTTTTTGTTCTAGTCCTATAAAAAATGCCATTGGTAATTTGATAGGGATTGCATTGAATCTGTAGATTGCTTTGGGTAGTATACTCATTTTCACGGTGTTGATTCTTCCAATCCAAGAACATGGTATATCTCTCCATCTGTTGGTATCATCTTTAATTTCTTTCATCATTGTCTTATAATTTTCTGCATACAGGTTTTTTATCTCCCTAGGTAGGTTTATTCCTACATATTGTTTTCTTTTTGTTACAATGGTAAATGGGAGTGTTTCCTTAATTTCTTTTAAAGATTTTTCATCATTAGTATATAGGAATACAAGAGATTTCTGTGCATTATTTTTGTATCCTGCAACTTTACCAAATTTATTGATTAGCTCTAGTAGTTTTCTGGTGGCATCTTTAGGATTCTCTATGAATAGTATCATGTCATCTGCAAACAGTGACAGTTTTACTTCTTCTTTTCCAATTTGGATTCTTTGTATTTCTTTTTCTTCTCTGATTGCCACATCTAGGACTTCCAAAACTATGTTGAATAATACTGGTGAGAGTGGACATCCTTGTCTTGTTCCTGATCTTAGAGGAAATGCTTTCAGTGTTTCACCATTGAGAATGATGTTTGCTGTGGGTTTGTCGTATATGGCCTTTATTATGTTGAGGTAGGTTCCCCCTATGCCCACTTTCTGGAGAGTTTTTATCATAAATGGGTGTTGAATTTTATCAAAAGCTTTTTCTGTATCTATTGAGATGGTCATATAGTTTTTATCCTTCAATTTGTTAATATGGTGTATCACATTGATTGATTTGCGTATATTGAAGAATCCTTGCGTCCCTGGGATAAATCCCACTTGATCATGGTGTATGATCCTTTTAATATGCTGTTGGATTCTGTTTGCTAATATTTTGTTGAGGATTTTTGCATCTATGTTCATCAGTGATGCTGGTCTGTAATTTTCTTTTTTTTTAGTATCTTTGTCTGGTTTTCATATCAGGGTGATGGTGGCCTCATAGAATGAGTTTGGGAGTGTTCCTTCCTCTGCAATTTTTTGGAAGAGTTTGAGAAGGATGGGTGTTAGCTATTCTCTAAATGTTTGATAGAAATCACCTGTGAAGCCATCTGGTCCTGGACTTCTGTTTGTTGGAAGATTTTTAATCAGTTTCAATTTCATTACTTGTGATTTGTCTGTTCATATTTTCTATTTCTTCCTGGTTCAGTCTTGGAAGGTTATACCTTTCTAAGAAGATTTCCATTTCTTCCAGGTTGTCTATTTTTTTGGCATAGAGTTGCTTGTAGTAGTCTCTTAGGATGCTTTGTATTTCTGTGGTGTCTGTTGTAACTTCTCCATTTTCATTTTTAATTTTATTGATTTGAGTCCTCTCCCTCTTTTTCTTGATGAGTCTGGTTAATGGTTAATCAAGTTTGTTTGTCTTCTCAAAGAACCAGCTTTTAGTTTTATTGATCTTTGGTATTGTTTTCTTTGTTTTTTTCATTTACTACTGCTCTGATCTCTATGATTTCTTTCCTTCTGCTAACTTTGGGTTTTGTTTGTTCTTCTTTCTCTAGTTCCTTTAGGTGCAAGGTTAGATTGTTTGAGATTTTTCTTGTTTTTTGAGGTAGGCTTGTATAGCTATAAACTTCCCTCTTAGAACTGCTTTTGCTGCATTCCATAGGTTTTGGATTGTTGTGTTTTCATTGTCATTTGTCTCTAGGTATTTTTTGATTTCCTCTTTGATTTCATCAGTGACCTCTTGGTTATTTAGTAATGTATTGTTTAGCCTCCATGTGTTTGTGTTTTTTATGTTTTTTTCCCTGTAATTCATTTCTAATCTCATGGCATTGTGGTCAGAAAATATGCTTGATATGATTTCAGTTTTCTTAAATTTACTGAGGCTTGATTTTTGACCCAAGATGTGATCTATCCTGGAGAATGTTCTGTTCACACTTGAGAAGAAAGTGTAATCTGCTGTTTGGGGATGGAATGTCCTATAAATATCAGTTAAATCTATCTGGTCTATTATGTCATTTAAAGCTTCTGTTTCCTTATTTATTTTCATTTTCGATGATCTGTCCATTGGTGTAAGTGAGGTGTTAAAGTCCCCCACTATTATTGTGTTACTGTTGATTTCCTCTTTTATAGCTCTTAGCAGTTGCCTTATGTATTGAGGTGCTCCTATGTTGGATGCATATATATTTTTAATTGTTATATCTTCTTCTTGGATTGATCCCTTTATCATTATGTAGTGTCCTTCCTTGTCTCTTGTAACATTCTTTATTTTAAAGTCTATTTTATGTGATATGAGTATTGCTACTCCAGCTTTCTTTTGATTTCCATTTGCATGGAATATCTTTTTCCATCCCCTCACTTTCAGTGTGTATGTGTCCCTAGGTCTGAAGTGGGTCTCTTGTAGACAGCATATATATGGGTCTTGTTTTTGTATCCATTCAGCAAGCCTGTGTCTTTTGGTTGGAGAATTTAATCCATTCATTTAAGGTAATTATCGATATGTATGTTCCTATGACCATTTTCTTAATTGTTTGTGGTTTGTTTTTGTAGGTCCTTTTCTTCTTCTTTGTTTCCTACTTAGAGAAGTTCCTTTCGCATTTGTTGTAGAGCTGGTTTGGTGGTTCTGAATTCTGTTAGCTTTTGCTTTTCTGTAAAGATTTTGATTTCTCCATCGAATTTGAATGAGATCCTTGCCGGGTCGAGTAATCTTGGTTGTAGTTTCTTTCCTTTCGTCACTTTAAGTATATCATGCCACTCCCTTCTGGCTTGTAGAGTTTCTGCTGAGAAATCAGCTGTTAACCTTATGTGAGTCCCCTTTTACATTACCTGGTTTTTTTTCCCTTTCTGCTTCCAATAATTTTTCTTTGTCTTTAATTTTTGCCAATTTGATTATTATGTGTCTCGGCATGTTTCTCCTTGGGTTTATCCTGTATGGGACTTTCTGTTTTTCCTGGACTTGGGTGGCTATTTCTTTTCCCATGTTAGGGAAGTTTTCAACTATAATCTCTTCAAATATTTTTTCCTGTCCTTTCTCTCTCTCTTCTCCTTCTGGGACCCCTATAATGTGAATGTTGTTGCATTTAATATTGTCCCAGAGTTCTCTTAGGCTGTCTTCATTTCTTTTCATTCTTTTTTCTTTATTCTGTTCAGCAGCAGTGAATTCCACCAGTCTGTCTTCCAGGTCACTTATCCGTTCTTCTGTCTCAGTTATTCTGCTATTGATTCCTTCTAGTGTATTTTTCATTTCAGTTATTGTATTGTTCATCTCTGTTTGTTTGTTCTTTACTTCTAGGTTTTTGTTAAACATTTCTTGCATCTTCTTGATCTTTGCCTCCATTCTCTTTCTGAGGTCCTGGACCATCTTCACTATCATTATTCTGAATTCTTTTTCTGGAAGGTTGCCTATCTCCACTTCATTTAGTTGTTTTTCTGGGGTTTTATCTTGTTCCTTCATCTGGTACATAGCTCTCTGCCTTTTCATCTTGTCTATCTTTCTGTGAATGTCAGATGTTACTTCACTTGATGGAAGCAGGAGGGTATAGGTTGATACTCTTATTGCACTTCCCCTTCTCCAATCTACCATCATTATTAGCCCACTGCTCACCTGGCTCTTGACAGTCAAACTCATTGTTATCTTCAGAAAAGAGCTAAGTACAGTATGGATAATTGAAAACCACATTCAGTTGTCTTATTTCAGCCGAAAGATTCAACTTTTTTTTTTTTTTTAAAGCTTACTGAGCCAATTGCACAAGTCCTGCTGTAAAGTAAACCTGACATAGTGTAGCTGTGACACATAGTGTAGTTGTGACACACACAGGTGTATTTCCTCCCAACCACACACACAAACACACATTGCCATCAGCAAGTCAGATTCATGGTATTTGACATTATTTTCCCTTCAGAAACTGGTAAAACATTTGTGTAAAATATCAGCTCATGTTTTGTGAAACATGACAAATTACTCAGAAATCTCTCTTCCTCCCTTTATGTGTACTTGGGATGTCCCAAGAAGTTCTGAGATGGGCTTAGCAATACATCTTACATTCATGTCAAGCATTTTGTTGACATCAATAGGAATTTTACTCTTGGGAAATGTCCTGGATTAAGACCCCAGACACATAGAGAAGACAAGAAGCATTTTAAAGGTACCAGGGAATCAAGGTGTCAGATAAGTGTCCACCTTGAGAGCAAACACCCCTGGGTACCCATCAGTTGTAGTAAATGGGGTGCAGTCAGCAGTGTGGCGTTTGACATAGGATTACAATATAGTTTGCCCAAATTTTCCTATTTCTGGAAAGAAAGGAAAAAAAAAGGGAGACTGGTGGATAATTGGCTAATTGTATAATATTGTATAATAGGGATGGGTCTTCTGTTATTCAAGATGTGTGTAGTGCCCAGAGGGAGCCATTTGACAGGGAAATCAACCCTTCTCTCACCCTCCTACTAAGTATTGTCTTAGACAAAGCCAGTCCTGAGACTTATGGCCCCATTTTGAAGTAAATAACCATTGTAGATAACCATGTATATAGGTATAAGCACTTCTGATGGAAATTTAATTTAGCAAACTATAAAAACACCCTGTCCTTGGAATATATCTTATAAACTAGGACATTGAGACTGTCTAAAACATATTAATTCAATATCTCTTGATTGATCTTAAAAAAAACTGTTTAAAATCAATGTCCTTTTATTTTTGTCTTAGCATTTAATTTCATTTGCATATGACTAAGACTGTTTCCTTTTGGTAAACTTAATTTGCTAGAGTTTGGCACCCAACACAGAAAGAATGGCATCCTCTGAGATAGGGCTGCTAACAACGGCAAGTAGCATTGCAAATAAATTTGATCTGTAGGCTTTTCAAACTTCTCAGATGTGATCCCTGACATTTGGCCTGATGAAGGAAACCCTGGGGACTGGAAAAACACAAAGCATGCTACTGTAGTGGCATGCAAAATGTCTTATAATCTGTCTTTATCTTTCATGGCTGTAGTGGTCTGGATTGAGTAGACCAAATTGGGCTAAACACTGTGCTTGGCTACTCTCACGAAGCTGTTTTCAAAAGCTAATAGGAGCTGTGTGTGCGCATTCAAGGACAATATTTGGCCCCTTTTGTTTTTGCACAAACAGTTGCTTTAGTTGAGATGATTATTCCTGACTGACTGTTTTATAAGCAGCATTTTGTCCAGTTTAAATCTCTTTTCACTTTATTCTTCAGAGTCAAGACGTTTATGAATATGGAAACATGTAATTCAAAATCTTCAGTTTCTGCAAAAATAAAAATCTCCCCCATAAAACCTGTGAGTATTGCAAATGAACTGGGAAGTAGGTAAATCAAGTCATATTAATGTGGCAAAAACAGAAGTAACACTGAGAAAAAGTGTTAATACTCATTAATGGTAGCAATCTGATTAAAATTTTTATAGCACATTGATCCTTGATCTTTCAAAACAGAAATGTGTTGTTAAATAATATTTTCAAGGAAAATATAGACTATCAATACATTTATTTATTCAGATGCAAGAAAAAGTTTGAAATTAACCCTCAGTGCAATTCTTTCCTCTTCCCTGAAAAACATATTATATAAATCTCACTTTTTTTTCCAAAGGCCAAACCTTTGAAATGGAAGAGAATCAGTCTAATAGAAAAGTTTTTATTATTGGAAATTGGGTCATCTTTAGAATTTCCTACTAGAAAATCACACGTTTAACCAGGGCATTAAGGTTTTGGAAGGGACATATTGCATAAATCAATACAAGATATAAATAATATGAAAGACAGTCTAGAATTTCTTGACTCTTTGAGGCACTTACAAGAGTTAGCTCATTTCTTTTGTGCTTGAAGCAAATCTTTTATTTTTATGGTTTCTTATTGCCCTTTTTCTGAAGATCATCAATTTAAGAATGTATTTAGTTATAAACTGGAATAAGGATTTTCAAAAGTCACAATTATATACATTGCCTATGCATTTATTAATAATTGCAAGTTAAATATTTTCACTTTTTGCAGGGTTAATAATTTATGCAAGAATAATCCCACCGAGTTCCTTGAGTGGTTGATGATTTGTCTAAAATAGTGGAGATATATGTATATATTTTTTACCCTACCTGCCAATGTGAACAGATTCCAGGTCTTTGAGACCCATCATATCTCTATTTGAAACGTTTTGAATACCAACTCCGAAAACTTGACATTAATAAAACATTAAAGTTCCAACTTAAGCCCATAAAAGTCAAGAAATCCAGAGTTAAGATCGGCCCAGCTCTCTTAACTCTGTTCTCCTGCATGTATGCACGGGTGATGGGACAACGGTGCAGGCTGTTGCTTAAATCAGTCTCCCTGCGTAATCTGAAAATGTAATTGAATTAGTGTGTAAAGTATTTACATACCCTGCAGTGGAGAGCCCCACGCACTATATTATCCACATCCCCTCTTCAGGTCCTCATTTTAACTCCTCACTGCAGTGTTCCTGTGAGGCTTCCTCAAACATTCAGAAATTGGACTTGCAAATACAATTTCCCTTCTTTTACGAGGCTTCAAGATGAGTGATGCATACTCAGTTTTCCTAGTTGCCTTTCAGCTCCTGGCCAGACAGATAAAGTTTAGGTTACATTCTTCTTTTTGGTTAACATCCTCAGGGTTGCTAGGTATTAAACAATGCCATTCTGTGGTTAAGGATTATTTTATGCTCTAATTCAACTAGTTGCAGGACAGTTTGCCATATTAATATGAAAATTAGAAACATCATTTTGAGTTTAGGAACATATAGTTGTATAGCACAGTCTTCAGAGCAGGACTTTGGTTTCTGATAGACCCATGTTCCAACAATAGTCCCTTAACTGTCACATAAACTTTCCAAGCCTCTGTTTTCTCCTCTGGAAAATGGGGATAATAAAGATGTTTCTGATCGTCAAGATTCAATGAGATTGTGAGGACTTAAAGAGATGATGTATATAAAATGATTGATATGTAGTAAGCACTTCATTATTGGCTGCTGTAATTATTATTTCCTATTTTGGTAGGAAATAATAGCGTATTGTTTCAATTCATTCCTTTTCCTTCATAGAGTGTGAGACAGGGGCTTCAAATAGAATTTGAATGTTCAGAAATGTTAAAAGTAAAATTTAATAATAAACATGAAAAAGATATTTTTCCTTAGCCTTGATTCAAGAAATGTACAGTGATATCGGTTTTCAGATATCAGGTCAGATTGGCAAAGATTTTTCAAAGAATGATAATATCCAATGTTGGGTATGGGGAAACAGGCTTTCTCTGACACTGCTAACTAGTATAAACTGGTATACCATTTTGACAGGCAATCTGATGATGTGTATAAAAAATTTTAAACATGTATCTTGTTTGACTCAGCAATTCTACTCCTAGAAATTTATCTGCATTTTCAGGAATATTCGTGAAAGTCCTACTGAAAAATTAGAAAGAATCTAAATGTTAATATGGGGCTTAAAGTAAATTATATTGCAATCATACAGTGGGATACTACAAAATCATTAAAAATGAATGAATTGTGCATGTGTAATAAGTTTGATTGAGGAGTCATAGACTGCAGGGCAGACATTTGAAATGGTCTCCATTTTTCCCAATAACTGTTATCATTGCTCTGTGGAACCTATCTTTCTTTCTGAGCAGTGGGCTTCCTTAGCCACTTCTCATTCTTTTTGCAGAACTTTCAGTCACTTTTCGTTATTTAAACAGTCTCATTCTGTTTATTGAGACCCAAGGCTAGCTTCGTGGGCCTGTGACCTGTGCCATTGCACAAGGCCTGCACTCTGAAGGGCCCTCAACAAGGTTTAATACTTGGAATTTGCTTTCTTGGAATTTTTAAGAACTTTATCTTCGAATTTGCATTTTGTAAATGAAACGTGTGTCTGTATTCTTTGCTGCCCCATCAGCACGTAGCACTCTTGATGCCCTGAACACTGAATTCCAGTTAACCCACCATATGTGGGAGTCAGTGAGACTCATGGTAAATACAAGGTAAGGGAGTTCCATCAATAGCTGAGCGAGCGGGGTCCCTGACAGCCCCAAAGGCTGTGCTTTCCATTCAAACCAGAACTTGTTCTGAATGCAGAAACAAGGTAATGGCATTCTAAGAATCACGAATGACCAAGACACCCTGTCATATCCTTTCATATTTCTGTTACTTCTGTGTGTTTGCCAGCCACTTATGCTACAAATGACGATATAGAAGTAAAGGGAAAGAAGAGCAACACATAATGACTTGTCCTTTCAGTCTTTCCTAACTCAGCAGTAAGCCGAAGGTAGACAATGTTGTACAGGGTGTATATTCAGGAGGGGAAATTAAAATGGTTCAGTTAGTTTCCACTGTTCTGCTAAGAATGAAATACATATGCACGTGTGAGCTACAAAATACAAATTGTGTAATTTTGGTGACCCATATATGAGCTAAAAGCTTTGTATGTGCATTTAAAACTGATATAGAAAAATATATATTGAGCGATAATATTCAGGGCAATAATTTGAATTTTTAGTTTTTCTTAGAACAACATTACAGAGCAAAAACCAAATACCATGACAGGTTGAAGGAGAGGTTGCAGAAGAACAAAAATTATTTTATATTTTAGTACCATTAATGCCACTTTTATACTGCTTTTTGAAGAAGGAGCCCAATATTTTCATTTTGAACTGAGCCTCACAAATTAGGTTTCTGGCCCTGATACCAATGGTGAAAGTAGCAAATGTATTGGGGGCATCTGTTACTTTTGTTTGTCAGCTTTCCTTCACTCTTCTGTCAACAGTCCCTCATTTTCTGGAGGCATCGCCCACAGTCCATGTGTTTAGGAAGGAATTTATTTCACAGGTGGCTGCAGGGGTAAATGTGAGACTCAAGCCTTGGTCAATCAGAATATTTCATTTTTCTGGTCATATTAAGAGGTTTGGAGATGAATATTTGAGCCATGTTGACCCATACAAATCATAGGACTTGTGTAAGAAAGAGCAGGAAGAAATGATCTGCCTTTTCTTGCTAAAATTTACCTTGAGGGCGGGTGAACCTGGAGCTACAGGACAGCATATGGAGCCCGAGAGTAATACCAACATGGAGAATGGCAAGGGTTAGGGGTGGTTAGAAACCAAGTCCCGGTGATAACATTTGAGTCCCTGGATCAAGCTATACCTGAAGCTCTAGATCGAGTTTTTAAATCTGTGAGAACTTTTATGCTCAAGCTAGTATGAATTCGATTTTGCCACTTACAACAGAGTTCTGACATAGCATGTACAGATTACTTTCATTAGTTTTCTGTGCATAATAGATATCTCTAAAGATATATACCAAACTGGTAACAGTGGATATCCCATTCAGGGAAGATAATGAAGAGGACTTTCATTTACAATTTTGTACTGTTCTCTTGAGTAAGGATTTTGTAAAACAGGTGTTATATACGTTAAGCCCAGAAAAAGCCATAAAAGCATTTCCATCTTGGGGAAAAAAAGGTCAATGATGCTTAACGTTAACGTAATAATTTTCCATAGTGACAAAAACGCCAATGTCTTTAAGTAGATCTTACATAGATTATTCAGTTACGGGGGCTAGTATTCCCACGCCAACTTCTCTACAGAATGACATGGGCATGCAGGGCAGCCACAGAAGCATCCCACGAGCCTTTAACCAGCAATTTTGCTGGTTGGTGCCATGTAATTATACTGTAGAAAACAGCAAATAGGAGAAGACTAATGAATTTGGCCTTACTAACCACTTAAAGGTGAAATGGTTAATTCTCAAGTAGGCAATCTTTTGTCTTACCATGTTCTAACCTGTATGCGTGAAGAGAAGGAGAAACTTTGGATTTGAGGCAGTATCAAAATGGGGCATTGAGAAGGCAGAAAGGAGTAAAGTCAGGCAGCTAAGGAAGGTTAGAGCAATCTCATGGAGAGTGTTCAAAGAACCTTGCAGGGCTTCCCTGGTGGCGCAGTGGTTGAGAGTCCGCCTGCCAATGCAGGGGACACGGGTTCGAGCCCTGGTCTGGGAAGGTCCCACATTGCCGCGGAGCAACTAGGCCCGTGAGCCACAACTACTGAGCCTGCGCGTCTGGAGCCTGTGCTCCGCAACGAGAGGCCGAGACAGTGAGAGGCCGGCGCACCGTGATGAAGAGTGGCCCCTGCTCGTGGCAGCTAGAGAAAGCCCTCTCACAGAAACGAAGACCCAACACAGCCAAAAATAAAATAAATAAATAAATAAAATTAAAAAAAAAAAAAACAACAACCCTGCAGAACATATTTTCACCAGCCCAGGGTCCTGCTAGGTGAGATTGCTGTACCACTTTGAAGATACCCAGTGGTGGTGTTTTAGGCATATCATTGCCCGAGGGCTCCAGCAGAGTCGGGAAGGGCTGGATGCAAGGATCCTGTTTTCTAAGCATCCTGCCCAGCAGTGTGGTCAGTCAGGCCCGGCTGTGGGCTGTTCTCCAACATGGCATCCCATACACTTGCTAATCCTTCTGCTTATGATCTCAGCACTACTTCCCTTCCCCGACGAGATATCCCTCTTTGTCCCCAAACAGAGCACACATAGACATCTTCCCCAACAGTTTAATCTAGGGAAATTTGTTTCCAATGTTATCACAATGGATTCGAATGGTTCCTTTCTGTCTGACTTTGCTCTTTTACATATGGGTATGAAAGCAAAACTTATTCATTTGTATTCAATAGATCAGATGGTTTCTTGGAAACTACCTTTGACAGGGTGAAAATCTAAGAAGGACACTGGTTGAGGCTACGAGGAAAGGCGGGTGGAGGCAGGAAGAGGGACCCTCTTGAGGGATAAGGAGGAAAAGGAGTGAGGGGCTGGGCCTCTGGAGAGCGACCCTGGCTACTGCGCTATTTCACTAGTGCTGAGTTTTGGAGTCAGTGAGGGTTATCGCAGTGCTTGGAGGGGGGCAAATATTATTTAGTCATTTGCCAAATACTCTTTAAAGTAATACGAACATCAGGTAAAATGTTCAAGTGGAACAAAAGAGAACGCAGTGAAGAGTAATTCTCCCTGTCACCCTCACCTCTCCTCTTCTGTTTCCAGAGGCCACCACCCCTGGCTTCTGCATTCTTCTGGACAGTCTGTGCCCGTTTAAGCATGCTTGTTTGGTTCTTCCCCTTGGCTTGACCTTGACTTAGACCTGTTAAGTCAGGGCCTAAATTGCAATTTGAAGATGACACTCAGCTTTGCACTTTGGCATTCTTTCCTTAAGCTAAGTAATGAATAAAGAAGCATATTCAAGAGCTTGAAAGCCCTCACTGTAGGTATGTTATTCACTCCTGTACCTGTCTTTCAAATCTTTTGTTGCATAAAGCCGAGCAGGTGACTGGTGCCTTCTCTCTTTCTGCAGCATGCGAGATTTCCAATTCACTGCAAAACCAAGTTCAAACTGCTAAAAAAGCTAGTTTTTAATTACCTTGAGATACAAGTTGCGAGGAGGCAGCCTGACAGCTCTCATCCATGAGATCAGTAAGCTGTGAAGACATGTGGTCAGATATGTCTTGTCATTAATATATGCAGTGTGATCAGATGTCATCATAATTGTAATTGTTACAGGATCGTAAAGCTGCAGAGAAACAGAAAAAGCAAATACCTTTCTTTGAAAGGTCAGCCAAGAAAACAAACTGAGCTCATCAATAAAATAGGGGTGCAAAGAGAGATGAGTATTTATAAGGAATTCTCCTGAAAATCAAGTGAGCAAAGACTTTTACAATAATGTTCAATTTAAATTAGGAGGTGGGCAAATGAGGTCCTGGTCGATTACTCTACATTGAATTAAATATTGATGTAAATAACAGCAATGATTTTCTAAGTTCTGTAATTAGCACTGGCTAGCAATATAAATTGGCTTTCTCAGATAACTCTGTGTATTTGACTAAATTTTCAAGATTGATGTTTTATAAATTTAAGCAATGGGATACATGTACCTCTAAAGAAATGTTTTCCACATAAAGCAATAGTGATGCATTTCCTTTAAAAAACGTGCTTGTGTGTGTGTGTGTGTGTGTGTACATTCCACATACTTTGCCCACAGATCATCATGGAGAGGGCTTTCGAGAGGATCTTTATCTTGCTGTAGTGCCAGATCTTAAAATAAGATTTAAGGGCTGGGAAGTCTGATTGAGTGGGACTGAGATGTGATTTCCAGTAGTACCGCTCACCAGAGGGGAGAACAGAAACTGCTGTTTCTGTATATGGGAGGTGAGACATTTTTGGACAGACATATTTTAATTCAGCCTTTTCTTTTGAAATCAAATATATGCTGTGTCTACCATGAGCTGTGTGGTTCCTTATTATAGCTAATGGATTGTTCATCCTCTTTGTCCTTGAGATAATCCTAAGTATGTGCAAAAAACTGAGATCAGGTTGCCCATAAAAACCAATCAGCCGGGAGGTGGTCCACAAGGTGTTGAACCTTCCCTAGAGCAGATGGGAAAGATAATGTTTAATCAAGAGTTGGAGGATTAGGTAGCACAAATCAGGCCAAGAGAAAGGGAGAACTTCATTTCGGGAGAACCTCTGTGACATTTCTTGTACCCAAAGACAGATGAGAACAATCCCATAGCCATGAGTTCTGGCTACTCTCTCCCCACAGCTGACCCTGCAGACCTTGTCAGCTTTGGACTTTGCCAGCATCGTCGCCTGAATCTGTGAATTACTCAGACGGTGGTTTCTCAGGTTTATGAAGACGTATGAAGTGAGTCATTCACAAATGAAGATACCTGTGAGGAAATGACAGAATTCTGCTAAATATGTTTATATTTGCACAACTGATACATCTGAGCGTGATTTAGAAAAGGATGCGTGTAAGTTTATAGAAATGACAGTTAAAAAGATAACTGTCACAATGTTTACTGATGAAGTTTCTATTTATCTTAATGTTTAGAAGTGCAAGGAAAAGATGGATTGTGGATTACAGCCTAAGCGTTTTTGAGCCTGAATCTGTTATAACAACTTGTGGCAAATGGAGGCAGCAGGAGGGTGGAGTCAACTAGTCAAGAGTCCTCTGCAGAGGTAAGATTGTGAGGCCTTTGACAGCTGAAATACAACCTCATTTATCTTTAACCATGTTTACTGAAACAATTAAGTGCAAGATGGAGAGGTGGGTAAAGTCGCTGTTTGTGGCCTGCTGGGCTGGGTCCCGGTGTTCACTCAGAAGGGCTGCAGCTTCAAGATGCAGCCATGGGCCCGAGACAGCATCACTGCTCCTGCTTCGTCCTTTGTTCTAGGCCCTGGGCTGTGCTCTTTGCTCTTCTGCTTAGTTTGCTGCAAACGTCGAGAAGCACTTTTCATTTTAGCTGCTGGCAGTCTCAAGTCTAATAGCCTGGAGGAAGTTGCCAAACAAATGTAACCTCTTCTGTTGGCCTAGAGGCTCTTTACCTGTGTTTGCGGCAGGGCTGTCTGTTTGGCAGTGCACTTACACACTGTGGAAATGTGCTCTGGGAGGTGTTAAACTGAATTGGGGAATATTTCAAACCATTCCTTAAATACTAGAATTGAAATGTTGTGTTGCTGAAGTGGCCTGGGCTGGAAACTTTTGAGTGAAAAGTTAGATCCTGGTTTTTCTTGAAGACGACATGGAGCCCTGGGGTATGTGGTTTTCAGGCTTCCTCTATTTGCTAATTTTGGAAATGGACTTTTCACAGTTTTCTTCTCTCTTGTGTTGAGACTTTGGTTTTGTCTCTACATGCAGCTCTGGATAGAAAACTGAGGATTGTGCTTTTTACTTTGATTCTAGTTAATTGGCACAGAGGCGAAGCAACAATGGATACAACTATTAAGAACCATAGATAAATATATTAGTTTTATGATATGATCAGTGTCCTTTGATATAGTAACAAACATAAAAGAGCAGGGTACTGGGCAAAGGATCCTGCAAATTGTCAGATATTCACAAACCCTGGATCTCAATTAAGAGGCCTGGTAAGAAAAAGATCCAGCTTTTTTTTTTTAAATATTCCGAATGGATTTTATTTTTTTAAAGCAGAGAAATATAACTTCTAGAGAAGGACAAGCACACAAATTCCCTGCAAAGATAATTTAGATCTACTATCAAATCTTTCTTTAAGGTCTCAGAGAGTTTGTCCTAGTTATGAAGGCAAATGTCTTACTAAAAGACACCAGGGCTTGTATCTTTGAATACAGATACACAAAAGAGTCCAAGCTTTACGGTTTCCAGACACAGATAAAATAGAATAACCTTAATTAATTTTATAGCAATAAATCTCTTTGTTGTTATAGAATAATGTTTACCGTTGAACATTCCCGGTGTTTGCCACGACTGAGTACCAGGAGTGCTGTTATTAGTAATTTTCTTTAGGTTGATTTAGCTTGAGGGGTCCACATACTAGGGCTCAGAGGGCGGCCCACAAAGAGGACATGGGTACACTTTTCACTCTGGTCTGGAGTTAACTTGACTTGGTTCATTTTATTCAAGGCATAGGGAAGCTGCCATCTTGGAGGACCTGCACCTGAATCTGGGAATTGTTACATATATTGTTACCTCTGAAGCAATTACAACTCTTCTGTGAGCCCAGTGGCGAGAATTCCTTTTATGCACTTAACCAACTATGCAATAGTTGCTCCAATTCAGTCTTCCATGGTGGAGCCATGGAAGGACTTAGGGAAGGTTTCCATCAAATTGCATGAAGACGGAGCTGTACATCTCTGCATACCAATACCAGATGCTGTGCATGTAGTGGAACCTTCATTAAAACCTGAGCTAATTTTTAAACTGTCATCTTCCCTCTTGTTGTTTTTTTTAAATTTTTTGATAGTTTAAACCAAATACTATTGTCCTGTTTAATTTCCCAACACCTTGTGTAATAGGCTTTACAATACTGGTATTATCAGGACTGTAGTCTGCTAATCCTCAGCTCAGCATCTCAAAGAAAAGTATTTTTATCTCATATAGTCCAACTTCCAATAGCTCAGGGTAAGAATTCCCTCTACAGCCTCCTGATCGCCCTATATAGCCTCTTATTGAATGTTCTCAGTAAAGGGCACTCACTCGTTCTTTCTAGTCTTTCTGTTTTGGTGGCTCTACTTTTTTCCATAGAAGAAAGAACATTTCTCCATAGAAAACTCAAATTCTGCCTCCTTGTCCCCTCGCCCTTTTGCCTCAGTTCTGCTTTCTGGAGCTACAAATATATGTCCACCCTCTGTTAAGTTAGAATTCAGAAATATTAAAGAGAGTTTTTTTGTTCTCCCTAAATCTTCTCTTTTCTAGGCAAAACTTACATCACTCATTCATTCAAAAGATGTTTACTGAGTAGATACATGAGCAAACGCTGGGTTAGATGCAGTGGGTGATGTAAGGGTGATTCAGACAACTATTTCTCATTGACTTTGCTTACAGAACTGTCAACACACACACCACCTTCTTCTGGATAAACTATCCTATCGTTTGTTTCTAGATTGAGAGCTTCTTGAGAGCTGAGACCATGACATCACTTGAGTATCCCCGAAGCAGACACATAAGTGGATATGCAACAAATGCTTTCTGACTTTCCTCCACTCCTCTGAAAATGAGGCCCCTAAACCTTAGTTTGATCAGCACAAGCATATCACACTGCTTGATCTGATGCTGACATTGTGTACGGGCTCACAAGTCCTCGGTCCACACAGACTGCTGTAAGACTCTGTCTCACTTGCTATCTCATTTAAAATGTCCAACAAGGCTGAGAGGTAGATACTGTTTTGCCCAGTTTTTAGATGAGAAAACAGAGAGAGATATGAGATTTAAAATGATGGTAGCCACAGGTGTGCTCTAAATCTATGTTTGAGATTTTTAAAAGTAGGGATCCTAGTTCCTGGTTTCCCACCATTTTCTGATTTTGTACCTGAGTTTTTGATCCTGATGTAGAACTATACCACTGTATTTATGAAATTATATCTTGTTGGTTTTGGCCTACACTTCTAGCCTGTTGAGTCCTTCTGGATACTAAATATGGTTATTTTATCATCTTAGCTATTCCTTTTAGTTTGTGTACTTGTTACTAATATGCTAGGAATATTCTTCTTTCATGTAAGTTATTGATGAGAAATGCTGATAGTCCAAAGATAGAGAGCTGTGTCACCTATGAGAAACCTTGCTCCAGGGTGACATCGATCCACTCATCGATGTTGTTTTGGGTACATTTGTTTAACTATTCTATCATGCAGTCCATATATTTCCATTAATAAAGATAACATGAGGGCTTCCCTGGTGGCGCAGTGGTTGAGAGTCCGCGTGGCGATGTAGGGGACACGGGTTCGTGCCCCGGTCCGGGAGGATCCCACATGCCGCGGAGCGGCTGGGCCCGTGAGCCATGGCCGCTGAGCGTGCGCGTCCGGAGCCTGTGCTCCGCAACGGGAGAGGCCACAGCAGTGAGAGGCCCGCGTACCGCAAAAGGCCCCCGAACCAAAAAAAAAAAAAAAAAAAAAAAAAGATAACATGAAAAGCTTTGCAAATTAAAGTATATTTTGTTTTAAATCAGATGTTTCTCTACATGAGTTGAGTTGTTTTCCATGTAGTAAGCAGACAACAATCAGTTTTTTATTTGCTATTCCAGAGTCTATGATTTGGTTCATACTCTAGTTTAATGTATGTACTAATGAATAGTGTTTTTGAAAGAGCTTTATGTACACATGTAAGTTTTATCATCTATTTCTCTCTCACAATATTTTTCCTTTCCTTCCTGTCTCCAAATATTTCTATGTATTATATGTTTAAAAATATGAGGAAAAGATGTGTTTAAAAGAAAATGAAAGGCTTGTTGCAAAATAATATATTTTCCCAACAGAAACACTCATTTAATGTATACATGCAAAACTTTAACACCTGATTTAAAAATGTATGAAGAAACTCAGGAGCTGAATTACAGGATTTGCCTGTCTCTCTTTTTCTCTTGCCTTGGGCAATCTAGTCTAATTACAAAACTTGCCTTTCATTCTGTTTAGTGTTTCTCAGCTATGCATGAAAAAAGTTAATCAAAAAATAAAATGAAAAACTGTGATGGCTAATCGAAGTCCCATAAATTTCTCTTCTGTTGCCTAGTTTGTCTTTGGGGATGAACTCCAAAATGCTACCTTTCATGCATCATTAGATGTACTGTGACTGTTGGTCTCTGCTTCTTTTAAAGAAAAAGATTCCTTTAATTTTAGAATTTTTAAAAATTAGAAAATGAAAAGAAAATCATGGCTCTTCCTATCTTCATTTATCCCTTCTTCATTTATCCCTTATCTGTAATTGTTGGGAGGTTTGTAACCATGAAAGACACTGGACCAACAAGCTCAAAGATGATAATGTCTCTGATTAGAGCAGATTAGAGAGAAAAGTGATTTACACCCCTTCTTGTCCTCTAGTGTGTTTTGTACGGAAGTAAAGTAACTCTTTTTCCTTCCACCCATCTTAGGGTGGTTGGCTGGGACCCTGTAAATTATACTAACAAAATAAGATACATTAACAAGAGAAAAAGAAACAGGTTTATTAGCATATGCATCATGCATTCACATGGGAGAACTCAGCGATAGTAACTCAAAAGGGTGGTTAGAACTTGGGCTTATATAGCATCTTAACAAAAGAACAATAAATTTTTAGAGAAGTGACAAGATAGAAGAAAAGGGCTTTGAGTTTCCAGGGTGGCAAATTGTGGGGGAACTAATGGAAGATAAGGGCAAGTTAGTAAATTTGCTATGTGGATTCTTCTGATGACTTCTCTGGGCTGATAAAGGTCTAACGTTGTCTTCAGTAAAGTCTGTCTTTCCTGGTAGAGTGGGGAGTGGGGATATCTTTACAAATTTACATCAGGTTTTAGGCAAACAGGGGGATGGAAGAGAGCTTTTCTTGTATCTGTTTCTTCTCAGTTGGCTTCATCTCAAAATGATTCTTATGCCACAGAGATATATTTTGGGGTGGTACATTCTACTGCCCTTCGTTTTGGAAGGACATTGGATTAAAAGGATTATTGATTCTTGGCCTATCCTCTATCTGGCTGTCTTGTTTAGAGTGTAGACCCGCATATCAACCGCTAGAACCAGTGGTTGTGAGGGTTTTTCCTCAAGGGCTAACATGTCATCTTAGTTCATTTCAAATCCCCTTCGTGACAACACTACTGCAAGCCGAAAACAATCTGATAAAGTTAGTGCCTTTAATAAATATTGTTACTTAAACCTGATAAAATCGTAGACCAGTCTCTTTGTTCTTTGGGAGGCAAAAGAAAAGGTATAGGAGAAGGGTGGGAGATTGGTGAGGATATTTGAGAGTCCTGATATTGTTTTGAAGGGTTGATGGCAATGGTAGTGGGTTGATGATGGACAAAAACAGCATGTTATAATGCAAGTTTGTGGCATTTTTAGCTGAGCCTGTCACACAAAAGGAGATTTCTGGATGGTGTGTATCCATTGCTCCTGTGGCCTCAATAACCCTACAATTCTCAGTTGTTTGAAGTGAGTGCTGTTGAGAAGCAACATATGCTTCTTCCCCTCCATGCAGAGAAATGAAATTTGGAAAGATGTGCTGAAAGGAAAAACATAGTTTCCTATGGCAAGTTATCTCCAAGAATGAACAATTTCCTGGGATTGTGATAATGGTTGCTAAAACCTCACTGAGAAAAATAATTCAATTGCCCAAATTTGGGCTTAGATCACGTTGCAGCTGGCTCAGTAGAGTGGCAAGGGACCATCAATCTGCTTTGGAGAGAGGTGTCATGCTTGGGAATCATGTGGAGGCAGCCTGCCTTCACTGATACTGGATATGATAAAAGAGTCCTGGGGTCTTTCAGAGAGAGTATACCATTCACATAACACAGCATTGTGTAAGTCTCATGAAGTTTTCTTTTTTTGTTTGTTTTTTTTAATGCTATTTAAACTTGCTTTCATAACAACCTGAATAAAATGGAAAATATGTTATTAGAGTTTGTTGAGGAAATCTGTGGATGCATTAACAATAACAGCAATGTGACCAAAGTCATGGGCACTTAGGTTTTTTGTAAACATTGAAGGCCAGTTACTTCAAGGTATTAAACATGTAACCCTCCTATTTTAATTTCCTGGCTGAGACAACTTTGGTATTCCAAAATTTAGCCAGCAACTGACTCAACAATTGGGAAGCCAGTTTTCCAGAAGTTCCAGCTTTGATTTGATTATTTCAAGGTCATCTATAAGACGTAAGCAATAATCAGAAGTGTGAGGCCTTAGAGAACAGCCAACAGCACAGAGTGAAAGTACAGTGTGGACCTGTTGAACATGACACAAGTGGGCATACTTGTGGATTCAGAACCAGTGAGTTGCCCAGGACTCCAGTAAGTTCTCTTGCTTTATGATTGTGAATTTTCAGACACACGAAATTAGGATAATACTGCATTACAAAATCAGCAGTTAGGTGTATGAAAAGATCACTGCCTCAGGAAATCAGGAGACCTGAGGCTTAGTCCCAGAAAATAATCTTAATCATAATCTTCATTTGTGAGCAATTACTGTATTACTATATGTGGGGCATCTTTTAATACATTTTCTCTAGCTTACACAATAATTTAGCTTGGAAGATATTATCCCATGTTCAATGTGAAGAAAGAACTTCAGGAGAGATTAAGTGACTTTCCCAAGGTCACTAAGCTAGTAAAGAGCCGAGTTAAAATTCAGACTCAAGGCTGTCTCCTGAGCCTCTGTTTCTGTTGAAAGCTCCATGTTCTTTCCTGCATCTTTGTCTTTCCTTCAGTTGTTTCTTTTTTTTTTTAACTTTTTATTTTATATTGAAGTATGGTTGATTAACAACGTTGTGTTAGTTTCAGGTGTACAGCAAGGTGATTCAGTTATACATATTCATGTATCTATTCTTTTCAAATTCTTTTCTCCTTTAGTTTGTTACATAATCCTGAGCAGCTGATTCTTCCTGGAATAAATACCCTTCTTGCTCATCTCAGTCTGTATGACTTTAAGTTCATTCTTTAAGCCTGACTCCAGTCTACCATTTTTAGGAAGGAATGTCCAGGGACATTCCCATCCGCTGGTCTCTCCTGAGTGTAACCTCACTGCCCTTCTTACCGTGCTGCTCATTTAGCACCTGCTTATATCTCTGGCATGATCCTCGTGGCCTTTGGTACTTCCCATCTATTGTCAATCACACTTCAGTGTGATGCTCTCCCTCTTCTCTCTCTCTCATTTATAAATTTGGAAGATATTAGGGAAAAAATGAAAGCATAGAAAACTACCATGTACCCTACTACCCCAAATTAGCAAAATTTACCATTTAAAAATATTGGCTTCAAATACTTTTCTTTAAATAAAGAAATAGCACCTTATGATCAAAGTGATATTCACATTATACACTTTCCAATCCCATTCACCTTCTCCCTCTCCAGAGGCAACCACTAATCTGAGTTTGGTGCCTAACCTCAAAGTCTAGGCTTTTTTTGCTTGTTGTTGTTACACATTCTTATATTTGTAAACAATATATAATGTCATTTTGTAATTTTTTTCTAAGAGAACATAGTGTAATTACTGCATATGCCTTTTGAAAATTTGCTTTTGTAACTTGGTATTTAAAAAAAAATTGTCACATTTATGCATTTAAATCTAATTTATTCATTTAAATTATAGCAATTAATTTCATGATCCTAAATGTCTTATTTATCTAGTCCTCTTTTTACAGACATTAGGGTTCTTATGAAACTTTTAAGTTATAAAAGTTATAAAGCTTTTTCAGAGGCTTGGTTTCTCCTTTGCCATTAGACACTAAGTTCTCTGATCGAAGGACTGTGGATTATACTTCTTAATGTTTAACATTGTAACCACAATTCAGTAGACATTCAGTTGAATGAGTTGATAAAAATGTCTGGGGGAAGTGAAGGTGTTCAACTCTGAGAAGGTTAACATGATTAGAAGCAGGTAGAGGTTGACTTCAAGGAAGTTAGTTGGAATGACATTTTTTTCTTGTATTTATGGAGATGGGAAAGTAGGGTAATAAAAAGCTGCTTGAGATGATACTGAGGGCTTCCCTGGTGGCACAGTGGTTAAGAATCTGCCCGCCAATGCAGGGGACACAGGTTCGAACGCTGGTTCGGGAAGATCCCACATACCTCGGAGCAACAAAGCCTGTGCACCACAACTACTGAGCCTGAGCTCTAGAACCCACAAGCCACAACTACTGAGCCTGCAAGCCACAGCTACTGAGCCTGCGTGCCACAACTACTGAAGCCTCTGTGACTAGAGCCCGTGCTCCACAAGAGAAGCCACCACAATGAGAAACCCACACACCACAATGAGAAGCCCATGCACTGCAATGAAGAGCAGCCCCCACTCGCCGCAAGTAGAAGAAAGCCTGCATGCAGCAAAGACCCAACACAGCCAAAAATAAATAAATAAAATAACAAAGAAGAAAAAAAAGAAAAAATAACATTTGAAACCTTATATAAAAATTAATTTAAAAAGAAAAAGAAATGATCCTGAGATGAGCATGGGTAACCTAGTACCTTTTTTTGTCATGCTAATCAATTTTGTAAAAGACTAGTAACAGAAAATATGGAAAATAATTGATTAAACTACAAGCAAAAATACTTAGAAACGTGCTTAGGTGTATTTGGCAAGTCAGTGCTGACTTATGGCTGGACTGCGCAAATTCTACATCCATTTCTAACTAGGTCATCTCCGTGATTCACCTTGGAGAAATCTAATTGCCCTTGAATATTTGACCTTTAATGTATCAACATAAACAGTTTGTCATCCTGGCTTCATAGCAATATGACAATTGTGCTTGACAGAGATAACAGTTTTCTTTAGGAATGTTAAAGGCCATGGTCTACTTCTTCCGTTTTGTATCTTCCTTTCTGACCCATTTGCATTTTTGTTGCTTTCTGAATGTTGTCTAGATGGATCACATCCAATTACTGGGAGAGAGCTGTGAGGTTGGGAGGTAGGGATTGTTGCTTTCTGAATGTTGTCTAGATGGATCACATCCAATCATTGGGAGAGAGCTGCAAGGTTGGGAGGTAGGGGTTGTTGCCAGGCAGGAATGAGTTTATGCCTGTGAAGCCCTAGAACAGTGTCCGCCACATAGTTAGGTCTAAGTAGCTGTTAACTCTCATTCTTCTCTTTTGTACTTCTTACAACAGAAAGGTGAGGTAGTTATTTTATAAGCTTTGTTGTAAATCACTCAGGATGGGTACAGAGCTCTTCATGTCTCTTCAGCCTGAGATTGTAATTTGTTCTGAGGATTCTGGTAGGTGAAAGTCTAGGGTCTCCACAATGGGGAGATGTGAACTCCAAACACTCTCTATCCATCAGGGGCATCAAATGATCAGGAAGAGGCAGCAAGATTGAGCGTTGATTGGATAATTAGAGTGAGACAGTATTAGGTTTATTATTTCATATATAGCTTCTCATGATGTTCGTTATAATCTGATAGCTATAGGAACAGTCCTACCTATTCATACATCTGCTCAGTGATCTATTGATTTATCATTCATTTAATAGTTCCAGGTACTTGAAATACATTGATGAGCAAACAGAGAAAGATTCCTGCTCTCCTGTGGCTTACATTCTAGCATGGGAAGACAGAAAATAAGCAATAAATATATTAAGTAAATTGTATAGAACATTGGAAGGTGATAACTGCTATGGAAAAAGAAAGATAGATCCAGGTAAGGGGGATCAGGGGTGCCTGATCAGGTTGAATGGTCAAGGGAGGATTCATTGAAAAGGTGGGAACTGAGCAAAGACTTGAAGGAGGTGAGGGAATTGGCCATGGAGTTACCTGCAGGCAGAAGAAGAACTAGCGCCCATGCTGTGCCTGTCATGCTTGAGGTAAGAAGACCCGTGTGACTGGAGTGGAGTGAGCAAGGAGGAGCGTTGTAGGTGGTGAAATCAGAGGGGTTATGAGGGCCAGATAATGTTAGGCCTGTAGGCCATTGTGAAAACTTTGGTGATCCAGTAAAGAGCTTGAGTTAGTCTTAAAAGGCCACTCTGACTTCCGTGTTGAGAACAGAGTCTAAGGGGCAAGGATAGAAGCGGGGAGAACTGTTAGGAAGCTACTGCAACTCCAGGGCAGAGATGGCCGTAGAGATAAGAAGTAGTTCAATTCTGATATATTTTTATTCTAGAGCTAATATCCTAGAGGATTTAATGTAGGGTGTGAGAGAAATAAAGAGACCAAGAATGCCCTGAAGACTTTTTTAACAGATGGAGCTTCCTTAAGCTGAACTGGTTGGATTAGGTTTGGGCAAGAACATTAGAGATTCTTTTTTTAAAGGTCTATTAGCCATCTGGATATACAAGTTTGGAGTTCAGGAACGAGGTCTTGGCTGGAGATATGAATTTCTGTGGGGTTTTTTTTTGGCATATAGATGGAATTTCAAGCCATGAGTTTGGATAGGATCACCAGAGGAGTGAGTGCACATAGAAAAGGGGACCAACAACTCAGTGTTCAGGAGGCTCAATGTTAGGGGGTCTGGTGAAGAAAAGAAACCAGCAAAAAAAATTGAGAGGGGGTGACCAGTGATGTAGGTGGAGAAATGGGTGAGTCATGGATGCCCAGTGGAGAAAATGTATTAAGGAGGGTGATCAAATATGTCAATGCTAATGATGGGCCAAGTAAGATGAGCAGTGACAGTTGACTATGAGATTTACCTCTGTGAAAGTCATTTGGTAACCTTGATGAGAGCGGTTTCATTGGATGTGTAGGAATGAAAGCCTGCTTGGAGTGGGTAGAGGGAGATGGAAGGGAGTGAATTGGAGACAGCAAACAGACTGGTGGTCAAAACTAGTCTCTTACATGGAATTTTATACCTCTCTCCTCAGGTACTCCTCCATTGGCCCATTAATGTGCCCAAAGTACCAAAGTTAGAATTTCCTTACTTCCCTTTAGGAGAGCCTCTGTATTCAACCACTGAAAATCTAAATATCCTGAAATTGGTATCTCAAAGTTATTAAACACTGTGGTATGGATTTGTCTCTTTGCACTGTATTCCTGGGGTGACAATGAAATGGTAGAATTTCAGAACTGGAATGGATCTTAGACATGACATAGTCCAACCCTATTAACAAAGGTATACATAGGGAAAGTGACTTGCTCAAGGTCACATACTTGGTGTATGACAGAGTTGACACTATAATCCAGGGCTTCTGTTCTAGTGCTTTATCAACTGCATAATATTTTCTCTTGGATTTGATTCACCACGGATGTAGGACAAGTAAAGGCTTGAGGAGATGCTATGTAAATGCCTGTTAAGTGAAAGAAAGAAAGCGTGAATGAACTAACAGATGAGTGAAGACAAGACAATATTTGAATTGTATGGGAAAACCAGATGAGGATCCAGAAGGCTGATGATTGGAGATTTGTTCTGAGTTACAAGAGAGGAAAGTCAGGGTGAGGAACTATAAAAGCTGAGGGAGAAATAAGTGAGAACTGCAGATTGCATTGTGAGTGGTTTTTACCTTGAAAGCCTCAGTGATGTTTAAAAATTCTTTTAAAAGTAAATGAAGAGACTTCCCTGGTGGCACAGTGGTTAAGAATCCGCCTGCCAATGCAGGAGACACAGTTTCAAGCAGTGATCCTGGAAGATCCCACATGCCGCAGAGCAACTAAGCCCATGCGCCACAACTACTGAGCCTGTGTGCCACAACTACGGAAGCACTCGTGCCTAGAGCCCGTGCTCCACAAAAGAAGCCACTGCAATGAGAAGCCCACGCACTGCAACAAAGAGTAGCTGCCACTCGCCAGAGCTAGAGAAAGCCCGAGCACAGCAATGAAGACCCAATGCAGCCAAAAATAAATTTAAAAAAATATATTAAGAAAAAACAGTAAATGCAAACCATTAATGAAACTTAACAGAAGGGACTGAAGATGGAGAGCTTTTTTCTAACGAGAGTTGGAATGACGGCTTTTTTTTATATACTTGCTGACAACTACTGACTTGGTTGCAGCAGGTTTACAACTTTCTGAAAATAACCAGATACAAGAGGTTTCAACTTGCTGGAACTCTTATTATATGCTTGAATGACTCCTGGAACAAAAGAAAGCTGTGCATGATTGTTTAGGAAAGTATAAGATAAACAAAGCATATGTTTTCTAACATCTGACTGTAATCTGATAGTCGTGTTATATTGGTCTCTGCTCATTTTAAGGTTATGTGATGAAGATGACTTCAGTGGTTCAGTACATAAATAAATGATGCTAAGACTCCACTTTAACTTATGCCCCTCAATTTTTCATACATATTTGCTGCTTTTCTTTCAGAAAGGAAAATGCATGTTACTTGTTCTCTTGGAAACATTCCACATCCTTTTATATGTTTTTCCCTTCTCTTTTGAAAGATCCCCCTCACACTGCATAAATAGAAATGTCCCTGAGAGTCATTTGATTTCATGGATGGCAGAATACTCATTTCAAATATATTTGGGAGAACCAGATAAAATAGCTACACTATCCTGCATTACCTGATTTAGCGCTGGGGACTGTGGAGGGCTAGGGGAAATTGTAATGGGAAACTCAAGTTAGTTTTCACTTTAAGTTCAGTGTCTTGAATCCAGTGGAGCTGAGGGTAGTCAAAAGTTATTACTATCTGATTTGACTGTTCACAGTTCCAAGTGAAATAAGTGAGTTGTGCCTCTGTTTTGCTGGTAGTAAGGAAGATGCTCCTATCACCTTGGTGCTAAATGGCAGTTCTTGAGCGGTGTCGGCAGAGAACTGGCTGGAAAAGGTGACTTGTTCTTTTTTTCTTGCAGCCATTACTTTGTCAGGGCGAAGGCATATTGGCGAAGCAGTTGGGGCAATCTTACATCTCTGTTTATCGGGCTGCATCTATTCTTGGGAGAAAAAGAAGCCATCCATTTCCAAAGCTGTCAATCTGGTAATCCCAGCCACCACTAAAAGCCACTTCAATTCATTTCTTCACTTCTTTACACTTTGCAGAGAGTTTATTGTAAAGATGCATTAACCAGAAAGATGCCTTTAGGGTAAGTTGCGCTCCGTTTTGGGAAGAGATGGCAGCTTTTGCAAAGGTCCTAAGGGTGTTTTAAGTAAGAGAAAAAAATAGTAGTAAGACTTCGGGAAGCATCATTATCTGGATCTCCACCATTCTTTTTACTTCTATTAGCATGAAGTTTTCATCTTTTATTTACTCTTCTTCCGACCAGCTTCCTTCCCTTCATATTTAACTTTGTTTCTGCTTATTTACTCTTGCTTTGCTTTTATTTATTTATCATTTTTGTTCCTGCTCCCCTGATTTTTCCCACCCACAAGGAAGAAGCAGGCGTTCATATAATAATATTGGATCTTTTCCTCGATGTTCCATCATAGGCAGGGTGGGCTAGCATTCCCAGGACAAGGACATAACCCTTGATCTTACTAGCTAGGATTAGTTGATTTCCCGTGGCTTCAAGCTGTTTACATAGAGTTCCAAGGGAAACTGAGTAGGGCCAGTTTCCCTTGGCAACCAACCTTAAGCTTGAGGCCAAGAGGAAAATAACAACATTTAGTCCCCTTCTCTTCTGTAAATACAGGAATCATTCATGTTAAGTCTTATTATTTAAATAAGTTTAAATGAGCCCTTGACAGTATTCTAGGCACAGACAGTATTGGGAGGTCTGACTGAGCCATATCTCCAGCCTAGAATGTTACTAGTATAGGAAATTTAGGGATGAGAATCACTGGGAAAGTATTAGCTGTTCCTTAAGAACTATGGATAATGTGGTCAATAACCAATTTCTCTTTTTGCCAAGTGGAACAATATAAAATTATAAAAAAAAGAACTTGTGTGCTTTGGCGAACAATTTTGAGTCTGCTACTTTAAAAATGATGGATAAATTAGAAAGTGACACAAATATGTTCAGGTGACTTTAACAGTTGAATGCTGAGCAGTAATTATATATCAAGCCTGGAATCACCAAACAGAAACATAGGCTTGGCTCTTGTTTATGCGCGTAGTCAGGTTTGTATGAAATTCTGAAGCATTTTACAAATTATTGGGAAATGGCTACATGTTGTAAAACATGGTTCTCATAAGAGAACCCTAAAATGGGCCATATTTAGATTTATTTATTTTATTTATCTAAATCTTTATTTAGATATTCTTTAGGTTCTTAAAGAACTTTTGAAGAATTTTGTTTTTACTATTATTTCTTCCTTATGTTGCTGAATATGCTGGTAGACTTAGAAAATTGTCCAAGGGCTACATAACATGGACATGACATTGAAATCCTTCCACTATTTTATCCCTTGGGACTCCAAAAACACCATCTGGTAGAGATTAGTTTCTTTAATGCCCCTTGAAAGAGTCTCAACCCTAGGATTAATACCCCTGCATGGAACTTTTTCTTAACTTTGCTTCACCATTGACATCTTCTGGTCCTTTAGGCCTCTGTTTAATATTTGCTTCCTCCAGTTGCTCCAAAGTTTGTATCCTCTAGATTGATATTTGCAGTCATTAAGATCTCATTTCAAGGGCTACTTCCCCCGGCTTTCTCTCCTCTTTTTTTTTATGAATAATTACAGCATTTAATGTTTGTATCATCCATTAAATAAAATCACATATGTCCTTACATTTTTGCTGAATAGTTTTATGTTCCCTCTATGATAAAAAAAATCTCCCAAAGGCCAAAATGATGTCCTGTAAAATATCTATCAGACACTCCACCCCATACTCAGCCTCACATAGTTCTGATTTCGTATTAATTTGTTCAGAGAACAAATTTTTTAAACAAACCTCAGCCTAGAACTATAACTGGGTGTCAAAATACCTTTCTTTCTCCTATTTTTTTTCCCATAAATTGGTCCTTTTTTCTTTCCCCCTTCCCTCTTTTTGATTCCTGATGAGAATAAAGTATTCAACATCTTTTATTCATTCAATGCAATATTTGCCGCACTGGATTTTAAAAGCTTCAGTGAATAAATGTAAATTCTATCTAGAAAACAATCAAGAAATCAAAGACCATTTAAGTGAGCCTGCCATGATTTAAGAATTAAAAAAATATGCTCATCTTGGTTAGTGGTGCTGAGGTGAGTAAGAAGAATAGGAAATGTTCTGAAAAGTACTCAGTTTGGTGCAAAGAACACAAGCATTAGAACGCAGTGGGAGAACGTGAATCACGTTCGAGTATCTGTAATATTCAAGGCACTATATTAGGTATTTTACATCAACATATCAACCCTCGGGTGAAGGTGCAATTAATCCTATTTTGTAAGAAGTAAAACTGAAGCTTATAGAGTTTAAGTAGTTTGCCTAGGGTCACACATCTAGTAAGTAGCAGGACTGAGATTTGAACCTAAGTTTGATTTCAATAACCATGCTTATTTTACTGTATTATAGTCAGAACTATATTATAATTCCTATGGGAATCAGCTGGACACAGGCTGACTCAAGCCTACCACCCTTACTAACTTACACCTGTTTAGCCTGATGAACTCTCTGTATATGGATACTGAGTGAACAAGAATAGCTTTTAATAATAAGTATTTAATATTCTGTATACCTGACCAGTGGGAACTCCTAAAAAATTCTGCTAGCATATGCCAGACTCAGAAAATTGGAGAATTATATATCACAGTAATTCCCAATGGCCTCACCAAGAGCTAAAGACAAAAAATGTCATATAAAGTTCTACCTTCTCCTATGTTGATTCTGCCTAGAGTCAAGTCTTTGTTACAGAAAAAAAACTCTCTTCCTCTGTTTTCTGTTACCCAAAGTCATAATGTGCTATGTAAGTGATATAAGACATATGAGTGACCTCCCTTAGAGAATCTTTTTTTTCATGAATGGCTGTGGACTCACAAGAGGTCATCATCAATGAATAGATACAGGAACCACGCTTTACTAAGGTCAGGGAAGAGTACAAATTAAACGTGCTACAAACTTTGGAGAAATCAAGTTAAGGTTACAGTGCTATGTTGGAAGCACTAGATAATCTTGGCTTGGGCTTGGCTAACATTTGCTCACTTCCTGTCTCTATATTTAATTTGATGAATCCTTGAGGGGAAAGTTCTTAGCGGCCCCATTCTGTGGGACTCTTCTCTGTGAAGTCTAGGGAAGTCAAAAAGATGACCACTTCTGTGGTTCTGGATACTTTAGCTACCTGGTTGAAATTTTGATTTAGTCAAAATGTCAGTCTGTTTTGAGGCTGCACTTTTTGTTTAGGGTTTTAATCAGTTTTGTGCAAAAACATATGGGCCATTACAGACTTGGCTCTGAGATGTCTTACAGGGGGTGGTAAGGAATATATTCTTTTCAGTTTTCATGTTGATCTTCAGTTTCTAGTTTGCAAATAGAGGGATTTACACCACATAAGTAGTTCTTAACCTAAGGCCAGAAGCTCTTTTTAGAAGCTGAGGGAATCTGTGGCTGCTCTTCTCAGACAAATGTGCATACCTGCCATTTCAAAGGGTTGATATACCACCTAAAAGACTTCTGGGAGCCCAAGAATTCTTGGTTAGAGAATCCCTGTACTAAATGATCTCTTGGGTATCTTCTACTTAAATATTCTATTATTTCACATTTTCTATAATGATTTGGATGATTGTCATGTTGCTTGTAAAAATAGGATATGAACTACTCACGAAGATTTAACTTTTGCAGCTATAAATGACAAAATGTCATCTGATAGTTTCCTTTTTTTGAAAAAAAAAAGTCTTTCTGAACCTTGTCTGTTCTTTAGAATCACCTGGGGAGCTTTTAAAAATTCCAATGCCTGGCCACACCCTAAATCACTTAAATCAGAATCTCTGGGGTTGTATTCCGGACATCAAGTTTATTAAAGCTCCTCAGGTGGTTTCTTTGTGCAGCCGGGGTAAAAGTCAGTACTCTGGCAGGACTAAAACATCTTCAGAAGTTTCAGATAACAGGAATATCAACCACCAGCTGAAAATGAAAGAACGTTCCATTCTTTCTCTGCTTTCAAGAGTATGGTATTGAACACTGTATTTCCAGCTCAAAACAAGTGTTTGAAAACTCTTGTGTGTAATCATGCCTCCCAATGTGTTATGCTCTTTGGTAAGCTGGCCTAGGTTACTATTACTGAATGGCCTTCCTGGTACTGTTTATAGATGTGGGAAGGGCTCTATTAGTACATGCCCTGTTCTGCCACAAGCACACATTAGGAAAAAGTTGTTTTCAACATAAGAACAATTACCATTGTCATATTCCAAACTGTGTGCAAATTGTTTTATTATAAACTCGCTGTTGGTCCCTATTTAACTGGGAAATCATTTGCTCTAAATTTATCTAATTCTCTCTGCATGGCATTGACATTTGCTGGCAATGCCAGACTTGCTTCACTTATAAGAAAAAGATTCCATGGAGAACAGGCAATGCTCTCATCTAACTGATTAATAATCTCTAGAGGATCTTTGGAGCCTTCTCACATGTTAACTCTTCCTGCTCTCTTGACAATTTTGGCTTTTCTCTGAATTCAGAAACACAAACAATGGTTTTCATGAAATGCAGCAGGAAAACCTTTCTTCATCAGACCAACTCTCCAAAGAAAGGATGCTCACTGCCAAAGCTGGTAGATGAGAAATGAGATGTGTAATGAAATGTTGTTTGTTTTCAAGAGTTTTACCAGTCAATTTGGGTTACTTCATCAGCCAAGTTTTATCCCTGCACTAGGCAACCATTACATGTTTTCAATTTGAAAAAATGTCCATCTTTGCTTTCCATGGCATCTGTACTATATTCAAACCACTCTCCAATTTAATGCAGACAAAGACTTTCCAAGTCACATGGTCTGTTTAAGTAATAGGAGTCCATTAAGAATGAACAGAGACAACCTGTATTATAGTGATTTCTGCCGTTATGGGTTTTGCAATTTTCCTACCTAGCTTTGGTGTTTGAAGATGATATTTTGAAAATTGGATTTAACTACCTGAAAACCTATGACACAGAATTTTCAGCAGCCAGTTAGTAGCCTGAAAGGCCCTGCCTTAGTCATGGCTATCTGTTTACTACTTCTCTTCAGGATAAGGATAAATTTCTTCAGGAAGATGTCTTGCTTTACAGACATTCTTTTGTTATTTTCTTTAGAAGTGCTATTCAAATCTAGAGCTAAGGGAAAAGTCAGATATGAATTCTGAGTCATTACGTAGCACAATCTGAATGTAAATTTCATGGCACCAGTGAAGACTCCTGATCTTGGTAGCGACTGTTGCTAACACGAATATTGCCCCTGAGAAAAGGGCACCCATTAATAATTATCATTCTAAACATAGGGAAGCACCTGGGAAATCTTTGCTTTAGTCATGGTATTTTTGACTACAAAGGGTGATGGCATACATATGTATGTGTAATTATTTCCTACATACGTTGCACTTAAAAACTGGCTAAAATTTATGTTGCCTAGTCTTGATAGAAACTAGAAATAACTAAACAATTAAAACAAAACGCAAGCTAGTTTAACTCTGACTTGCCAAAGGGCTCACTTTTGAACAGGTATTGTTTCACCAGAAAACAAAATAACCTGCTATTATTTGGGCTTTGGTTCCAGCACAGCACTTAGTAGGCTCTTAATATTAGACATGGACAGAATAAAATGAATGAATGAGAGTATCTATAATGTATATTTGAACATAAGAATCACATTTTGAATAGATATGTGCTTTCTTTTCTTTAAAAATCTAAAAAATTTATATCAAACCTCACATTTTATTGAAAGTTTTCATGATTAAATTGTTGCCCCATCTATTCAGGCTGCTTTTAATATTGTCTTTTTTTTTTTTTTTTTTTTTTGTGGTACGCGGGCCTCTCACTGCTGTGGCCTCTCCCTTTGCGGAGCACAGGCTCCAGATGCGCAGGCTCAGCGGCCATGGCTCACGGGCCCAGCCGCTCCACGGCATGTGGGATCTTCCCGGACTGGGGCACGAACCTGTATCCCCTGCATTGGCAGGTGGACTCTCAACCACTGCACCACCAGGGAAGCCCTAATATTGTCTTTTTCATGTAACTATGGCAACATCTTTGGTATCTATACTTCAGGTCTTGATCTCTCTTTCCACAATTGGTCACTTCCCTCTGCATCATTCATAACGGAAATCACCTTAAGGCCCAGGCAGTCTTGGAATGGGATTATATTTTTAATGTCCTTTCTGTAACAGGCCGAGTTGCATCCCCCTGAAATCCATATGTTGAAATCCTAACCCCCAGTACCTCAGGATGTGACTGTATTTGGAGATAGGGTCTTTAAAGAGGTAATTAAATTCAAATGAGGTCATTAGGATGGACCCTAATCCAATACGACAAGTATCTTTATAAGAAGAGGAAATTCAGACACAAGGACACAGAGATGGAAAACCATGTGAAGACACAGGTCAAAAATGTCCATCTACAAGCTAAGGAGAGAGGCCTTGGAAGAAACCAACCCTTGATCTTGAACTTGCAGCCTCCAAAATTGTGAGAAAATAAATTTCTGTTATTTAAATTATCCAGTTTGTGGTATTTTGTTATGGCAACCTTAGCAAACTAATACAACTCCCTTGATTTTCCAAATTGTTACTCTTCCTTTCCAAATATCATTAGCCCTTGAAAGTTTGAAGTATATCCTAAGCTTCGTATTACATGCAAAGCTTCAAGTCTTTGCTTTCTCTGCACCTCTTAGACCACATAAATCTGACCATATGATTTTTCCCAGATTACCTCCTTCTCTGTTATTAACAGTTGTGTATTTCCTAGGTTTTGCAGCATATCAAATAGGAGATCTTTCAGGAAGCTCCTGTAAATCAGAATGGTATTTATCCTAGTTTTAGCTATGTCATCGGAAGAGGAAGGTTTTCCATCTATGGCATGAATCCATAGCATTTAAAATGTAACTTGGGGAGAAAACACCAGTAGATCTAGATTCATATAGACTGTGAATATGCATAGATTTTGCACATTATTTTTTTTTCTGCCTTATCAACTTGCCCATTCTGACCCTCTGTAGCAATGCAGAAATACAAAGATATCGAAACAGAAATGATTGAAACTTTGTATTTGGCACGAGATCGGGTGTCCACTGAGATTCAATTTTAGGGTGCGAGAAATCAGGTTCAGCTGAGTGGAGCAGGCAGCTATCCAAATGCTAGGAAGAGCTGAGGAAGCCCAGGGAGGCCTCTTTGTCTTCCAAATTGCTCCACAACTCACAGCCAGGGCTGGAAAGACTAATGTTAGAGCATCTATGTTTTGTGTCCAGAAAACTTCAATCATTAAGAACTTTTAAAACAATCCAAATTCCACCTAGAGGAGCTGAGCAGTATTTGGTCCTAGGATGGTAATGTGATAAAAGTGACTTTGTTTAAGGTTATCTTTAGTCTGACAAATTGGAAAAACAAAGGAAACAATCTTTTCCTTTGGGTGATGTTAGGAGCTACTTGAGACCATCCCCTAATTAAAGATGAAAAACAGTAGCTCTCTGGGAATTTGGATGTTAAGCTTGGACCTAATGTGCAATGAAGTTTAAAGGGCAAGTATGATGAGGGGCATGTCATGCTCTGTGCATTGAATAAATTCTAAAGCTTCATGTGAGGGCAATGTGCAAACTATTCCATATAATCATGCTTAATGAGAAATCACACTTTAATGTACAGTCATGAGTGAAATGGTTACTCAGATAGTCTTGGAAGTCCGAAATTTGTCACGTTCCTATAGAAAGAATGTACATGTACAGGTATATTCCTTGTCATCCATTCATCATCAACCTCTGTTAATAGGCACTTCTGATATATTGATAATGAAAGGATGACTAAGGCTTCTAATGGTGACACACAGGCATGACAAAATTCTTAAATGCTTTTGAATCTTCAAAGGGAATAAATTGTATTTCTCATGATCCACATTTTAGTCATAGTATAATTCTCTGGAAAGTGATCATTTGTAAATAGTGTGATGTATATGTTCAACGTGGCAAATGAAAAAGTAGGGGCTTTGGAATCAAACAACTTGATTTACATTGCAGCTCTTCATTTGCTAGCCCAGTGATTTCAGAAGAGTTATGTAACATCATTCACCCGTGGTCTTCACATCTGAAAAATGGGCATAACAATGCCTACCTGGCAGTGAGGTGAGGACTAAATGATATAAAATACATTGGACCATGTTTGCCACATATAGGTGTTTGAAACTGTTTAATTCCAGTCTCCCTGGTGCAACACATTAATCAAAACACCCTATTTCCTGACCATGTCAGATAAAGAATTTACTATGCATGTCAACAGATTTGGGGGCTTGGAAAAAAGATGATAATAAGAATAGTAAGAGAGTGTGTCCCTTGTAGGTGGGGCTGCCTTTTACCTACGCTTGTTTTCAGGGGGCCGGCTGCTGTGGCTTTAATTTGCCTGCTTATTTTCTTTAGGGTAATGAATTTTTATTTAAATTTGGTGAATTTCCTTTGAGCTCCTCTTAAGTCATCCGAACACAGGAAACACTTTTTCATGCTTTTAGAGTTTTTCTGATTGACTTTGTTCTCCCAAAAGTTCTGATTTTAATATTCTAAGTGATAAAAAGTGCGACACGACTGAAGCAATTTAATTAGTAAATCTGGAAATTATAAAGGATTGGAAATCACACCCTCCATGCTTTTAATAAAACAAGTAGTGAAACTTCTGATAGGTGCATATCATGTGTTGAAAGAATTCTGTACCACACACATGGAGAGAAATGAAGAAATTGAGAGAACTTTGCAAGAGACCTACTAAGGGAATTACATGACAAGGAAATTAAGTGATCAGTATACCTCATGAATCAAAACTTCTGAGACCATCACAATTTATGTAAAATACATGTTGAGTATTTAATGATGCAAAATAATTAAAACCACACATGGACATTCAACATATTAAACAGGAATAAGGGGCTAGTGTAATTGTGAGGCAGTCTAATTTTTTAATTAATTGACCTCAGAGCATCTAATCCTAGAGTAGGTAATATACAAAGGATCATTTAATGTTGTTACTAATAGGATTTTTAGTGTCAGAGTGTCCATCTCATGATAATAGTGTGTTAATTACTTCTAGTCAGTTTACTATGAGTACTCTCCTATAGTATGTCATCACTAAACAGGGAACATTGTTGTAACTGCTAGGCATATACATAATGACATGTTCAACTGTGAAACTATCTACAGTATATAAATACTGATGCTGTACTCAAAAGCGCCATCATTTTTTATTGCCCCGGTAATGGAGTGTTCCAGAGAGACTTGTATATGCCCTGGTAATGGAGTGTTCCAGAGAGACATGTATTATGATTAGTGATTGGTAGATTTTGTGCCAGTATCTTCAAATGTTTAAGAGCAACCTTGATCACCAGCAATTGGAGGAATCAAAGAGCAGCTGATTCTTCTTTAGAAAGCAAGTTACAGGGTCAAACTCTGATAATGTTTCATCCTAAATCATAGGTAACAATAAGAATATCAACAAGTACATTTCAAATATGGTAGATAAAATCAGAGCATTATTATAGGAATTGTAATTTGTACTCATAATAGCAGTTTACAAATATTCGGGATAATTGGGTAATCCACATCTTTTTTTTCAGTGTTACTTTAATGGTCCTTTAACTCAAGGTAATAGTGAACTGTAGCTGTTAATTACATATTTGAAAATGTTAAGTGTGGTCAATGGTGAGGTAAGTTGCAGAGAAACCTGGCAATTTGGCTCTCTTTTCACGTGTGGAACAACCACTTGGAAGATAAAAAGTTTAACCAGAGGAAATTAAACATGTGAATGTGGTTGAGAATCAGAAGAAAATCATACTGATGAGGATAAGACATATTAGGTCTTGACTCAGTTCTCATCCACAGTGATTTTTCCATATTTTTTTCTTTTGCACTAAACTGACTTTGCAAAACGTGAGTATTCGGAGATGGAGAATCTTTCAAAGAAAGTCTGAAATGGGTGGATCAGTTCTGAGAGTTGAGCAAGGCTTATGAGTCACAATCCAACTCGCTAAAACTTGGTGAGGTCAAGTGGACGTTTGTGACATGCCTGCACATAATCTTTTTTGGTTTCATCTGAGCAGAAAATTCCTTTGGATCTTCATTTTTGTTCAGAGGTGCCACACTCTCTAGCCAGTTTCATAATATGTATGAAAATTATGACCCCATTAGATTATTATTAATATTGGAAGAAGGTAGCTTTTGACCTATTACCAATGTTTCAAGTTTTGATATATTTTTGGTAATTGCTAAAAATCTCAGTTGTTGTCAAGATATATAGACCAACTACTTTGAATGTTCTTTGTAGGTAGTTAAGTTTTCCAATATTGGCAAAATAAAATGTATCATTTTCCTGAATTTCAAAAAGAACATTGATTTTTGGGCAGTATAACAAATAATATAGAGGTCTTTTAAACATGTGAGTGTAAAGCCACTATAGAACCTACCTCTAAATCACTGTACAAATTTTGGGGAACTCACACTGAGAATAAAGGGTTATAATCTGTACATATCACTATTAGGATCTTTGCTGTAGAAATTAAATTCACTTTAATGTATAGCTATAGTTCCATTAATACAGATTTGGAATGGCACATATGGTTTGCCTAGAGGTGGTTGTTTCATTACTTTCTTTTTAATTTTTTTTAAGTTTGCAATGAGCCCTAAAGTCCTAATTTGCTTCAGCTGCTGTAAATTGGTTTCCAGTAATTTTCACATCTTCTTCAACTTGCATTGACATCTGTAAATATAAGGGCACATATTAAATCCTTAGTTATATTTGTGGAGCTCACAATCTGCTAGGAAGTTGGAGTCAAAGATATCTCTGGCATTATGCAACAGAAATCAAGAAGATCCAAGTAGGAATAAACATTGTCCAATTGGGAAGAGATCAGTTTCAGAGAAATAGACTCTATGTTATGCACTACAGTGCAATTATGAGACATATGATGTTCCATAAAATGTCTTTATGTTGTTTTCTAGAGGCCTGAGGGCACTAAAATGACATGTAGGAAAAGAGAAGAGAGTAGCCTCTTTGTGAGAACTCAGGGGCAGAGTTAACTCTCAGTAAAGCTGTAAAGTAAGATAGTATTTATTTTTGGCACTCTCTTACTTCTTTTTTTAGTGCCCCATTTCTCTTTCTAAGTGTTTTCTCTTCTGCTTTCAGCCACAATCAGTTAAAGTCCACTAAGATTAGCTGAAAATGGTTTATATTGCCTTTTCGGAGAGGTATCTGCAATTTGGTTACAGTGTTTTGATGACCAAAACTTTAAAATAGAAAGAAGTATGAATTTCTGATGGTGGAATTTTAAACTTCATGCTTGAAATTCATGCTTGGGTAGAGATGGAGATAACTGTCTGATGAAATCACACTCCAAATGGGCCCTACCCATGGGGAACGCAGGACACATGCTCTAGAATAGGCACAGCTACTGAGGGAACTGAAGAGTTTGTTTCTTCTGCACTGATTGTGGTGGGTCTCAGGTAGGGTGACCAGGTAATTTATCATGCAATTTCTGAAAGTCTGGCCATCTCAGCCCACCTGAAGATAACTCTAAGGGCCATTTTAGACCCAGAGCCCTGGTGGAGGTTGGTTAGGTCTGCATCACAGCTTGACTTCTCCCTCTGCCCACATGTGCTTTCGACCAGTCCTTTCCACCCGTGCTGGTCCCTTGGGCACTCCTTAATAAACATCCTGCACACTAAGCTCTGTATCAGAATAGGCTTCCTGAAGAACTAAGCTGCCATGGACAAGAAACTGATCTGCCTACTCAGAAATCCTGTTAACTTTTCCCGAAGTTTGTGGTAGTGGCTGACAAAGGGAGTACTCAGCATGGGGCAAGGGAGGCTGTCACAGCAGACTTCCAGCGGCACAGACAGAGGGCTCAGGGGAAAGAAGTGGGGATGCTGTGTAGCCCATTTAGAAAACTAATGCACATGCTCTGGAACCAGACTTTCCAGGTTAAAAAATTGGCTCTGTCACTTACTGGTCTGGTTACTGGCTAAGTTACTTAACTTCTCGGTGCCACAATTTCCTCATTAGTACAATGAACATAATAACAATAATGATGATGGTATGAGACTTAAATAAATTTATATATATATATATATGGATTTATAATGGTCCCTGGCATAGAGGAAGTACTAAATAAAAGTCTGCCAATATTTAATATCAGAATTTCTTCATAATGGTTCACACTAGGAAGAGTTCCACAGAAGGAGAGCAATTCCTAGGGGGTAGTTGAGATTCCTGAGCTTTTTTTCTTGTTTCTACAAATAGATCACTCAAAAATGTTACCATTGCTATATAAATCAGGAAATGTTGAAGACATCTTATGAGGATACAGTGTTGATAACTCTGATGCTTTCCTCAAATGCTACTTCTCAGTTATTGATCGTGTTTTTATGTTTTATTTTAATGAGTTTTAAAAAAATTAATTATTTTATTTTTGTCTGCGTTGGGTCTTCGTTGTAGTGCACGGGCTTCTCATTACAGTGGCTTGTCTTTGTTGTGGAGCACAGGCTCTAGGCACACGGGCTTTAGTAGTCGTGGCTTGTGGGCTCTAGAGTGCAGGCTCAGTACTTGTGGCGCACGGTCTTAGTTGCTCCGCGGCATGTGGGATCTTCCCGGACCAGGGCTCGAACCCGTGTCCCCTGCATTGGCGGGTGGATTCTTAACCACTGCACCACCAGGGAAGTCCAATAGTGGTTTTTTTTTTTTTTTTTTGCGGTACGCGGGCCTCTCACTGTTGTGGCCTCTCCCGTTGCGGAGCACAGGCTCCGGACGCACAGGCCCAGCGGCCATGGCTCACGGGCCCAGCTGCTCCGCGGCATTTGGGATCTTCCCGGAGCGGGGCGCGAACCTGTGTCCCCTGCATCGGCAGGCGGACTCTCAACCACGGTGCCACCAGGGAAGCCTCTGATAGTGTTTTATGTTGACTTAACCAATAATATGTGCTAGAAAAAAGAAAATCAATTAATGGAAATAGTGTATTTTACTCCTGGTTCTCTTAGAGTCATTTCAAAAGATTTAGGAGACTTGTGAATGCACATTGTTTTCTTTTTTTAAGCTAAAGTTCATGTTTTAATCAGATTTTCTCAGTTTTTACCCCATGTCCGTTTTGCGTTCTAGAATCCTATCCATTATACCACATGCATTTAGTCACTGTGTCTACTTAGGTTCCTCTTGGCTGTGATAGTTCTTGGACTTTCCTTGTTTTTGATGACCTTGACAGTTTTGAGGAGTACTGGTCAGGTATTTTGTAGATTGTCCCTCAATTGGGATTTCTCTCATGTTTTTCTCATAATTAGACTGAGGTTATGGGTTTTTAGGAAGAAGACCACAGAGGTAAAGGGCCATTCTCAGCACATCATTTCTCAGAGCATCGTCTCAAAGGTGCATACTATCAGTATGACTCAACACTTGATGTTGACCTTGATTACCTGACCTGGCTGAGGTAGTGCTTGCCAGATTTCTCCATTGTCAAGTTACTCTTTGGTCTACTTCCCATACTCACTCTTTAGAAGGGAGTTACTATGTGTAGTTGACACTCAAGAAGTGAAGAGTTACGCTTCATCTCCTTGTGGAGAGAGTATCTATATAGATTATTTGGAAATCTTCTTCATGGTAGATTTGTATCTTCTCTCTCATTTATTTATTTATTTAATCATTTATTTATATAGCTATGGACTCATGGATATCTATTTTATATGTTGGATTATAATACAATGCAGCTTTATTTTGTTCCCCAAATTTATTTTCATTTTTGATTTTGATTTTGAGACACAGACATTTAAGTGAAAATGAGATGATTTATTTTCTCTGTGGCTTGTGGATCTCAAAGAACCCAGAGAGAGAAGGTAATTCATGTCGGCAAGTTTTCATTTTATCTCTAGATAACTAGAATTTCTTTTCTTTCTTTTTAAAAAAATTTTATTGGAGTATAGTTGATTTACAATGTTGTGTTGGAGAATTTTTAAATAAAGAAGATGGATTCTTTTAATTAGTAATATTTCTTACTGAATTAGAAACTATTTGTTTTTTCTCTTCTATGACCCCAAGGTTTTGCCTATTTGATTTGAACTGTATTTGAAAGTAGCTTTATTGGTGTACAGACATTTTTATTATTTGGAAGAATTAAGTAGCTTAGGCTTTAGTAAATATTAGGGCAATGATTATGAAGTAGTATGACTGAGCTGGTTATCACCCAGGGGTGACTTAAAGTTAAATGTTAAGAGGGATGCTTATGAATTTGATTATGCTTAGTACAATTAACAGGTTTAGCTGCTACTTTAGAAAGCGTATTATGAACACTTAATTCTAGTTACAGTGGTGCAGCAATTCTGACACAGTCTGTACATTTGAACATTTTTGTATTGATAGTGCAGAGAATGTGCATATTTTTAAATGACCCGGGTGGACACATTGCCACTTTATCAGTGTCAATTTTTACTGCACGTTTGCAAGGTTTGTGGAGCACCTTTCAATGCTGGTTTTTATTAAAATGTTTTGAACATGGCAGACATATATTCCTGGGTATTTAAAATTAAAAGATATTCTCACAGGTATTTGAAATTAAATACGAGTATCTGCTTCTATGAGGAGATAAAGCAAAACTCAGTTTTGGCACTGTAGATAAAGTGCCTCAAACATCAAACATAATGATAATAATAATATTTACTTTTTTTGAGTGTCTAAGATGTACTGGGTACTGCTGAGGGACATTGTGAACAAAATCTCTACAATAATCCTGCAAAATTGGTATTACTGTTATATCCATCTCACATCTGAAGATATTTGTCACTCAGAGAGAGTAAGTCTTATTTCTTTACTTTAAACATACCGTACTTGTTCCAACTCGGGACCATTGTCCTGTTCCATTTGCTTTGAATAATCTGCCCCATCCTAGCCTTTGTGTGACTGGCCCTCCCTGTCTTTGCATCTCAAGTGGGGCATCATCTGCTCCTTGAGGTCTTCCCTAACACGTTTCCCCACTCCGTCACTCCACTCACTCTTTACGACTTAACATTATCAGATGTTATTTTGTTCCTTTATTTATTTTCTTCTCCCCATCTAGAGAATTTAACCTTCATGAAATAGGGACTTTGTCTTACCACCACCACTATAATCTGTAGCCCAGAGTAGCTGTTAAGTACATATTTGTTGACTGAATTAATAGATAAATCCTATCGAGCTAGTGAAGGTTAGAGCTGGGATTTGAACCCAAGTTTGGCTTCCCACTCTTTCACTTTGTTTTCCAGCTGGGTCTATTGGCTGATATCTGAATAAATATCAAATATCCCGCCTTGAACTATGATATTTGATCAGAAACACATTTAAGTTTTGGCAAATAATTAATTCTACTAAAAATAAAAGAGCTATTGCACCAAAGTTTCCATAATATTATGCTTCTCTTTGCTAGTGAGGATGTGACGGTAGTTTGCTGTCAATTGTCATGATAATGCTAAATATTTGTTACATTTTTATAAACTTACCATATAATTCACAGACTCTGAGCACCTCAAAAAGGGATTCTTTGTTAGATTAATTTGAGTTGTTATGGATATACAAAAGTAGGGAAAAAACCCTACTTTGTATTTAAAAAAAATCTTTCACAATTTAGAGTTTTCACAAATTTGGGTAATCCTCCCCAACATCTAGGTGGAATTAATGAGGTTTCACTGAATTTCTAAATTCTTTTTTCTCACCAACAGATGTGTACCACTGTCTCTTTGGGAGGAATGTAAACCATCATGGTTTCAGGAAACTAGACCATGGTTGAGACATTTGAAGGAAAATGAAGTGTCAAAGAACAGCTGACAGCATAACTAAGAAATCAATCAATGTCCAGGCTGCTTTATTGGCATAATTGGCAATGATTTATAGAATAATGGCAGGAGTCCAACTGGGCATATGTATCCTTAATACTATTATAGCTCTCTGCTATGAAATCTTAGTTAAGAAGACATAATTAGACTGAGGAAGAAGTTTTAGAGATACCTATTTAAATTAGCTAATAACCAACAGCAAAATATTTTCCATGAATCTATTTTGTCTAATAGTGTGAAAATTTGTGAGATATTTTAATGAAATCCTGAAGCTAATTATACTCAGTGCTAATAAATCAGAAAATATCTCTCAAGTGCTTGCATAATATCTAGTGTTTTGCATGTGTCTAGTGTGATATTACTGTATTAATCAATATTGTCATATGAAAAAAAGTTGTGTACAGAAAATAATTATGTCTTTTGTGTGCTGAAGGTATGGGAAGGGGCTTAGGGGAAGCAAGTGTGCAATTGGCCAACTGTTAGATTTGGTTCATTTAAAAAGGAGTAATGTAAGGTTTATCTACTGTGCTGCATCTTGTAACTTACTTATTAAATTTATTCAGGAAAGATGGCTTTAGTGATTTTTCTGGAAACTAACTGGTGGGTTGTGAGAGATAATTAACAAAACTTCCTGTTTCTTCTCTTGGAACAGACAGATATTTTTGAAATGCAGCAGAACACTGAGCTCAGTTTGAGGGCATGAATAGTTGAGTTGCTTCTATTTGTATAACGAGGTGCTACTTGCTTATATTCCAGAGGTCTACAGCCTTTCATCTGCAGAGTCATACAACTTGTTTCCATGGAACTAAGCAGCTAAATGCAGCAGCCAACATTGGCTTTAGAACTAGACTTTTAAGGATACTGCCCCAAACAGTTTTTTTTCCCCCTGTTGTTTTGTTTCTACCTGATAAAACACATCTTGTCTACCTTATTATCTCAGCTATCTCGGTGCTAGCATTTGAAAATGGCCTCCCTCTCTGGGTAGAACTTATTGAACGGATAGATATGGAGCAAAGGTCCATTGCTAAAATGCTGGGGACTGGAATCTAGAATCAGTAAATAGTTAAAAGACAGGGAGCGAGATGGAGAGGAGAGGCCATGCATACAAATTTTCCTATTGATTGAATTTTCAGATGAGAACTGCTCCCTGTGACATGTCAAGGTTTTGGAAAATGTAGGTGATTATGGAAGAAAGCAGGGGCTTTTAACAGTCCTCCATGTTTCTGATATATTTTTTATACCCAAGTGGCCAATGTAGGTATAATTTTATTGATAACTCTTGAAAATACAATACATTGCATGTTTAAATATTTGCTCTTCACGAGAGGAGAATTTTCCCATGAAACTAATAAAGCTTGACCCTTTACTTGTAAGGACACTTCCCAAGTTCTTCCAAGGAGGAAACCTAGGAATTTGTACATATAATTTTGTGTTCTATTTTCTTAAAGAGTCCTCCTCCCTCTCCCAAATGAGTAAAGTCTGTGTCCACACAACTGAATCTGCTCATGTTTGTGAGAAGGAGGTAGAAAGGGATTTTTGGTTTTTAGAAGACAAATGGTATTTTAATAGTTTCTGTGGGAGAAGGAATATTGGTTGACTTAAACCACTGCCTTTAAGTTGATTACTAAATGAGAAGCCCAGAGAAGGGGATGGAGAAACGTAGAAAGAACCATGGGGTTACCATGAGATTTGGTGCCTATCCAGTTTCACCATCCTTGAATAATAACAGTGAAAAATATGATGGGGGCTTGTGAAATCCACTTTTGGTTGTAACTGTAGACTGTGAGCTCATTGAGGGCAAGTTGAATAAATGTTCAATTTGAATTTGGAGAGAATGCTGAGCAGGGATCAATATTTAAATTAAGCCATAGCAGCTCATTTAGACAACCCAGGTCCTTAATTAACTAAAAGAAAAGCAAAGCTTAAATTGCTTCAAGTCAAGTGATATATTTCCTGACATGTATAATAAAGAGTAGGAATACACATTTTGGGTAAAACACACATGCAGTCAGGTCTCATCCTTGCTCAATAAAACTTGGGTAGCACATTTATTATGTAAAGTCTAAATCCTTACTATAATGTTAGGCTGTAACATAACATTTCAGTTTTATCTTCTACCACCCCGTGCTTCTGCTATATATGTTTCCTTCTCCTCAGAATGTTTGCGGCTATGTAGCAGTGACCTATTTTCACATTAATTCCTGAGGTTGAATGCTTTTACTTCCTACCTGCCAGGTATAGTATCTTGCACACAAAATTCGTAATGAAGCCTGTTATGAAAGTTTGTCACATTATTACCTCATCTGTAGAAAAAAATCAGTCCTTGCTCGAAGAGAATGTGAAGGATTAGAGCCCATACTGAGCATAGTTCTCTCTGCTGGTTTTAAGACAAAGTTCACCTTCTTTGATATGGTACATTGAAAACGTTTTAGAGTTTGGCCTTTGCTTCTTTCTTCACTTTCATCTCCTGCCATCTTTGTTTGTGGTTCACGACTGGTCCTGCCTCCTGGCCTTCACACATATTGTTCCAAACACCTGGAATGTTCCATTTATCCTGTCTACCTCAACTTCCTTCCCCTGGCTAATTTGTGCTCGTCCTTTGAGTTTCAGGTTAGGAGTAACCTTCTCAGGAGGCCATCTCTCACCTAAACTCCCCGTCCTTTACCATGGGGTTCACTGTTCCTTTTATATGATCTTATGGCCTCTTATGGTTACTCCACAATAGCACTATCACATGTTTTGGAAATTTGCAATGTAGTTATTTGTATCCCTTCATTATACGTAATAGCCCCTCAAGGGCATACTGTCTTGTTTACTGTGGTATCCCTGGGCAAAATATAGTGCTCAGCACAAATATTTATTAAATAAATATATTCCAGTCATCTATAAACAGCTAGTTGTGAGAGTTATAGACATATAAAAATATGTTTTGCTTACATATCCTTAAGTTCATTAGAAGTCCACTCAAGTGTAGAAATGTTACTGTAGCACTTATACTGCCAAGAGTATATAAGTTAGATGTCAAGGAAATTCTCATACAGAGTGTAGGCACACATCCCTTCCATCTCTCTTGAGGAAGGAAAAAACCTGTCTCCTGCTGTTACAACTCTTATAGTAATACGTTAATATCACAGTGGGTAACATGTCTTAAAGAAATCAGAAATGGTCCAAGGACACAGAAAATCTCTACTGAACATCATTTAAGCTTCTTCACATAGAAGCTTTTAAGATATCACCTAAATTTAAAAAAATGTTTTAGAAGCAATATAAGTTCAAGAGCTACATTCTACATGAAAATGAAAAATAACAGAAGAATAGCACTCTATTCATTGTTTTATTTTCTAAGAAAAGAAAAGCTGTTTGTATTATGCCCTTCGTATCCTATTTTACAATGATAAATACTCAAATACTTAAACTTGTGTTTTGGTGTTACTCAGGTTGTCCAACACATGCTTGTATTTAAAAATAGCATTGCTGAGAAATTGGTGCAGCCGTTTTATGTCAACTCTGTCACCTAAGGTAAACTTAAAGTGTTCTGGCAAGATGGCAGACTGAACACAAAGGTCTGAAAAGAAAAGAAAATATAGGAAATACAAAGGAATAAAACAAGAGAAAGAGAGGGATGCCATTTGTGAGTGAGGTATTTCAACAAATTTGTGGAAGCTGGAAGGAAAACAGAATCCTGTTGATAGGTTTTTTTACTTTTTAATTGAGAAAATGCCAGCCCAGGACACTGAAGCAGAGACTGCAACAATGGAAAGAACTGTCCTGCCAGGAAAAATGCTAAAGGAACTTCAGCTGAGTTGGCAGATACAGTGAATCCATCCAGATATTTAACCTTAACTAATAGGTGTACAAGAAAGAACAGAGGAAAGGACATGATCAAAACAATAGAAGAAAAATATCCAGAGCTGAATAGAAAGACACAAATCTTTCTTACTGAAAAATTCCACCCAGTGTTGAGATAAATAAGTACAAGAAGAGCTCCACATCCAAACGCAGCATCATGAAACTTCAGATATCAAGAATAAGCAGTATGTCTGAGAAGCTTCCAGAGAGAAAATACAGGTCAAAATATGGGAACAAGAATCAGGCTGACATTTGACAATCCCAAATGTATGGAATCTTGAAGACAATAGAACAAAACAAAGCCTGCAAAATTCTATGAAAAAGTTACAATCAATCAAAGTATGAAGTGAAAAGCAGACTTTTTCAGACCTACAAGGACCTGGGACATTTACTTGCAGGTGCTCTTGCTTAGAAAATTACTTTATGGTGCACTCTGGACCAAGGAGGATAAAATCCATGAAAGAGAAAAATGGGGCATAAAATAAACTATGGAACCCAACCAAGAGTCCAAGGAAAAGACACTGCAACAGGACAGTTGTCCTAAAAGCTTCTGAATCCCACTTGAAACATGACTCAAAGTAGAAGAAAGGAACAGATTCCAAAGATTAAGTAGGATAGGTTCAAAGCTGATGTCATGGAAGACAGGGTGAAGCAGGTATGTTTCTTCTCTTTTAAGAAAACAGAAAAGAGAATTAGAAAAGGAGAAACAAGCAAAAAACTGTACAGGGATGTCACACTCCAAATAGAAAGCAAGCGAAAATGTAGCATGATTTTGAGCAATTACTCTAGAGATAGAAAACAGTGCATTTGACTTAGATGCATGGAGTATTTTCCTTTGAGTTGCCAGGGGTTATAACACTGGAGCCTGTATCACTTAAGATTTGGACACAAGTAACAGATATCTCCAAATAACAGAGGCTTAAGATAGATTTATTTTTCTCCCACATGAAAGAAGGAGCTTCAGGGCTGATATAGTGGCTTCAAGATCATTGAGGAACCCAGGATCTTTCCATCTGTTGCTCTGTCAACCTCCACCTGTGGTTTTCGTATAATGATAATTGTTAGAAAAACAAAAATCATAAACTATTAAAAGGGGATGCTTCTGGAATTGGAGCTAGGATGGTGTGGGTTAGGGCAACAATTGTTTTTATTATCAACTTTTTGGTATACATATATATTTACCATATACAAGCATTATTTTGATTATAAATAATACAAAGGATAAGAGAAATTGTAAAGGACAAAGATTCATTTCATATTCCTTTAGTTCAAATGTCACCTTCTCAGAGAAATCATGCTGATCACCATTCTAAAATGCCACAATCCCTCTTCTCACCCCCAAGAAGCTCTCCAGTTCATCATCTTGTTTTTATTTTTCTTCATTAACAGTTATCATTATCTGCAATCTTGACATTTATTTATGTGTAAATTGATACATCCTTTAACTAAATGTAAGTGTAGTTTATTTACAATGTTTCAGGTGTACAGCAAAGTGACTCAGATATATATATATATATATATATATATATATATATATTCTTTTCCTTTGTAAGTTATTACAAGATACTGAGTACAGTTCCCTGTGCTATTCAGTAAGTCCTTGTTTATCATTTTTGTATATAATAGTGTGTATCTGTTAAACCCAAATTCCCAATTTATTCTTCCACCCTTTTCCTCTTTGGTAGCCATAAGTTTGTTTTCTACAAAGGGATATTTTAAAATTTGTTCATTTCTCTGTCTCCAAAACTCAGGATAGTACTTGGAGAATTAGTAGGTCTGAAAAGAAAATAAAATATAGGAAATATAAAGGAATAAAACAAGAGAAAGAGAGGGATGCCAGTTGTGAGTGAGGTATTTCAACAAATTTGTGGAAGCTGGAAGGAAAATAGAATCCTGTTGATAGATTTTTTTCTTTTTAATTGAGAAAATGCCAGCCCAGGACACTGAAGCAGAGACTGCAACAATGGAAAGAACTGTCCTGTCAGGAAAAATGCTAAAGGAACTTCAGCTGAGTTGGCAGATACAGTGAATCCATCCAGATATTTAACCTTAACTAATAGGTGTACAAGATATTTGTACACCTGGATATTTTTCTTCTATTGTTTTGATCATGTCCTTATTAAATTCATACTAATTTAATAAGTATTTATTGAATAAATAAAGCCCCCAATAAATGATTAGATGTTATTAGAATCAGAGAGGGATAAATAAGAATCTCAGACAGGAACTCTATAATTAAGAAATGCATAGTTTATATTGGTATGAAGAATATTATAAGAAATGACTTAGGGCTTCCTTGGTGGCGCAGTGGTTGAGAGTCCACCTGCCAATGCAGGGGACATGGGTTCGTGCCCCGGTCCGGGAAGATCCCACATGCCACGGAGCGACTGGGCCCATGAGCCATGGCCGCTGAGCCTGTGCGTCCGGAGCCTGTGCTCCACAACGGGAGAGGCCACAACAGTGAGAGGTCCGCGTAACACAAAAAAAAAAAAAAAAAGAAAGAAAAAAAAAAGAAATGACTTAAATTTGTGTTCTAGTTTGTTGAGGCATTTTTGCAAAATGGCTTCCATGACTGAAACAACTTTGAGAAATTATACAGGCTATATAACCCCTAGAAGATTTATAATGTATACTGGTATACAAAAATTCTGATGAGAATAACAATAAATAAATTTGCTTAACCCAGCATTGACATGACACTCTTTTATGTCATAATAATTTTATTAACATCTTGTGGAGCTAGACTTCCACAGAGCACACTTGCAGAAATGCTGATAAATGTGTTACCTAAAGATAATATGGAGCAAACTACATATAAGTTTTGAGGAATTCAAAGAAATATGAACAGTACAGATTCAAATGTGGTGGGTGAGATAGTGATCATGCGGTTCTTTTCACCACCTGTGAAAAAATAAGTGTGAATTTTTTCTCCTACTTCTGTCTCTGCACAAACTGTTGTGGTTGGAGAGAAGAATATTGGGATAAAATTGCATGGCTGGGTACAAAAAACAGCTAGCCTTCTGCACATACTCAGAGGGCTATGCTATTAGTTACTTGCTGCACTTGGAAGAGAAGCTTAGAGTAGTACACTGTGTATATTAAACTCCATGCAATTTTTATCCTTTCATTGTTAAATTACTCAACTAGGAGCACATCAAGTAGAACTGAGGCTTTATAAAAAGACATGAGAAATGCTAAAACTTAATCAGAAACATTTAACCATTCTGATAAACTTTGTACTCCTCCAAAACACTCACAAAGGCTTTATCCTAAACTCATGTTTATTCCCAAAGAGATCAAATGAAGTTAATGTGTTTTAAAATTATACATCTCTAAGACACTGATGAAAGAAATTAAAGATGATACAAACAGATGGAGAGATATACCATGTTCTTGGATTGGAAGAATCAACATTGTGAAAATGACTATAATACCCAAAGCAATCTATATATAGATTCAATGCAATCCCTATCAAACTACCATTGGCATTTTTCACAGAACTAGAACAAAAAATTTCACAATTTGTATTTAAAGACAAAAGACCCCGAATAGCCAAAGTAATCTTGAGAAAGAAAAATGGAGCTGGAGGAATCAGGCTCCTGGACTTAAGACTATACTACCAAGCTACAGTAATCAAGACAGTATGGTACTGGCACAAAAACAGAAAGATAGATCAATGGAACAGGATAGAAAGCCCAGAGATAAACCCATGCACCTATGGTCACCTTAAATTTCATAAAGGAGGCAAGAATATACAATGGAGAAAAGACAGCCTCTTCAATAAGTGGTGCTAGAAAAACTGGACAGCTACATGTAAAAGACTGAAATTAGAACACTTCCTAACACCATACACAAAAATAAACTCAAAATGTATTAAAGACCTAAATGTAAGGCCAGACACTATCAAACTCTTAGAGGAAAACATAGGCAGAACACTCTATGACACAAATCACAGCAAGATCCTTTTTGACCCACCTCCTAGAGAAACGGAAATAAAAACAAAAATAAACAAATGAGAGCTAATGAAACTTAAAAACCTTTGCACAGCAAAGGGAACCATAAACAATATGAAAAGACAACCTTCAGAATGGGAGAAAATATTTGCAAACGAAGCAACTCACAAAGGATTAATCTCCAAAATTTACAAGTAGCTCATGCAGCTCAATATCGAAAAAAACAAAGAACCAAATCCAAAAAATGTGGCATGGACATATATACACTACCAAATATAAAACTGATAGCTAGTGGGAAGCAGCCGCATAGCACAGGGAGATCAGCTCAGTGCTTTGTGACCAACTAGAGGGGTGGTATAGGGAGGGCGAGAGGGAGGGAGATGCAAGAGGGAAGAGATATGGGGATATCTGTATATGTATAGCTGATTCACTTTGTTATAAAGCAGAAATTAACACACCATTGTAAAGCAATTATACTCCAATAAAGATGTTAAAAAAAAAACTACAATGAGGTATAACCTCACACCAGTCAGAATGGTCATCATTAAAAATCTACAAACAATAAATGCTGGAGAGAGTGTGGAGAAAAGGGAACCTTCTTGCACTGTTGGTGGGAATGTAATTGATACAGCCACTATGGAGAACAGTATGGAGGTTCCTTAAAAAACTAAAAATAGAACTACCATATGACCCAGCAATTTCACTACTGGGCATATACCCTGAGAAAACTATAATTCAAAAAGAGTCATGTACCACAATGTTCATTGCAGCTCTATTTACAATAGCCAGGACATGGAAGCAACCTAAGTGTCCATCGACAGATGAATGGATAAAGAACATATGGCACATATATACAACGGAATATTACTCAGCCATAAAAGGAAATGAAATTGAGTTATTTGTAGTGAGGTGGGTGGACCTAGTCTGTCATACAGAGTGAAGTAAGTCAGAAAGAGAAAAACAAATACCATATGCTAACAGATATATATGGAATCTTAAAAAAAAAAAAAGTGGTTCTGAAAAACCTAGGGGCAGGACAGGAATAAAGATGCAGATGCAGACACAGGGAGGGGAAGGGTTAGCTGGGACGAAGTGAGAGAGTGATATGGACATATATACACTACCAAATGTAAAATAGATAGCTAGTGGGAAGCAGCCACATAGCACAGGGAGATGGGCTCCGTGCTTTGTGACCACCTAGAGGGGTGGGATAGGGAGGGTGGGAGGGAGATGCAAGAGGGAGGAGATATGGGGATATATGTATATGTATAGCTGATTCACTTTGTTATAAAGCAGAAACTAACACACCATTGTAAAGCAATTATACTCCAATAATGATGTTAATTTTAATTTTCTGAGCATATGGTGTTTTTTATTTTTCTTTTTCAGAAATGAAATAGGTGGTTACCTTCTAAAGTCTGCCACAGACATTATTATGTCATACTAATCATAATTCCCAATCATTTTGGCCATACTTTTTGTGGATATCTATTTCATAAATCATAGTTATAGTATTAAGTATTGCTAAGGATCCTTCTCATTACTTCTAACTTCTGGGATAAATCAGGATTAGTTTTCCACTTCACAGTTTAGAAACAAAAATCTTTAACCATTCCAGTTAAATTTAGTCTATTAAAAAAATCCACAAAGGCTTTATCCAATAACATCAAATCTATTCTTATAGGCTGTCATATTTAAATTTTATTGACTAATTCACACAGCAGCAGAAAAACAGTCCAAATAAACAAGAGTTTCTTATTTTTCCCTTTGTGTTGACTCACTGAAGGCTCAGTGGTACCACTTTCCTGGGCTTTTACATCAGAACATTGTGTACATGGAAAAGCCCTTTGGATCTTCAGTTAGGGCTCATTCTAGACCAACCTTGAATCAAATCTCTGACTTCTTGGGTCATTTCTCAATCTGATTAATGCATATATGTTGAAATATTTGAAGTTTGCATTTTTTGTTGGCCAGCACTGCTTGGTTCTCAGCAGTTTAATGTAGTTCAGCTTAATAGAGTTAGAGTCCAAGAACCATCTTAGTCAAATTTGTCCCTAGGGCAACCTAGTATCACATGTCAGTCAGCTCCAGGTGGTATCCACTCAGGTAACATGCTTAACAGTTTCAACGAGAAAGAAGTGATTGATAGAACTTGTTATGGCTTAAAATGGCACTTAATTTTCCAATTTTGGTTAAAAAAATAAAAAACAAGAAGACAATATATTTTGGTGGGTACAGTGAAAATGGAAATCTAATGATGTGACCAACTCTCAGATCTCTGAACTGACAAATATCACTTTTGACTGTTTTGCTGAAAAAATCAGTAACTTAAAGAACTTCAAAGAGAAACTTTCCAAGACTTCTCTTGTCTTTCTCCGAGTTAAAAATCTGATTTGACTGATGACATTCGGTTTGAATGTCTAGAGTGTGGCAGAAATACTGCTGTCTGAATTCCTCCAAGTTCACCTGTGTTGCTGATATGTCTGCACGTAGGCTTGACACCAGGTTACATGAAATATGAATGTTTTGTCACATTATTTAACTGATCTCAAGAGGAAAAGCATCTGAACCATTAGTATTTTTGGTCAGCCTTTCCTAAGTTTTGGTCACAGAAGAGAATGTTTCAAAATCCTCAATGAGTTATTATATATACCTTCTGACTCTATGAAGACTTGCAAGATGACGAGCAGAAAACACTCTCCCTCGTTGTTGAACAAGAGAATGGTATGATCAGATCTCTTTCTGGGAGCAGTGAGAAAAATATATTGACCCTGAGAGAGATTTGAGCAAGAAGGTCAGGGTGGCAAACTGTATTTTACAAAGATGAATGCAACAATATCTTCCCACCCAAAGTCTTTCTATGACTGTGCCACTCCCCCATCAAGAGGTGAAGTGTACACCCCCTTCCCTAGAAACTGGGTGGGTCTTGATGACTATCTTGGATCAATTAGAGGTCAGTGGAAATGTCACTCTGTGACTTCTAAGGATAGCATATAAAAATGTCACACACTTCCTCCATGGGGCTCTTGCTCTTGGAATCCAGACATCATGGTGTGAGGAAGTCCAAGAAACCCATGGAGAGGCCCCCACAAGGAGAGGGACTGAGGGTTGTGGCCCACAGTGCTGGCGTAGCTCCAGTCAGTAGACAGCACCAACTTGCTAGCATGCAAGTTGTGAAAGTGGATGATCCAGCTGCAGGTGAGCTGTCGCAGTTGATGCCACATGGAGAGGCAAAGAGCCATCCTCACTGAAGTCCTGATCAAATGACAGTTCATGAGCAAAATAAATGATTATTATTGCTGTAAGGCACTATGTTTTAGAGTGATCTTTTGTATAGCAATAGAGATCAAAACCAGCTAATTTTATTCAGGCCTTAATTGAGGCACAGACATCAACATAAAAGTAGGAAACTGTGCATCCTACTCAATGTATTTCCCCTCTTTGCTTTCTTTCCCTAGTCTAAACCATCGCTGTTCCCTTTGCCTTTCCTTATATCACCTTCTTATTTTTCATTGTTTTGATTACTCTTCCTTAAATCACCTCTCAGGTTTTAAGACCCCAAGCTAGACACATTATGTTAATAAAGGCTTGATTAAAGCTGAGAGTAATTAGAGGATTAAGTATAATTCCTACATTCTATTATCTTATTTATAGAACTTGATGGCAGACTCTAAATTTTAACAGCAAGTGCTGAATTTAGGACTTAAACTGACATTGAGTTCCTTCCAATTTCAACAGACATTAACATTTTTTATTTAAATTAGATAATGCCAGCACCCAGAAAACTATAGAGAAGACTACAACAAACACCCACCCACAAGTCTCTCTTGTGTTAACTCTTAACCTTTTACCATTTTTGCTACAGATTTAAAAATTACAATACTAAATAGTAGATATAATTGACTAGTCCTCCCAATACTGTTCCAGCCCAAAAAAACTGTTATCCTAAACTTGTTGTTCATTTTTCCCATGAATGTTTTGTACTATCATGCATGTATCTATCAATAAATAATATATGATATTGCTTTGTTTTAAACTTTATATAAATGGAATTCTTACATATCTTTCTGCATTTTATTTTTTATATATATAATTATAGCTCCTATGTGGTATTTTATTGTATGGTTATAATCATAATTAATTGAATTTACTGTTGATGAGTATTTAGGTAATATCCAGATTTTTGCTGTTACAAATTAAGCTGCCATGTACATTCTTATACATATCCGCTTGTGCACACGTGAAGGAGTTTCTCTGGGGGCTATGACTACAAGATGAATTGCAGAGAGTAAGGATACTCATAGCCTTGACTTCAGTGTTCTGCCAGTTCAGTTTCCATCAGCAGTGTTAAAAGTTCTGTTCCTTCACATCTTTACCAAAAAGCGGGATTATCAGACTTTTCCTTTTCTGCCAATCAAATGAGTATGAAATGAAATTTAATGAGCTTTGCATTTCTCTGATTACTAATACTGTTGAGTACCTTTTGTACATTCATATTCTTTGTCTATTTCTCTAATCCATTTTTTCTTTTTCTTATGCATTTCTACGATTTCTGTACAAGTATTATATGTTAACTTTTTGTTAATTATGTGTTTTGCAAATACTTTCTCCCAGTCTTACAGACTGCATTTTAACTTTGTCTTTCATTGAACAGAAGTTTTAAAATTTAATGTCAAATATATTAAGTTTTTCTTTTATGGTTTGTGCTTTTTTTTAGTACTACTAAATAGATCTGTCCTTACCTGGAAATTGTTAAGGTATCTTCTCTATTTTTTTCTAAATATTTTAAACATTCTCTTTTTACATTTGGGTCTTTCACTTATTCCCAATTCATTTTTGATATGGTGTGAAGTAAGAATCTATTTCTTTTTTTTATACCTGGATAACTTACTGCTCTTGACCATATTTTCTGAGTAGTTGATACTTCTCAACTGGTTTGTAACATCATCTCAGACATAGACAACATTTTTATATAAGTGTATGTCAGTTCTGGTCTCTCTTTTCTGTTTCCCTGTCCTATTTGTGTAGGCTTGTGTCAAAATCCTGCCATCTTAAATAATATAACTTTATTCTAAGTTCTAATATATGGTAGAATAAGTCTCTCACCTTATTTTTCAAAATTATTTAGTGATTTTTGGTTCTTTATTTTTCCCCATGAATTTTAGAGTCAGCTTGTCAAGTTCCTCAAAAATACTCTTTGGCATTTTGCTGGAATTAACTTGTGGTAAAATTTACATCTTTATAATTTTATATAATTATGATTTTTACAATTATAATATAATTCATGACCATATTCTAACTCCATTTATTTTTTAAGTTTTGTCTGTTAGTTTATTAATGTATTGACATACAGCACTATATATGTTTAAGCATAAGGATTTGACTTACATACATTTAACTTACATACATCATGAAATGATTATCACAATAAGTTTAGTGAACATTTCATATAGATACAAAATTAAAGAAATAGAAAAAGTATATATTTTTCCTTGTGATGAGGATTCTTAGGATTTGCTCTTTTAACAACTTTCATATCTAACATACAGCCGTGTTAATTATGTTTATCATGTTAGAGTATATTGATTTTGGTATGCTGATCTTTGTCATTTTTCTAGCTGTGGATCCTTGGCAAGTTTATTAGTTTGCTAGGACTGCTCTAAAAAAGGACCACAAACTGAGTGACTTAAAACAAGAGAAATTTATTGTCTCACAGTTCTGGGTGCTAGAAGTCTGAAATCAGAGGTGTTGCTCACTCTGAAAACTGTGGGGGAATCCTTCCTCTCCTCTTGCAAGCTCCTGGTGGTTGCTGGCAATCTCCGGCATTCCTTGGCTGGTGGTTGCATAACTCCAATCTTTGAATTTGTTGTCACATGGCTTTCTCCCTGTGTGGGTCTGTATCTGAATTTCCCTCTTCTTATAGAGCATCAGTCATATTGGATTAGGGCCCACCCTAACAGCCCCATCTTAACTTGATTACATCTGCATGTATCTGATTTTCAATAGGGTCATATTCACAGGTACCAGGGGTTAGGGCTTCAACATTTCTTTGGGGGAACACAAATCAATCTATAACAGTAAGTTAGTTGTCCTTTTTGTATATCAATTTTCTTTGGAAATAGTAATTGTACTTTCTCAAGGGGCTGTTGTGGCTATCAAACTAGTTAATATTATTAGTTAAAAATATATGGAAAGTACCTAGAACTATGCCTGGCCTACAGTAAAAATTCAATATGTTTAGCTAGTCAAATTACTTTCATCTAACCACTTTGCTGAACTCTATTATTGGTTTCAATAGTTTTTCTGCAGATTATCTTGAATATACTCTGTAGATGATCATGTCATGTGGAAAAGGCAATTTTGTCTCTTCTAGTTTTTATATATTTTATTTTACTTTCTTACCTCGTTATTGTAAGACCTCAGCATATTATTGAATAGAAGCATTGATAGTAGGATTGTGGGCATCTTGTTCATTTGTGATTTAAATAGGAATTATCCTATAATTTTATCATTAAATACGATGATTCCTATAGGTCTATGATGATGTCACTTCTCAGATTAAGAAAGTTTATTTCGAGTCATAATTTTTAAAGTATTTTAAAATTAAATTTGAATGAGTATTAAATACTTTTTTTCCTGCATTTCTTAAGATAATTATGATTTTTCCTCCAAGATCAAGCCCCAGAGATAGCAATCAGCAGCAATTGAAAGTTTAGGCTGTGGGTTAGGAGGTGAGTGGCAACTAGTTTGGAATCAGAACGGGTTGGGAACAAAGGAAGAAGCACAAATTACATTTGAATGGCTGTTTGCCTTTATTGTTTTGCAGATGAAAAGTATGTGGATGTGGAGGATTAGCTTAAAGCTGGTAATAATGATAATAACAGCAACAATAACATGATCACTAACTGTTAACAGTAACATTCCCGCCAAATCCTTCCAACACCATAGAAATAAAAGGACATAGATTTCCTTTCGTAGCTTATAAAGTACAGTTATTTTGTGAGCTTATATGAAGCACCAGCAGAGAAAAAAAAAATCTGAAATAATGAAGGGAAATTGTCCACAACAATTTGACATGGGAGACAGTATAAATCCGATTTCATGCTTAGTCACAAATAAATAGCTTGTTGGAATTCAATCTGTAATATGGCATAGATTCTCCAGTGGGCCAACCTGACCCTGTTGCTCAGGCCCTGTATGAGTCATTGGAAGGTTGGTCATTTTCTTTTCCTCTTCTTTCTTATAATCAAATAATTTCTATTGTTATTTGAATGTTCCTGGCACTTGGATGGATCATCTTTTGGGGATATGGACAAGGTAAAAACCTGGCTCAAACCCATATAAAACATTCTGAAACCTGTTTGTAATGTATGTTTGGAAAGGCTTTGGAGGTGATTGATGTCTCTCTTTAGATGACAACTGGGTTCTGGCCTGAACCTTTGCATCCATCTTCTGTTTATACCATCTGTGAGAAAACTCTTATTTACACTTTAGGGGTTGCCTCTTGATGTCAAATCTTCAGAGTGAGAAAGGAAAAGGGGAAGCAAGGAGCTTATGGTAACTGGATCATTTCAGAGTTTCTCTGAAGTGAGGAAAACAGTGTTGCTTACTTCTTTACTTCTGAGCTATTATTCTTAGTTGTTGGCAGCAAGTTAGTTATGATTGAAGGCTGTAAGTTGCAAAAATAAAAAGGCAGTTTGGGCATGTTTCTGGTCAGGTTTGAGGCCTGCTTCAATACACCCCAATGGGAAAAAAAAGCATATTTCAACCTGCTCAAGAACTTGTTTTTCGAGTTCTTAAAATTACCTACAAAAAAGTAAATGCTCAGTAAAAGTTATAAATTCTAATGAAGCTTTCTTCCTTCACTCCTTCCCTCCCTCCTTCTTTTCTTTTTTCCTTCTTTAGTCCTTCCTCTTTCCCACCAACACACATTTATTGAGTGTCCATTATATATGTCAGACACAGATGATGCACACAGTTTCTAGTATATAATAAGTACATATTAAGTGATTACTGTCCATCATGAGATCAATGCAAATTTTGGTGCCATTTGCTATCACATGCAGTGAGCATCTTCCTAAGGAAAGACTTCATCTTGATACCTTTTTCCAGTTTGAAGCTGATCTTTGTGACAGCACAGTTCATTGGTTGGAAAAATGACGACACTGTTGACAACGACAACAGCAATAACAGAAATGTATGTGAAATCCAATTTCTTGTGACATTCTATAGGGTTGGTGAAACAAAATCTGTCCAGAAGCCTTGATTCAAACATTGGGCTGATGAGCAAATGTGGCAATAGGTGATTTGAAGACTGTGTAAAATGTTAATGGGTTACTATTTAAATAACATATGTAAAGAATCTTTTTTTTTCCCAGTTTTGAGGACTGCTTTTTCTAAGTTCGCACACAAATTCCTTTTTATAACGGGTAGGCTGCCTTTCTCAGCAGCATACTGTCATTCCTAAACAACTATGGAGCTAAAAATTTTAAGTGCTCTCACCCAAAATTGCTAAACAGAACTTACTCTTTAATATGTCTGTCACTCTTTCTGTCACTCCCCTTGCACTCTATGGCGAGGCATTGGTTCAACTGTCATATCTTGAGTTCCTTTACAATAAAAACAGAGGGCCCATTTTTACCCTTGTGATGGCCAAGAGAGGTCACCTACAGCTGCCCAGACTTAATACGCTGGGAGTGAATCTTGTTGATAAAGTGCAAGTAACAAATCCTGACTATTTTTAGATGAATGATCCTTTACCTAAAAACTGTCAATGAGTAGCAAAGACTGGAAAACTGAGAAGCAAAGGATGGAGATAGATTTAAAAACTGGTCATCCCAACTTTTTATTATGACCGTACTTTAAGCAAATGACTTGCGGTAGTGCCACGCTCTGCAATGTTTCAGAGAGGCAGGTAAGAATCTGCATTGGGCTTTCTTAACAGAAGATGTAAAGAACTTGCACAAATCAGTAGGTAGGAGAGACTATTAAATAACTATTTACTCTACTTGACTTTCACCTATTAGGTGCAGTAGTCCTCCTTATCTGTGGTTTCACTTTCCGCCGTTTCATTTACCTGTGGTCAACCGTGGTCCCAAAATGTTAAATCGAAAATTCCAGAAATAAATAATTCATAAATTTTAAATTGCACACCCTTCTGAGCAATGTGATAAAATCTTGCGTCCTCCTGCTCTGTCTCTTCTGGGTCTGGGACATGAATTATCCCTTTGTCCAGCACATCTACACTACATATGCTGCAGGCATCCACCGGGGGTCTTGGAATATGTCTCTCGAAGACAAAAGGGTACTACTGTATATCTAACTGGGGGAAAATATTTGGAGTGGAATACTTTACTCTGTTCACTGGTCTTTTTCTCACCCCCGGAGCATGGAACTTCTGGGAGCTGTGTGTTGGTTTAACTGGGGATTCTGTTTGGTCTCCACATTTTGGGTTGAATGCTTAGTTAGGTGCACCTAAAGGATGCTACATGTTCCAGAGGCAAAGAAGAGGATGCAGTGTGAATGTTCTGTGTCACACAGTCAAGGGTGTGTAATAGGGTCCCAAGAAGAGTCAAAAAGTAAATTTCTGTTCAACACTTCCACTCCTGCTCCAAATCATTTCTGATGATTATAGGAAGTCCTTGGGTGGGCTTGGGGTGAAGGAAGTGGATCTCCTGTACTCCAGTATCGTGACATCACCTTTTTCTGCTCCCAGATGGTGCTCCTAGACCTGGGAGGGAACGGTGACACCGCCACCACTTGAGATGTTGCCATAGCCACGCACCCATGCTAGCTCCTTATACCTCCCTCTCATCTGTGTCATCCCTGGTTCTAGGCAGTGAAACACATTCTGCTTGTTTGCTGTCTCTTACAGAGACTTTAACAATGCGGGGCTTTGTTCTATGTATATACTCTTCATCACAGGTTCTTATATCTGTGGTTTTGGCTTTGGACCCAGGGGAAAGGGTGGGGTGCAGGTTGAGGACTATCCTGCCGCTTTTCACATGCTGTTCTAAAAACCACCCCCTTCTCTAGCCCCTGCCCTAAGGCTGGAACTTAGCCTGACTCCTGTGCCTCCCTGACCCTCCATCCACACTATCCTGCTTTCCACTGAGCTCACAGTCTATACATTCTGGGGGATGAGAGAATGATGAGGCTTATCTCCAATCCCACTGCCCGTCAGACAGAGCCCCAGACAGGTTTGATTTTAGCTTTTTAAATGAACAACTTGATTTTTTCTTTTTTTAATGAACAACTTGTTCATTATTCAAGGAAATAATATCAGGAAAAGTTGGGGGACATACAAACATTTTAAGTGCTCCATCTACTGACGATTTTATTTTTTTCTTAGCATGTGAGTTAATTTTTAGAAAAGTGAATAGAGTGAGTTTTTCTGGGTCTTTATCGACAGTTGGAGAATACATACCTGCCTCTGTGAAAGTTATTATCTGGGCAATTCTGTAGGAGTTGGCTCTGTTAATTTTCTGTTGATCTTCTTGTGTAGGAAAGTTCTATAATAGCAGATGATTCCCGCAGCTCAGCTTACTTTTGCCTTCTGATGCAGGGCCCAATCCATCCCTCACCCGTCCTCCCACGTGAGGAGCTAATATTTTCTGACTGGCTTTATTTCTCTCCTCCTCCCCTAATTTTAGTTAAAGTCCATTTTGGGAGCTTGTGCTTATAGTTTAAAAACTTTATTGATGAGAGGCTCTGCTCTAATATATAATTAATGAGTCAGAACACTGTGTCCAAGATGCTTTTTAAGTACCAACAAAGTGTTTTAGTTTATATCCTAGAGTCTTCATGTTGTTCTTAAACCTTTTGAACTTGTATGGTTCGTTTATCAAGTATGATTATGAAAGTTCTTATATGGGCAATGTGCAGTGTGGGCTTAATAAATAACATTAATAAACTCACACTTAATAACAACACTAAAAGCCGCTTCCATCTGGATTTACTGGCAATAAAAAGAGACATTACAGAACTTTGGGAATTTGATCAAGGCGCCAAATACTAATCTTAGATTACAAAATTGTGGAATCTAACTACTTGAGAAAACAAAGCAATTAAGGACAGGCTTTTTGTAAAAGCTTTGGACTGTGGGTTAATAATTAATGTGTTAAATGTACTTTGTAATAAACTATATCATAATGGTTTACTTTAGATAGCAAAATTCACAATGATAACCCAGATTGGCTTCACTGACTCAAACTTTCAATTTTACTTGCTGGATTTATTGGGTTAAACTACAATGAAACTATTATATGTCTATCTTAACTTGTTTAGAAATCATAATTAATTAAAAACTCTTGATGGAGACTGCAAAAATTATATGAAAATTGGCAAAGGTATAAAAACGAACAATAAGACAAAGTCTTTGAAGGAGAAAGTGGAATCATCTACTTTTAAGGTATATAAGCAGCATTCAGTAGGGAAAAACATTTCAAAGGAACAAATTAATGTTTTTCATTCAAGAAAATATTGAAGTTAGTGCTGTATTGTTATTATATGTGGACAATAAAGATGAAATACTCAGCAAGTTAGGTGGTCTAAAAATAGTCAAATGTTTTAGAAACAAGTAGCAATAAATTTTAATTTACATCAACTTTGAAGTCAGAAATTAGAAGTAGACGTAAGAATTAAACATTTAGAAGATTGAGAAAATAACCTCTTTTGCACTTTTTTTGAGTCTAGAACTCTCAGCATTTTTTTCAGAAATTGAATATAAATCCCACCAGCATCCCTCAAAACACATGGGGAATGGCAAACCAAATAAACTATCTCTTAGAAAAGTGAACATTATCTCCTCAATCTTTGCCTCAACCTCAAGGAAATTGCATTTGTTCCTATTTTTGTAGCATACTTTCTTTTCAGAAGAGACATATTTAAGGGTCATGCTGGAGTTAAGGTACAGGGTTACTGCAAAAATCTAATTCATCACTTGTTTTGAGAGTCCCTTAATCCCTACTCCCAAGTAACAATAATCTCACACACATATAGAACTTTACAGTTGCAAGGGTTTTTGTTTTTCAATATCATGATGCTATTCACTATCAGAAAAGCTTATATTAAATAATACTATATTTTATGCATATATGTACATAGATTAAATGAAAAAAATGCACCATTGATGTATTGGTGACTTTTGTGGAAGGAGTAAAGATTCATCAAAGGAGACTTTAGCCTACAAAGAACTTTCACAGACACTATTTCATTTATCATTAAAATAACCTTGTAAACACTTGCACACTGCAGATTGTATAGAAGTTCCCCTACATTCATCTCACAATTAGTTGAGAACCCATTATATTTCAACTACTTGGGATATATCCATGAACAAAGTCCCTAACCTCATAAAGGTGACACTCTGTGTGTGGGGGGGTATGGACAATAAATAATAGATGTAAAAAATAACTGGATTATACAGGATGTTAGAACATTATAGGTGCTATGGAAAAAGAAAAAAAGAAAAGCTTTGAAGGCAGTGAGGGATTATTCATGGGGATAGCTGGGTGAAGAGCATTCCAAGATGAAAGGTCAGTCAGTGCAAAGACCCCAAGGCAGGAGCCGGGCTGGCCATTTGAGGAAACACAAAGTGGTTTGTATGGTTGGCACAGAGTGGAGAAGAGATAAAGTCAAAGAGGTAATGCAGACCATTGTAAGGTCTTTGGTTCCTTCTTGAAGGAAAATGGGGGAGCCATTGCAGCATTTTGAGTAGACAAGTGATACCATTCCACTTGGGTTTTAAAAGTTCCACCCAAGGGGGGTGGTGGGAGGGAGATGCAAGAAGGAGGGGATATGGGGATATATGTATACATATAGCTGATTCACTTTGTTATACAGCAGAAACTGACACGCCATTATAAAGCAATTATACTCCAATAAAGATGTTAAAAAAAATAAAAAAATAGAAGTTCCACCCAGCTATGTTGACATAGACTGTAAAGAGCGAGAGTATTAGGGAGCAGGTGGAGGCAGTCATCCAGGTGAAGTGGCTCAGACCAGGGAAGGTGCAGTGCAATAGTGAGAAGTGGACAAAATCTGAACGTAGTTTGAAAGAATTGCCAACAGCATTTCCTGAGAGGCTGGATGAAGATCAGAGAGAAAGATGTGTGAATAATGACCCCAAGGTTCTTTGCCCTCAGCACCTGGAAGAACAGAGTCACCATCCATTGAAATGGGGTAAAGGCTGAAGGTGGAACAGGTTTTGGGAGGAGCGTAGGAGTTCAGAGGTGGACATGTGTTGTTTGGTGTGTCTGTAAGTCTATTTAGGTCAACTGTTAATCAGGAAATTAGACGCATGAATCTGGAGTTTGAGAGAGAAGTCTGGATTGGACACATGTATTTGGGAATGGTCAGCTTGTTGACAATAGTTGAAGCCCTGGGATGGATGAGACTGCTAAGGTGGTGAGGGTGGAGAGAGAAAGGAAGACTTCAATGCCACAAGCATTAAACACACACTTAGAGAACTACACGTGTAACTGCAGTTGTGATAAAGCGCCCTGAAGAAAACCTCATGGGGCTCTGAGGTGTAAGATGGTCAGAGCAAGCCTCCTGCAGAAAGTGGCACTTTCAAAGAGACCTGAAGGATGAGTAGGAAGGAGTGAGCTTGAAAAAGGGAGGAGAGGTTGGGTGAAGAGAGCCAGGCAGAGTGATTGCACACCGGCAGCAGGATGGCGCCTGGTGTGCTCGCCGAACAGAGCACAGGTGAGTGTGGTAAGAACTCTGTGTGCCAGGGGCAGGTGGCGTGCAATGAGGTTGAAGGGGAAGGTAGGGGCCAGACTGAGCAAGGGGTTACAGGCCGTCTGAGGATTTTGAATTTATGAGCAATGGGAAGCCATTCAAAATGCTAAGAAGAACAAACCAACCATATAAAACAATATGTTAGAAGACTTTAGCTGGAAAAAAGTTAATAATGAGTGTTTCATGGACAGTGTAATGGAAGTTTCTGCTTAAAATGTATGTGAAAGACATGCGAGAAAGCAGGATGAATGGAAAAGTTGTAGAACAAGATTTTGAGGTACAATGATTTAAACCAAAACAAGGTAGGATTGTAATATTTAATATTACTGTTATTTTATTTGAAAAAGATTTTAAAAAAACACAAAAGGCTGGGGAGGAATAATCGAAACAGGGATGGTGTGCCTAGTGGTGTGACCCTCAGATTGAGAGTTGTGAAAGCCTTTTTAAATTGGAAAAAAGAATAAAACCAGGTGTGTAAAATAATGAGTGATATGGAAAAGACCAGGTGGCAGGTCTGTTTGTCCCGTGTTGTACTGTTAGAACAGGTCATGGTTAATGAATGGTGACAAGATGTTTTCTATCTACCCAGAGAATCCAAAAAGAAAAAAAAGGCTCTACTAAGGATTAAGGGGAGGTAGGTGGAAGAATTTTTTGACATTATAATACATTACAATGATTTTTGTGTGCTTGCCTTTTCTGAAAGTCTTTAGAAGCTGAATAGACTGAAGGTTGACAACATTTAAAACAAGTAACCATGGTGAATCGTACTTTGTTTTGCCAGTTGAACTTATTAGTTGTAATTGGCCCAAAGTAGGAAACAATTCCTGGAGGCTGGGAGTGATGAGAGTTAGTGTAGTTAGCATAGAAGAGAGGTAGAAGTGAGCTGTGGAAGTTTATTTTGCAGGAAGACTTACCTGGTCCCATAAGGGGAAGCTGTAAAAACAACAGGGTAGGGCTTCCCTGGTGGCACAGTGGTTGAGAGTCCATCTGCCAATGCAGGGGACGCGAGTTCGTGCCCCGGTCCGGGAGGATCCCGCATGCTGCGGAGCGGCTGGGCCCGTGAGCCATGGCTGCTGAGCCTGCGCGTCCGGAGCCTGTGCTCCGCGGTGGGAGAGGCCACAACAGTGAGAGGCCCATGTACAGCAAAAAAAAAAGAAAACCAAAAACCAACAGTGTATCATTCAGGGAGTTCTGCGGGCTCACCTCACACAGTATGACTTAAATCTGCGAGGCAGATTCTCATCTGTTTGGGAAGGTAAACAGAAGGGGAAGGACATGATTCTTCTAGGCCTTTTTTTGTGTGAATATAATGGACCGCTAATCCTGAATCAAAGGGAATATCTTAAAAACCTTTCAAGAAATCTAACATTTCTTGACAACTAAATACTAATTCATCTTATAGAAATGTTTTCAAAAAAATCACATTAGCTTGCTCATTCATTCATTCAAAAAATGGTAACTGAGCTCCTTCTTGGCACCAGGAGCAGTGCTAAATGCTTGATTGGTCCCGTGAAAGTAAAAGAGCACATGGGGAGGCGGAAGTAATGGGTTGGGCTGGAGCAGGGGAGTCATCTGAGGTCACAGGTTCAGGGAAGATTTCTCCGGGGAGGTTACGTCTGACCTGAGAATGAGAAGCTTATAGTCTGAGGTCATCCCCAGTCACATGCCCTGTGTTAGGTCAAGTGGCTTCAATTTAATTCTGTTCTTTTCAAAAATATTAAGTGGTGCAGCCTTTGTATTAGTTTATGACAACTTTTAGAAAGCCTAACCATCCTGCCACTAAAGTTATAGATTCTATTTACTTACAGGCGTAATACTTTATTAACATCAATTTGCAACAATTTTAATGCAACATAAGCTTGATACCTACACCACTAAAATTCCTAGTACAGGCCTAATAGGAAAATAATCATTTGTGAAACAAAACGTTCACAAACAATTTGCACATTCAACTGTAGGGGGAGTGAATATTCATAACAGGAAAAATTCCACTGCATAAAGTGAATGTAATGGTTACTAGGGACTTGGAAACTTGGAAATATCATCAAAATATAAATATTGGTGTATTACCAAGATTGCATATGATTCTGTATTATTAAATCATAAAAATCTCAACTTTTCCTGTAATCAGATTTCGAACGCTCAACATTTTCATGCCATTTAAATAGAACACATTTTTCTAGGTACAAATGGATATATTCATTTCCATAAAAGTGTTATCATTTTACAGTATATTTAATTCAGATCCAGTTTCTATTTCCAGTAAAATAATTGCTTATAATACACACACTCGATTTTATATGACTAATTAGAACAGTGTATGGGAAAAAATAGGCTTGCAGGTAATATTGAAATTAAATATGTTAATCTGTACCTCCGTGTGCACATTTTATATGAACTTTAATTTGCCAAATAAATTATAGTTCTGTGTTTATAAGGTGCCCTTGAAAGAGTGTCCTATTTTTGAGCACTAATACCATGGGGAAACAAATATACAAAGCTTTTAGCTATAGGCTACACTTGCATAAATTAAGGCAAGATCGGCTGGTTGGTAAGTAGAGCTATGGTATCCTTAGCTTTTTAAAGACTCTGAATTGTTAACAATTTTTTTAATATGGTTACTAATATTAAGATAATAAATAATATTTAGTTTCAATATTGCACCCTTCAGCCAGGGCATGAATTCATTTTGAATGCTGTGTTGAATTAATGTATAATAAACATACTGCAGTTTGCTATCAGGAATTCTCGATGAAATGCAGGAAGTCAGTTCTTTGCTTATGTATTAGCTCTGCCAGTCTTGCTCTGTTTAATTTTAGTTATTTATAAAATTGCTCTACTGACAGTCCTCTTTATTTTAATGTGATTGTTTTAAGGTTCATCAGAAATGGTATGGTGTGTTCCTGAAACAGGTTATAAGTACTGATGTAGAAATATGGGTCCTTAACAAAAATCCCTTTCACCATTAGCCACCTGCAGTTGGGACATCCAGCTGCCTAATTGGGTGAATTGTGGAGTCCCCTGTGGGGCAGAGGCCTGCAAAGTCACTGTGTAAAGCAGGAGCTGTTGAGTATCTCAGAAGGGAGTTAGATCACAGAGGACTTGTAAAAACAAATGTTGCTGATGGAAGTAGACTCTGATGGCTGTTGCAGCAATTGCCACCTGCTTCTGAAACTAATGACAACTGTATTTAAAATGTTATTTATTATTGTCCATTATGCTGGTTCCTTTTTATGATACTTATTTAAATAACAACTCACAGTACTTTTCGCTTAAAAGTGGCTCTGGGTTTTGAATCCTGGTGATGGAGTACAGTGAATTACCCAGTAGCACCCAAGTTTGCAACAGAAGGAAGTAGCAAGGAAGATTTCAAAAGGCAAAAAGCTGGTATTACTCTGCATCAGTGGGCTTGGGCTGCTATAACAAATATAACAGACTGGGTGGCTTAAACCAGCAATCCCCAACCTTTCTGGCACCAGGGACCGGCTTTGTGGAAGACAATTTTTCCACGGATCAGGGATCGGGGGGGATGTTTTCAGGATGATTCAAGCGCATTACATTTATTGTGCACTTTATTTCTATTATTATTACATTGTAATATATAATGAAATAATTACACAACTCACCATAATGCCGAATCAGTGGGAGCCCTGAGCTTGTTTTCACTTGCCACTCACTGACAGGGTTTTGATATGAGTCTGGAAGCAATTGATTTATTATGGTCTCTTTGCAGTCTAACCTCTCTGCTAATGATAATCGGTATTTGCAGCCGCTCCCCAGTGCTAGCATCACCGCCTCAGCTCCCCCTCAGTTCATCAGGCCTTAGATTCTCATAAGGAGAGTGCAACCTAGATCCTTCACATCCGAAGTTCACAGTAGGGTTCGCGCTTCTATGAGAATCTAATGCTGATCTGACAGGAGGCGGAGCTCAGGCGGTAATGGGAGCAATGGGGAGCAGCTGTAAATACAGATGAAGCTTTGCTTGCTCACCTCCTGCTCACCTCCTGCTGTGCAGCCCAGTTCCTAACAGGCCACAGACAGGTCCCGGTCTGTGGCCTGGGGGTTGGGGACCCCTGGCTTAAACAACAGAACTTTATTTTCTCACAGTTCTAGAAGCTAGAAATCCAAGATTAGGGTGCCAGCATAGTCAGGTTCTGGTGAGAGCTCTCTTTCTGGTTTGTAGATGGCCATTATATTGTGTCCTTACTAGTAGAGAGATTGAATGAGCTCTGGTGTCTCTTTTTGTAAGAACACTGACTCTATTGGATCACCTCTCCACCCTAATGACCTCATTTAACCTTAACCTTAACCATAACAGCCTCATCTCCCAATACAGTCACATTGGGGGTTAGTGTTTCATGCGAATTTGAATTTGGGGGAGACAAATTCAGTCTGTAGCATACTCTGAATGATTTAATATGGTTTTAGAATAAGGGTTCATAATTTTTTAGGGGGCCCAAGACCCCTTTGGCAGTTTGGTAAAGCTTATGGACCCCCTTTCAGATTAAAATTTTTAAATACATAATGTAAATTACATAGCATTACAATGGAAACCAATTGTATGGAAAGGTAGTTAGCAAAATACTAAAACATTGTGATCTAGAAATACATGTTTCTTTATTAACACATTAAATAACATGCCCTACTAGTTTATCTAATAACTACCATAATTTTGATGTAGTGATGCGTAAAAATAATATTTTGAAATATGTGCAGTAACTGTAACGTAATTTTAAATGTTTGTTATTTTTATTGGTGACCAAACCACAGGTACTGCTAATACTATTGTGATTGGTTCCTGGTATACATAATGGAAGGAAAGGCAACATTTTAATTAGAGCTTATGAAAATAAAAATATAATTTTTGTTCTTATCCAAATTCAGAGAATTTCTTAATTCTATGCATAGACCACCAGTTAAGGACTCCTGAATAGGTCATATTTTAAGATGTGTTTGCAACTTTAAAATCTGGCATTTTTTTTTTTGGCCGTGCCACGTGGCATGTGGGATCTTAATTCCCCAACTGGGGCTTGAATTCGTGCCCACTGCAGTGCACGCACAGAGTCTTAACCACTGGACCGCCAGGGAAGTCCCTAAAATATTTTTATACTAGCAATGTTTATGATCATAAAAAATATGTCAGCTATTATTATACCTAATAACAAAGAATTATTCATAGTTTTTGTTACAGTAAAATTTGGTTTTAAAGAATATTTTAAAAGTTGTGGGTTTCAGCTGGGGCTGAATGGGCTTTTAATTGGTGTAAGGTAAGGGTAAAGTGGTAAAATAATTTTAATAAGTAATTCCACTTATAAATGGATTACTACATGAAAATCCATTTTTAAGTTCACTTGCCAAATACAGACATACTTCCTTTTTGTAACTGACTGATTTAGGAAAGCTATATATTTTGTGGGCATTACTAAAATTCCCATCAAAGAAATAATAAATCTGGGTTCATTCCATATGAAAGAGTGTATCTATAATTTTACCTCACAATAGTTTCTGAGCTTGGCCTTTCAGAAAAGGAAAATGTGTAACCAAAATGCAGAACTATTTTCTTTACTGGAGACAAAAGACTGCTTCCCAAATAAGCCAACCTAAGAGGAAGCGATATCTTCAGGATGCATGGTTGGAATGTTGAGAAGGTCTGCTAGAGTCAGAGCTCTAAGATGATTTTGGGGAGTTAAGCTCTGGACAAAGAATTTAGGGTGCATTTAAAAATGTTTAAATAGCCAAACTGTTTAAAGGGACAGAAGGCTTGATGACCCAAATCAGTTATAAAATGCTTTAATCCCAGGGGCATACCCATGCTGCCGTTTGCTTCAGAACAAGTACCAGAAGGGGCATGTAACAAGAAAATCAACCAGGTCTTATTCAGGCCAAGTCTGAGGACAGTGGGTCTTTTCAGTGAAATGGGCACTTAGCATTTGTGGCTTTCTATTTTGTGTTCCTGTCCCCAGGATCCACAAAAAAAAAAAAAAAAAAAAAATTGGCTTCTGTATTTGTATCTATATCTTTTTTGATATTTCATCAGCAAATAGAAGAACAGATAGTTATAATAATGATAATTTGTATGGCACCAAAAACTTGCTTAAGAAACGTATCTTTCTTGTGTTTGCTGGTCAGGGGATAAGATTGAGACTCCAGAAGTTTAGTGGCTTGTCCAAGACCACAGAACTAGGATGTTGCAGCGTTTGGCCTAGAACCTAAGTTATTTATATCTGAATCCCATGTTCTTTTTACTAGATTCTGTGGCCTTATTTAAAGTCACCCTAAGGGGTGGGCAGTGTCTCACAAGAAATCACATTTCTATAAACATTCACTAAATCTATTTATTAAATATTTAGTCAATAACTATTAATCAAATGGCCACAACACGACAGGTAATGTGCTAGGTATCAATGTTATAGAAATGAACAAAACAGACATGGTCTTTGATCACGTGAAGCTTACAATCAAGTGGGGCAGGTGTGAGATAAAGAGGGACAATATAAGAGTGCTATGGGAATATGTAGGAGGGGCTGGATTTTTTAAAAACGTAGGCCAATATCTGAGCATATTGAGTTGTGGCCTTCCTTGTGTACCTTATGCATATATACACGTAGCCTTGTCATTCAGAATACGGGTTTTGGAGTTTTTCTGCCTGGGTTTGAATCCTTGCTCCCTTGTGTACTTGCTGTGTGACCTTGGCCAAGATTATTAACCTCCCTGTCCCTTAGCTTCTTCATCGGTAAGATGTGATAACAATAGTATCTACCTCAAAGAGTCATTGTAGAGATGTGGTGAGATAATCTATCTAAAATGCATAGAATAGTCCCTAGTACATAGTAAGTATTTAATAAATGGTAGCTATTATGATTGTTGTTTATTCTTTCCTTGGTGTATGACAATTATTTCATTGGCTTTGCTCCTACAGCTTGTCCTGACCGTCCACAGTCAATACTTGCTAATCCTGATGTCATCTGCTACCCTGTCCAGGCCCTGATGCTTTGATTTCAATGAAGTGTCTTTGCCAGTCTTATATCAATGTGATCTGGTCCATTTCATGAAGCTTTGCCTAATATTCCAGTTAAGACTCAGCTTTCTACCTTTAGTCTTAAAAGAAGAAGAGGTGGGCCTCATTTCTTTGTTGAAATTCTGCAATATGCAATTTGAAGTTAGATTGACCTTCAAGCTGACAAAGTAAAATAAACAGCTTTATAAATGAAAATTGCTAATCTGAAATAGATCACAGCTAAGAACTTCATTTTGTATTCATTCTCTTCATACAAGGTTGATATCATGCAAGTGAACATCTAATATTGTACTTCACTGTGGGGCTCATGGAAGATGCAGTAAGAGGAAATTAAGGACACAATGAACTGTCAGAAACCAGAGAATATGTCTGTAGTCCCTTATTTGAGAGTTATTGTATTTAAATGTAGGTATGTCGAATTTAAAAAATAGTTACTAAAATTTTACAGTTGGATTCTTTTTCTTTCAAATAGTTACTAAAATTTTACTGTTGGTTTCCTAGAAATCAATTTAAACTGACAGTTCTAACTTTTTATATATGGCAGAGCAGCACATACTTCAGGAAAACTGCATAAAGGTGCATAAGATTAGTTGCTTCAAACTCCTAACTCTTAAGAGTACTCTGTAGCAATTGCACTTTTTCTGGGGAAAGAACATCTATTAATTAAGAGCCCAAACAGTAACCAGACAAAATATAGTGAAAGAAAAAATAAAATTTTGCACTAGCATGGGAAATAAGTCACAGGATCTAAACATCTTCTCATACTTGCCTGACAGCTAAGTCTAGCACATTTGAACAAAGGAGATGTTTTGCTTTAAGACTGATCTAAGGGCCTGTTGCTGTGAGTTGCTGAGCAGTCTGTGCTACTAGCCCTTGTTCTGGTTCCAAATCTCAAGTTCAGGGAAGACCGTGGACCAGGCTGCATTAGCGGGGAAAGGTGAGGGTGATAAATAGGGTGATAAATAAGCACTGTACTATACTGAACTGTGTAGTCATATTATATATGGTATAACACCATGATTGATGGTCTAGAAGAGGTGGTCTCCTGCACATTTCCAGAAGAGCCTCTGTCTCTGTGCAGCCCCTTACACACACACACACACACACACACACACACACACACACACACACACACTCCCCCCACATGCTTGCACACAAGGTTGAGCTTGTTGGAGGGCAGCTGAACTTTCGAAAGTTCTGCTGAGACCCTCTCTCCCTTCTATGTTACCATCTTCCTTCTGGAATTTTGGGTTCAGAAGCTTACAACTCCAACTGTCTTGAGAATCACTGTTCCTCTCTTTGTTCTAATTCTCCTCTGTGTATGTTAGAAAAGTAACTCTTCTTGATTTACCCAAGTGGTGCCCCTGTCTAGTCTTTCTATCAAGCTGAACATATCAACATACATATAATACTTGATTAATAAAAGTTTATTGATTTGAATTGTACACAATCTAAGGTAAAATATGTTGTGCTCTAATGATGCACCATCTAAATTTAGAACTGTTAAAAAGTATATTTAACTAAATTAAATCCAAAAACGCATGGCAATTGAAAAATTTGGGGAAATTCTAGAAATGCTATCTAATATAGAGATATCTAATATAGAGTAACTGAATAGTTACTGACCTAAATTCATATCTAAAAGTCCTACCTTCTTATATACTCGTGGTATTCTTGGAACACTGGGTTCCTGTGATGTGTTGTTATTTCCTTTCACTTTTTGTGTTAACTCTCCAAAAGGGAGACAACCAAAATACCATCGTTGATTTAAATCTCTCCGGAGACACCCAATACCACTGATCGTCTCTTTCCTCTGATTCTCCTCTGCAGAAATTCAGTGTCCAGATGTTTCAGAATCCAGATGGCCTATGAATCCTCTATCACCCAGAAAGGAAGAAAATGTGCATGAAAGTGGAACACTGAAAAGAAAAAAAAAATAATTTAGCATTGGCGTTGTAATGGCAACATACAGGACTGAAGGAAAAGCTTCCTTTCCTAAAGCAGCAACTTAATAAAGTGTATGTTACAGGCTCTATCAGCAAACCAGATTTTCAGCCTTGCCTCTTCTTTCCATCACCATTAAGAGGCTTGCAGAGATCCACACTGTTTAAAGGGCAGACAGCATGGAAGAACTATCATGTACAATTTAAAGTAGCAGCTAAAATTGGAATGGTCACAAGAAAGCCTGTTTCTTTGCAATTAAATTGACAAGCTGTCTATAATTACCCTAGGGAACTTGGCAGCTGAGTGATAAAAAGACTGCAGAGTGTTGAAAGGTCTCACTCAACTTACTAGGTAGACAAAGACCACACCTGCTTAATATACTGGTTGGGAGAGTTGTGGAAAGTACTTGGCTAAGTTACCAGAGGAGGGATACTAATGATACTTTTTCCTAAGACCCTCTGCTCAAAATCCATTTTAGAAATTACCCACAAATATTTGGAAGTGTGCGTTGGAAAACAGTTTAGCACAGTACCTGATGTTATTTAGCATGAACCTACCATTACAAATCGCTAGAAGAACTGAGCATTACTTTAGAAAGAAATAACTTAAAAAAACCTTTCCATCGAATGTTTGTGACATTTATATATACTTGATATAAGTACTGGGTACCCAAGAGAAGATTTATAGTGATAGAAACAAGTAAGTGTCGAAAGAACATGGATTATTCAATGCAAAATATTAGGCAAGAATTACACAGTATTTTCATTGTTGGGGGGCCCTTGAGTTGGACAAAGCTGAAACTTAGGTTATAAAGGAGGAAACAATAACCAGATTTTGGGTGGTAGCAATTTGTGAAGACTAACACACCCATTTGAGCAATGTCTTCATTTTAGTTAGTACATTCCTTAACAGGGAAAAATGCACATAAAATGTGAAGGTTTCTTCTGAAACATTTAATAGCTATTAGTAACACTCTACACTAAATGAATGAATGATGACTATATCTACTTGCCTATCTGTTCTTTCTGAAGGCTGAGGACAGTTTATTTCAGCAAACCTGCAAAATGTTTTGTGAGATTTCTGAAGCAGAAGTGCACTATATAATACCTTGGCATTCACTTCAAAACCAGACATTTTCTAATGAGCTGGTCTTTGAAACTGTGTGGTACTTCAACAAAATTATTCAAAGCTCAAAGTTATTCAAATGCTCAGTGGCTTTCACATAAGATAAAGATTCCTCAAAAGTCCATTTGGATTAATGAAACAATAATATACCTTATATTGGTTTAGCACATTACATTTTACAGTGACTTTTGCATCCAAAGTCAGCTTTTTTTCTTCCCCATCACAACACCACAGAGTGGATTTTGTTGCCCCCATTTTAAAGATGAAGGAAGGGAAGCCCAGAAAGGTTAAGTGAGTAATTTGCCTAAGGTTACGTAGTAATTGGCAGAGCTGAGTCTCTTTGCACTGCAATGGAAGGAGGACTAATAGCAGGGTCTGATGTGGAGCATAGCAGGAGATGTTTAAAAAAAGTCCTTCATTTGCAAAACCTAAGTCAACACATTTGTGTGAATTGAACATTCAAACTTCCCTTTTGGGATAACTGGATGAGATGATACATGTCTGCTGATGCCTTCAGCCAGACTCCTAAGAATCTGAATCCAATTATTGAGGGAAAGAATACTTGTACTTTTCCTCCCATCATGTTGAAGTTTATACACTTATGTACTCATTAGTTGCTTTTTCTAAGAGAATGCGCATGTAGTAAGAGGACTGCTATAACATTGCTTTTTCCAAATGTCCCCACTGCTCCCAGCTAGCACAATGCCTGGTATAAAAGTAGGGTGGGATAAATGCTTTTTACACAAATTATGATTTCTGACAGCAACCGAATCTTGCTCCAAAATAATAGATTCATCCAACTCTTGATTATCCATAGAAATAGGGACGAGGAAAGCATGGGTAATTGAAATCCACAGACAAACACAAACCTCATTTTACAAATAGCGTCAGTCTCCTCCCTCAGCAAACCTTTAACTATAGCTAATAACATGATTAGATGGACTGGTCTGAGGTTTGTCTCCTTCCCACCCCCACTCCTACTCTGTTTGAGGTACTGCTGAGTGGAAAAAGAGTTTGCAAAACATAGGGTACCAGGATAAATAAAGTTGAGTTGATTGGAGCAAAACATCCTTTTGTTTTATTTTGACAACTGTGATATGTGCATGTTGGTGCTTAACAAGTGCTTTTAACGATAAGGATATAGGAGGATAAAAATATATTGTTCAACTTAGTCTTCCTTTTATATGACTGATTTCAGATCCCAATTCCTGAGTTTGCTCAGATACCTTCATACTTGTGCATTAAAGCATCACTTTTATATTAGCCATGCATCTGTGATAAGCCCACAAATAAACTTCCAGCAGTAAGGACACAAAACCCTTTAAAAATATAGCATAGTGTGAGATGAAGATTCAGCATGAAGTGGAGTACAATATCTTTATAGTAATATTGGGTGTCTTGACAGCCTTTAAAAATTGTCAGTCCATTTGATACATTTATAAATATACTACCTCTTTACCCAAGGAAAATATGGAGATGCCATATCTTATATGGAGATACGAAAATTATTTGATACCTTTATTTTACGACAATGCTACATTGTCTATCAATACAGGGTCGTTGTATGCATTAGCGTGTGGGGCAACACCTTCTAGAATTGCAAACCCTAACGGAATCGGCACTGGCTCTCTTCCCAGTAACCAGTTTTCCTTTTTAACTTACCAGGATAATTTGGATTTGCTTGGGACAGCTTTGAATCCAGTTAAAACTTCGCACCTCCCCAGATTCTTTTACAGCTAAAGCCATATGACCTCGACCTAGTTCTATCCAATGATATGTAAGCAGAACTCTACTGTGTGAGGCTCGTGGGAAAGTATTATCTTCCTATAAAAAAGGGATAAACTCAGCTGGTACATACCTTTTGCCCTTCCTTTTTTTTTTTGCTTGGAATAGAGACCTCGGAGTAAAACATCTCTTTATTTTATTTACCATACAATGGTAAAGGGGCCATCTTGTGACCACAACAAAAAAATTAAAAAATACAAAGCATATCAAGGATGATAGACAGGAAAGAGAGGAAACTGAATCTCTTGTGCAGTTGTAGGGCCGCTGAACTAGTCTTGGCCTGCCTCCCACTAAGGGAAAAGCAAATTCCTATTTGGTTAAGCTAGTTGAGTAGGGTGCCTGTTCCAAACAGGTGAAAACAATAGAGTGTGATACAATAGGTTTGTTATAGTTTCTGAGAATACAGATTCCTCGTATTCTGCTTTGGCAGTCACTCTTACATTCTCTTCACATCCCCTGAAGTCATGACACACTCCAGTCAAAGTTTTTTCTGGCTGTTGGTCATACGTTTGTTGGCTAATCCTCACAGGCTACAGTGATGTTTATAATGCCATTCATAAAGCCCAAGAACTTCCACCAGTTCCTAATTGATAATTTTTGTATTTGGTTTCTTAGACCAGTCTCTTAATGGCATCTCAAGTCACCATAAAACTTGTAATTTAATATCCAGAGTGAAACATGTATATATTCAGGTGTACACATACACACATTTAAAACATCTCTTATACAGCACTCTAACGAATAATGTCATACAGCTCAATACTGAACAAAGTATTCCTGGGATGTTTTTAAAACTTAAACGCGAGGAAAAAATATGTTCTATGGGCTCATGTAGAATTAAATTGTGATGGCCAATAGCCCACTGGCATTAGGAATAAGTGAACCTTTCTAATATCTATTGGAGATGGGGAATATTATAAGATGATGTCTGTAGTTGGAAAGAGAGCATCATGGAGTTAACAAGAAGATCGTGAATTAAGCTATCAATTTTCCCCATTTTTTACCTCTTATGAAAATATCCCAGAGTTTTGAAGCTGGGCTAAGTGCTTACAGTACTTACGACACTACATGTACATTATCTGTGTACATGTCGTATCTCCCTGGTGGCTGTGAGCTGGATGACTGGGACCGTATTTATTTGCCTGCTTCCTCAGTGTCTGTCGTGTGGTGGGTGCTCAGCACATACTGACCGAATCAAAAAAGAGTGCCAATAAGGAATTTTGAATTGCATGCTTTTTTCTTTTAATTCCTATTCCTTATGGCTTTCCAGCTAGAGAGAAGTGTAGAGTGAATAGAAATAGGGCAGATGTAGTGGTTTTGACACTTGTTTTCAGGGGGCTGTAAATCCTGGAAAATCTTGGACAAACTAGGAAAGATAAATAACTTGTGCTTTTTACCTTGGGAGGAACATAGACAGCAAAACTATCATTAAAAAGAATTAATAACCAGTGGGGGGAAAAGCCAAACTGTTTAAAATGTCTATATAGTCATAAACAATGCTTTAAATGCCTTATGGGTCTACTTAAACACTGCTTTTTAGTTTATATGCTAATTTTAAATGATTTCTGACTATTTTAATAAAATGTTCTATTTCTGTAAGGAAAGTTTAACTGAATGGGAAAACATATGAGTTGTAGATAATTATGATTATGGAAAACTTGCTATTTGGACCACGGGCTCACAACAAAGACATCATTATTCGTTAGAGATAAATTATTTGTGAGGAAGTGATAACTCTAGATTGTTTGCAGATTCAGTCTATGAACAGACAGTAAACATCACAAGGTATGAATATTTTCATTTGTCAGATTACCAACAATTTCTGCCTGTTGCTCTATGTAAGGAGAGCTGGCATCTCCTTCAACAACCTTTGAAGTTTCTAAGAATCAGACACTGGTTTATATTGTATGTGGTCACCATCAGTTAACCAGAGTAACAAGGCAAACAGAGCATTACATTTTCTACCCACATGGAACTCAGCTAGATTCCTGGGCTCGTAAGGACTGCTCTCAAGGGAGATGAAGGGCCATAAAGTATTCCAGAACCCAGGGTTTCAGAAACACAGCTGCAACGTTTACCTGCTTAGAGCTTTAGGCCCTTGCTCAAGCTGGTTAACCTTATAAAAAAAAAAAAAAAAAAAAAAAGACGGTGAGGATAAAAAGCAAAGAATTTTGGCTATAAAACCTTGCCTACTTTTCCATCTCTTCAATGTCATCCAGGAATAATTAAAGTATGACTGGTCAGTGTACTTTCAAAACTGACCAACTGAAATAAATTCTATTTTTATTACTTCTGTGTAGCCCGGACATTTCCAAAATGTGGATGTTTTCAAGTGATAACAAGAGTCATTCATTTCTTACACAAGAGCTAATAAATTGAGGAACACTGTAGAATACATTTTTATTTTATACATCAGGGTGATTTGAAACAGGAAAAAGCAGAGAACTCTGAGGGCATCTTTTCAGAGCCCTATCCAATTGAACAAATCCAAATCCTAAGAAAGGAAAGTGGCATCACCAGTGGCATGCACTGATGGGGATCAGAAAGCCTGAACTTTCTATGCCTGACATGGAGCTGCTGGGTGACATTGGACAGTGTGCTTTTTCATCTAAGGGGTGATGGGTTTTAGGACACTCTCCGTGTCCCAGCAGATAAAGTACCCTTGATGTGGGTCAGCCCCTGGCATTCTCATCATGCTCCTGGGATGAAACTCTTACAACTGCCTACAATTCACCTTGACTGTGGCCATTCCTGTGTCTCTTTGTCCCTTTTTCATTCTCACGAGGGTGGTGTATCACCCTTTCTTCCTCAGAAGCATCACACAGAACAAATCTTTTGGATACCAGTTCACCTATACTCTCCTTCTGCCTGTCTACAAACATTCCATGGACTTTTCCTTTCTTGATCTAACTTTGATCCCATGTTTGACACATCTTAAAAACCACTTATTTTCTCTCCACAGTCCTTATTTTGCCAGGTTATTTTTTATACATCCTCTGCCCTTTCCATGGCTTCACTATTACCATCTGGCTCCTGAGTCTTTGAAACTCATTTTATCACCTGGATTTATCATTCTAAACTTTCCCACATCCCATTAATTCTGTTACTGCATTCCCTTGGTTTCCCTGTGTTTCCTGAAATGTTGCTGTTGAGTCCTTTCCCAGTTTCCTTCCCTTGATCTCTACAAGAGGCTGCGGGTGGGGAGAGACCACCTGCCTGGAGTAGGGAGACCTGGAATGTGGTAGGAGAGCCCCCGGGAGAGTGGGCAGTACTTAACTTCTCTCAGTCTCCATTTCTTCCCATGTAAAGTGAGGAGGTTGCCTCTGGCTCACAAGATTTTAGGACTTCTTTGTACTTAAAGGAATTAGGGAAAATTACAGTGTGATTGTTGCACCAGAAAAATTAACTGCCGTTGCATGAGCTATTAACTTAGCAAAAACAAGGGAATCAAAGGTTTACCTGATATCACTGGCACTGTGAAAGATGGGATTTGGGGCTCAGGGTGGCTCTAGCTTTTTTGATGCAGAAACAAGCTAGTGGTTTATTAGATTGGATTAAAACTGGTCAAGTTAAACAGAGTCAATTGCACTTTACAGATGGAGTAAACATGAGCTCCTCTCTACTTTTCCCAACTCAGTACTGGATTTTTAAGACATGTTAGATGTCTAGGATCGAAGTTTCCATTCTGTAATAATGGAAAATAATCACGGCTTTTATTTTAAACAAAAACCACTGTGGAGGTGGATCCAGGATGCGAACGAAAATAATGCACTATTTTACATTGCTGACATGGTACATTTGAGGCATAAAACATTGCACACCCTGTAAACAAATGAAAAGCTCGAGTCGGTTCTGTTAGGCCCGAGCTATGATCGATTGCAAACCGAGGGCTGTAAAATAAGTAACAGTCTGGAATCATGGTTTATCAACAGTTTTTATTTTCCTGAGACAACTTTATCCTAGAGTGCTGGAAAAGTGCGGCGCCATGATTGGAAGAGGATCGCGTGATTTTCGAAGTATTTTCAGTTTCATCGTCTAGGTCTTGTACTCAGCAAAGTTGCTTTCACAAACTCCCACACAACATGTATTTGAGCACAACAGCTCTCAGAGATTTTATTAGGCCCTTGGGCTGGCCCTGAGAAAAAAAACACACGAAAATGTAAGTCGCAAACTGGAAAATGTTATTGTGATTCTTCAAAAAACAACTAAATAAAGCAAAACCCACAAAATCTTTAAATGCTCAGCTTTACCTTTGTGGGTTGCTTTCTCTCTTTTTTTTTTTTTTCAAGACAAGGGAATTGATGGGGTGGGAAGCTTTTTTTTTTTTTTTTTAATTGTGCCTCCTGATCTTTTCTCAATAGTCATTTAAAAGTGGATAATAAACTCATCCCTTTCAAAGCCCATCCTTTTTGTGCGTGACGGAGAGCAGGGAGAAAGAGGGCCCGCGCGTTTAACAGCGCCATTGCTGGTTTCTCCGAGAGCGGCCGCCCTCGCCTGCCCACCCGGCACCTCTCGCCCTCTTTCCTAATTAGAAATTCCCAACTGCCCAGACTCCCAGACCCATTCGAGCGCGGAGGGCACGCAGGCCAGCGGCCTTGGTGCAGTCGCCCACCACCTTCCCATCCGGCTTGCTAATTGATTCCTAGCTTATTCAGCTTCGGGAAAGTGAGCCTGGGCTTGGGTGCCTCCCGGGCTTCCCCACAACGGAGGCGTAGGCGGGAAGCCCCCGGGGCGGAGATGCCAAGGGACCGGGGCGCCGGGCGGCCGTCGCTCCGCACGCGGCCACGACGCGAACCCCGGGCTGCGGGCGGGCGACGAAGGCGCGCTCCGGTGAGCGACGCCCGGGGCGGCCCCAGTGGCAGCTGCGGCGAGAGGCGCGCTGGCTGCGCGGGGAGCGGACGGGACGCGCCCAGAGACACGCGGCGAAAGGGCAGCGCAGCCGCCTGCTGCCGGCCTCGGCGCGGTTAATCACGCGCTCCCCTCTCGCTGCTGATTTGCAAGAGCAGATTAATCAGAGAGCGCGGCTTGATGAAATTTGCTGTTATTGTGCCCATTTTTAGCAACATCTTTTATTATCTTCATTATTCATTTACAGGGGACCGGCATCAATTATGCAAATGAGTTCACAGACTTTGCAGATTACTTCATTTGCCGCTATTGTTTGTGGAAATTTAATTATTAAATATTATTAAGCTTGCGTTTTCTTCAATTTTCCAAGGCTTAGTTTCATTTGATTTTTCCTCCAGCTGCTCTTCTTTCCTTTTAGTGCCAAAACAGCTCCTCATCAAAGCGGCTCTGGCATGTGAAGACCAAATAAAATCTCCTCAATTTAATAATTTTGATGTTAGTCCCTTGTTCTCAGCTGCTTGCTCAAAGCAATGCAGAGAGGAACGCAGAGCACATTCAATTTAATGAGCAGAAATTGAATTCAAGTTTGTTCGGAATTGACTTCAATTAAGCAGAGTCTTAATGATAAATTAATCTCTTTTCTTTATTCCCTAGAATTTGTTTTTCAAAGTAGGAAATTGGACTACATTGAAAGACCAAATAAAGAATACCAATTTTAACTAGATCGTGGAACTGATAGCAAAATTTAATTCTTTATAGCAACGTACTTGGACAAATAGCATTCTTTCTATGGCATGTATTATAATTTATATTCATTGTTACCACTTACACTACCACGGCATGGATAAAATGGCAGTTGAATTAAATATGGGCTTATAATAGACTTCAGAGTTTTAATCTTTATTAAGAAACTCTAATTGAATGCATAATTAGCTTTTCAGGCTTTAGGAAATTCGGTGTAATATCTATGTGAACTGAAAACATTGATCAGGAATTTTAAAGCAATTTTTATGAGTGTATTTTTGAGGAGAAATTATCAGGCTGTATATAAAATGGCATTTTAAACTGAACAGCAAGAATCCAAGGCAAGGAATTAAGTTCATCCTGTGTTGTTGCAGAGACGGAGCCAGGACTTCCTGGGAACCAGGGCCAACACTGGTAATTTTAAGTTCCTTTTATTAAAACCTCTAATGTTCCTCCAGGCCACCAAATCCATTATTTCTGTCCAGACCTGCTGAAAATCAAACTCACAGCTACTTGGGGATTTTAATGAGGGCGTCCATATTGATTGTATGGTTATACTGCCTGGGTTTGCTGCCACTGTCAAAAATGTACCTGACATTTTTTTTCCACCTGAATCATGGATCATCTTTTCTGGAACATGCAGAGCATAATTCTCCATGCTCCAGTCTGCAAAGCACTCTATCTACATATGCCAAACGTTATTATTGCGGTTCCTTCAGGAGTGACCTTAGAAGAGATGATGTTTGTTCCAAAGAACTTCAAGCTGTTCACTGTGGTATATTCATAGTCACAAATTTAAAATACATCAGTGTGAGAAAATACATTTAGGCTGTATACTGTCTCACACAGTGCACGTGTCCCCTTCCCCCCTGCTTCCTGCTCCTTCCATAGATGTGTTTATTACTCTTAGCTTCTCAGATGTAGTGCGCACAAATTTGACTTTGTCATGAATTTTAAAATGAATTGCATGTGATGTAGATTATCTACTTAGTGTGACAGTACAGCATTATTTCTAGTACTTTTCAGGGTCCACCTGCTGTATGTTAGAATTAAAGATTTATATAATAATAGAATTTTAAAACTGATAGGGTGCTTAAAAATCAACTGATCCAACTCCTATGTTTTATAAGTGAGGAAACAGAGGCCCATAAATGTTATGTAATTTTCCCAAGGCCAAATTACAGAGAGTCAGAGCCAGGACTAACACTTGCAGGTGTACTAACTTCTCCAAGGAATCTGTTTTTTCACTCTTCAAGGTTGCTTCCAAGTTGTGTAGTGACATCTTTGAATAAGTGGAAACTAGTTTAGAAAAGACAGGAATTAATTTATTGTCTTGTTCGAACTGGGAAATATATTGATTAAAGTGCATAAAAGCACACACAGACCCGGTAAGCCTATTTATCTGGAACTTAGACAGTTGGGAAGCCTAAACAACGGGATTGCTTTGTGCTCTTCTTTAGTGAGAAGGGAACAAGTGAAAAGTTAATAAGCTAGTATCAGGGTTTTTTTAAACAAAAAAACCCAGGAAACTTTATAGTGCTGTTGGCTCTGTGCATATTTTGTCCTGTATTCTACAGTGGAGGTTGACAACATTCTAAATGAGTATTTCCAGCTTTAAAAAATTCCACCCTCCGTGAAACACTGTATCCTAAGCCTCCTTCATTTCCGTGCAGTCTTTCATTTGTTCAACCTTAATGAGCTGTGAGTCCTGAGCAATTTGCTAGACCTTGAAAATATGAAGACTGATAAGGCTGTAAGGAGATTACAGTCTAGCTAGTGGGAAAACCAGAAAGGAACCAATAATTATCCTCTGAAATAGTAAGTGTTCTAAAGCACCTAGAGCGCTGGGGGTGCATGGAGGAGGGGCATCTGAAGTGGACCGGAAGGCCTGGGAAAGCTTCTCCATGCAGTATTTACTTGAGCCTTACCTCCAAGAGCAGTCATTGAGGTGAAGGTGATGGTGGTGTGGGGTGGGGTGTGGTGGATGCAAGTGAGGTTTTACCAGGTAGAAGGAAAAGCATGTGGGATGTTGAGGAGGCATGGAATGGAATGAAAGCTGCAGTAGGTTTGTTCCAGGGAGTGCCGGGAGATTGAACTACAAAGCCAGGGGTCAGACCAGTTAAATGATTTTTGTATTAAATTAAGCATAAGTCATTTCTCCATTTTGTCTGGGGGCGGGGCTCGGGGGGAGGGCTGGGGACACCTAATTAAGCAGCTTCCATGAGAGGACAAATATTCCTGGATCATGGTAATCTCATTCTCATCCCTTACTAACTAATATCTTAGTTATTAGCTGTAACATAAAGCAAGTTAGAGGAATTTGGGGGATGGAACGGGGGCAGGAAATGGGAGGAGGAAAGCAGAAAAGAAGAATGGAGACATTGATGAGGGTGGGAAGGAGGTACCTGAAATGAACTATTCACAGCTTTGCCTAGGACCCAGGTAGGTCTCTTCCAACAGTGCCATTAAAATAATCTGTGCACCTTCTGTTCATGGATAATGGCTAGAATTTTATAACTTTTACCCTGGTCACACTGTATAATGAGAATTTATAATGATGATTTGTAATGTTTGTAATGATGACTTTCTAAGAACTCAAGACCCCAATGAAATCAAGATAGATTTATAAAATCTTAGTAAGTCTTGTTAGAATATTGCACCAAGTTTTGAGAATCAGTCTCTTTCTTATGGTGAATAGGGATAGTTCAGTTAACTAAAACATCGAGTTAACCGAAATGCCGCATTTTCCGACCATTCTGAGTAAATTACCTTACTAAATCTATTTTATTTTACAGACCTATAAAATTGGGTTTTCAACCTTCTGTGCTAGAAAACTAAGCATACACAAAAGCATAGCATGCACAAAAACATAGCATACACAAATGCATTTCATATGAAAATCAATGACATTTTCTTCCAAATTAAAAAAATCTCAGGCACAATTTCATAATTTCAATGAGTTCATCACCATGTGTTGAAAAAATTTTTAGAAATATTTTAAAGTATAGGAATCCATACAAAAGCCATAAGACAAGTGCTGTCACTTCATAGTGAAGGCTGTATTTGTTATCTATGGTTGATACAATTCAAAGAGAACTTTATTTAAAGATTTGCTCCAACTTCAGTTAAGGGTGGAAAGGGTGGGGACTTTCCTCTACATGTTAGCTTAAGCTGAATTAAAACACCAGCTAAGATCACTCACCATAGTCAAGATATGGAAACAACCTAAGTGTCCATCAACAGATGAATGGATAAACATGTGATCTTATGTATATCTATGAATATTATTTCAGCCTTAAAAAATAATCTTACCTTTTGCAATAACATGGATGTACCTTGAAGGCCTTATGCTAAATGAAATAAGCCAGATAGATAAGGATAAATACTGCATGGTCACTTACACATAGGATCTAAAAATGTCAAACTCATAGAAACATAGAGTAGAAAAGTAGTTGCCAGGGACTGAGAGGGTGGGGGAAATAGGGAGAGGTTGGTAAAAGGGAACAAACTTTCAGCTATAAGATGAATAAGGTCTGAGGATATAATGTAAAACATGGTGACCATAGTAGTTAACACTATTATATAATTGAGATTTGCTGAGAGACAACTTAAATGTTCTCAACTCCTCCAGGTATAACATAAGTGTGAAGTGATGGATCTTTTCACAGTGTAAGAGTATATCAAATCACCACGATGTCTACTTTAAATATCTTACAATATTATTTGTCAGTTATACCTCAATAAAGCTGAACAAAAATAGCGGCTAAGAAACATTCTATGTCTAAGGAGGGTCTGAGTCTGAGATTATAAGCATTTTAGATGACCCATTAATTGGGTATAATGTTAGAACTGTAACTGAACCAGGTTCGTTTTGCCCGACGCCCAACAAGCCAAAATGCTGAAATGCCAAAATTTTGCAGCAGAAAGGGGTTATTCTCAAGGCAGCCAAGCAAGGAGACAGTAGAACAAATCTCAAATCTGCCTCCCCAAGGCCAGGGGCTGGGGTATTAATAGGATAACAATAAAGAAGCAGAGTGGTCCAAGGTGTGGGGCGAGTGAGAGTGAGAGGAAAAGTGATTGGGAAAAGGTGTGGTAATTGTCATTCTGCACAGGTGTGACTAGGCTACAGGCACCTTCTGAAGATGGAGTTTCAGCAAACTCCACCCTCTGACGTCAAAAGGTCACCTAGTGGACACTCACGCATGCCCAGTTGAAGGGTCGGTGGTCCTATCCGGTCTTAACCAGCTCAGCTCGTCTAGATACAGCTGCCTCCAGGGTCCTGGAAAATAACTCTGGCTGGCATTATTGTTTAGGCCACATGCAGCTTGGAGGACAAGTAATCTCAAAACGACCTTAATTAGTGAAGGCAGGTGGCATGGATTTAACCCATGGTTTCAGAGCCCCAACTGGTAGAGGTTATTCTGGAATCACTGATGAGAGAACATGTCTTCTCTACCTTTCTCCTGGGTAAGTTCGCCCTTGCCTTGTTAGGCTTGACTAATACACATTTTCTGCTTCATTTATCCTCTTCTCAATCCCGAATCCACCCATTGGGTTCTCTGGTCCTTGTCCTTGTGTCTCTCATGGGTTCTGCTTGAAAAATTGTTTCTCTTGACCTGCCCTGCAATCTGAAGCAGCATAAATGCTATTTTGGATTTAGTGTCTCTTTTCTTTCAAACTGCTTTGCCATTCATTCTTTGAGAAGGTGGTTTTCCTAAACCCAACAGGCTTTACCATATTTTGGTGTTCCACTTAATTTGATGTGACCAACATTTATTGAAACCCCTCGGTATAAGGTGCTACATGGAGGGTCTGGGAACTCCAAGGATGAACAGGATGGTTACTTGGCCGTGAAGCAGCTCAGATGTGAGTGGTTAAGGTAACCGAGAAGTAAATAATTGTCTTCAAGGTAGTAATACGGAATGGAGGTAGGGTCAGGGCTCTGAGGAAAGAGGGTGAATGATCAGTTAAGTAGGAAGGAAACTTAACTGAGTGTTCAAGAACCAGTTGGAGTTTGTCAAGGCAGCGAAGGCGGCCGTGGACTAGAGTGGAAAGAGTGTGGGCCTTGTAGTCAGATAACCGACTGAGAATCTGCCACTTACTTGCTGAGCCAAGTGTTTCACCTCTCAGAAACTCAACGTTCAAGAATGATAGTATCTACCTTGCAGGGCAGGTGGCTGTATATACCTGTTAGGGTACCACCAACTAAATACACATCTGCACTTTTTGCCCAAAGCTCTTTAGATTTGGGAAGGGAAGAATTTCACCTCTGGATACTGCCCGCCTCTCATTTTTTTCCTTCAGTGTGCCTGGAAGAAAGGTCACGTCTTGGGGTGAGGTCTACAATGAGGCAGGGGCTGGGGCAAGGAGGAAAGCAGAAGTTCCTGTACTTGAGGTGTGTGTGTGTGTGTGTGTGTGTGTGTGTGTGTGTGAGAGTGTGAGTGTATGTGTAGGGGGTTGTTTCTGACCTTTTGTTTCTTTCTGCTCTGGTTTTCTCACAAAGAAAAGGGATCAATTTGGGAGGAAAAGTAGAAAGACCTTTCTCCTTTCCTTGTAATCCTTCCACCAGCCTATTGTTTCTATGCTTAAACTTCCTGGCAAACATTAAGTACTCAATAAAGTTATGATGAGCCGATGTTAGAAAAAAGAAAAGCTGGGAAAAAAGACAGATGGAATAGAAGGAATCTAGTTTGAAGAGTTCCTTAGAGCTTTGGCATTTTTTTTTTTTTTGAGGATAAGGGTCATATATTCTATTCCTCACCTCCTCCCTCTCCCCACGATTGGTGAATGGTTTTCATGTAAAGAGACATATCATATGAAAATCAAAAGCATCTTAACTTGGTTTCCTTTTGGACACAGAAAGAGTGATATAAAAGAGTTAACTCTGACTGATTAAAAACATAACAACAGGGAACCCAAATGTGCTTATGATAAATTTCTATGCAGTACTGTGATACGTCACTGGGGGAGTGAAATAATAAAATGTATGGAAATGAGAGAAAGGGGAACATGGAAGAGAGAAAGATGGGGAGAGAAAGAGAGGCAGAGAAAGAGAGGCAGAGGAAGTAGGGAGAGAGAAAAATAAACTGGAACAATGAACAGAGAATGGGAGAAAGAAGGAAAAAGAAAGGGAGGGATGGTAAGAAGAGAGAGAAAGGATCATGAGAGAAAAAGGAGAGCTTAGTATGTGCTATTTAGGACACATTTTTTCATACTGAGGGATTCATTTCTGCAGTGGGTTTCAGAGTGTTTTCACCTCATCGTATTTCCTCAAAATTCTCATAAGCCACTGTTTATAGCTGTTTAAATGCTGCTTACCTTTGGATTTTCAAGGTCTTGACTTGTAATGAGATAGATAATCACAGTAGCCCATCCCAGAAGAATAATGTTTCTCTTGGCATATTATCTCTGGCACATATCTGGGCCCTGAGAAAGGATTTCCATGTTCCTACATTGAGAAGTTGGAAGGTTTATCGAGGGTGTCTCCTCTCAAGGGCAGGATTTGATTTTTCCCCCTAAGATACTGTTATATCTCTTAATTAGGTAAGCATCATTTTCTCTAACTTAGTTGCACTTCTAAAAAGATAAATCTTGTTTAGTGTTCTGTTTCCTACTGGAAAAAACTGTTCTTAAGTCACAGGAAGACAGCACGGCCACCAGCTTCGAACACTATAAATGAGAGCCAGGGGCGGGGGCCTTGGCAGGAAAGGTATTCATGCGAAGTTATCAGCTTTCATTTTCAAAAAATATTATTCTGTTAAATTAGTGAATAAACTAAAGTTGAATTGAGAAGGGAAAATAATACTGAGAAAGTAATAGTCTGAACTTCCTGTTTTATGGCGGTTTCATGAATTTTTAGGAAACGTCTTGCAATGAGAGGAACTGTGACTTTACTGCAGCTTTGAAATGTAGGCTGAAAACAGGAAGATTTTTTTCTGTTTGTTCTTCTGCTTGTTTCCATTTCCATGAATAGCTGTCTGCTTTGGGGACTGTCTCCCGCTACAGCTTGCTGTGCTGTTTTAGTTTGGCTTTTGAATATCGATAACCAAAGATGTTTACTGTCCTTTAGTGAAAAAAAAAAAAAATCTTGTGTTTATTTCTTAGGTGGGGAGGGGAGGGCAGCCAACATACAGTTTTGGAGTCTGTATTTAAAAAAAAGTCACCCTTCCTATTTAGCACTGTCCTTCATAATACAAATTGCAAATAAGGCAGTGTGCCAGTGCAGAAAAGTAATTTCAATTAAAATTCCCAGGGCTTTTCAGGGGTGACACAGGAGTCAATCTTAACACATTGTCCTTGAGTCTAGGCACAGCTTACCTGGAAAGCTTTAAAGAGGGACAGGTAATTTAAATGTCACCTCCCTTGTCCCTCCTGCCTCCCCCCACCCCACCTTCCAAGCCATAAACAAAGCAATGACTGCCCTTTCCACAAAAAAGGAGGTTCAGTGATCACTTGTCTGGAAAAGCTGGTGATGGACTATTAAATAATGGTTTGTGAAATCACTGCATAGTTCAGTGTTTATGTGTTTCTGCAAAAGTATTTCCGTTTACCCAGTTCTGGATAAAAACAGATCATTTGACAAGGCCCCAGGGTAAACAGTGTCCTGATAGATCTTCCCTTCTGTCTTCTGGTCCAGACCTTTGCATTTTCTGTTATTCTGCAAAGGAGGCAGGGGATATGTGGACACACGACGGGAAGAGCAGCTAGTGGGCTGCTCTGGGGTGTTGGATTATCTGGTACTAAAGGTTGGAATGGCCTGTCCTAAGGGACCCTTTGCCCCCTCCCTAAAGGACCTCCCCCAGCACCTTGTCACAGTGTTTAAAAATCACATGACCATGCTCTCCTGTAAGTAAAGGCTGCTGGTAAAATCAGGATTTGCTTTGGAGGAGTAACGTTAAGCTGATGTCTCTCCTTACCATTTTAGATCACATAATACTTACATTTATTACGTGTTTATTTATGAGCCAGGCACTGTGCCAGACACTTTGTCCTTATTATTTACCTTCACAAGAGTGCTACAAAACTGATGCTGTTATGATCTTCAGGCTATGATGAGGAGGCTAAGGCACTTGGGGTTAAGTTATTTACCAAGTCTCAGAGTTCACAAGCAGAAGAGCTAGGTTTGAACTTCGATTCTTTGATCCCTGAGCTCGTGTGTTCTTCCTACATGGTATCAACAGAGAATGGGGTCCAGAAAAAAGAGGGTACAGGACAATTAAACTTTGATGTGGTGAGTTGGGGAAGGTGTCCAACAGATGAGGGAGTATGCATGAAGCGAAGACTAAGTAGAGAGAAGGTGGCGTGCTCCTGATCACCACTGGTGGCTTGGAAGGGAAGGGCTAGTGGAAATGATCATGCAAAAAGGGAGGAGTGAAGGAGGCAGAACATTAATTTCACAGATTTGCCTGTGACCGACCTGATGGAATCATCTTCTCAGATGTCTCCTTGATCCTGAAATTGCAGGACTTCTGCCCTTCTTCCACGCTTGTCATTACATGGTTTACATGTAATTCTGGAGCCATGAAGTCTTGTGATCCTCACAGACATTTTAATTCCCTTTTGCAGCTGAGGAACCTGAGAGGCAGGGGATTGGTGACCAAGCCAAGGTTAGAACTCATGGTTGTTTGCTCTGAGCCCGGGGCTCTCTCCGGCACACCCTGGGAAGCCCCCCAGTTGTTGCCCCGGATTGCGGATTGCCCTGCAGGCCACTCCTCTCTCCTCTCATACAGAGCCCTTTCATTTTGATTTGCTCTTGTTTTAGCCTTTCATTTCTACTAGATGATACAAATTATACTCACTACTCCAGTCTTCATCTGATATTTGGGTTCTGTTAATTCATTGTTATGTGGAGAATGCTTTCAGTAAAACACAACAAGCTGCAGAAAATATAATTCTCCCTTAATGTATATTTACTAAGTGTATTTATTATTCATCAGGATGTGCATTTTAAAATGTGAGTCTAGATTCCCTCACTTTTAATCCCAAACAAATGTTAAAAGATTTATTTTTATAATAATCCTGGGATGAGAGCTAAGTAAGCCTCCCTAAACACGGCTTGCCAAGTGGTGTTAGCTCTATATCCACACCAGAGGCTCGATCTACGGTTGCTTCTTGTTTCTTACCGTTTCTAGTGGTGAGGCACAGAAGCGTATGAGCACACCAGGGCCCGTCAATAGCTGCAATGTGTTGGCACTGACTCTAGGGAAGGAGTACTGCAAGGGAAAATGTTAAAGTCCCATTTCTTTGCAAGATGTAGATAGATATTGTGGGAGAAATAGAGTCCGATGGATGAAGAAAAGGAAATATGTGGGCCAAGAGACAAGAAAATGCACAGAAGTAAATTCCAAAGACCTCAAGGTGCTATCAATTTGCAAATGTTTGAATAGTATATGAAGAATTAAACATGAATGCATTAAGCATCTCAAAATGAATAATTTCTACTTTCCTATCCCGCAAGAAGGGAAGACTCTAGGGTGCAGGTGCCAGTGTAAGGTTCATACAGTGGAGGATTCTTACGAATCGTTGAAGATCAGCTTACATGATGATGCGACAGTGTGTGATTGCCAGCCCTCTCTAGGCAGTCAGAGATCTGTTTGAATAGCGTGCTTCAGCTGACTTTAGTAAGGGCCTTCCCTCATTAGTGGTCTTTGTTACAATTCTAAATGACATGTATTTTACACATTCCCCAAGTTCCCAGAATGTAGAAGTTTTCTGGTTATCAATTTGAGAATCTTTTCTTATTTGTAAGGACTCATGAAGAGCTTCATTTCTGCCCAAATAATGTTTTTGTTTTTGTTTCTTTTTGGAGTAGATTTGTAACACCCATAATACACTAATAATAATCAATGTTGAAACATGAGTTAAAAATAGTTCAATTAAAAAAAAGTTCAATTTAAGATGTCATTCAACACAAATTTGGAATAATTTCTTCTTTGAGTTTGAGCATCACTACATCTAAAACACCAGTATAGCCAGTTTTTTCAGCTAGAGTTATAAACACAGTAAGAATGGAAGTTAATAAAAGAGTGATACTACAGTTTTATCCAAAAATTGTTGTTTTCCTATACTGGATGGAGCGATTGAAACTAAAGCAGAGACTGATCCCTATGTTTTTTATTTTGTGGTACACGGGCCTCCCACTGTTGTGGCCTCTCCCGTTGCGGAGCACAGGCTCCGGACGCACAGGCTCAGTGGCCATGGCTCACGGGCCCAGCCGCTCCACGGCATGTGGGATCCTCCTGGACTGGGGCACGAACCCGTGTCCCCTGCATCGGCAGGCAGACTCGCAACCACTGCGCCACCAGAGAAGCGCCCCTATGGTTTTGAATATACTCTCATATGAGTAGAGGCAAAGATGAAGGACAAGGAATTCTATTGTCCAACAGACAGATGAAGAGTCCTATAAGCTCCATTTTGTGATGATAAATTCTTCAAGTAAAGTTTCAATGGAAAGAAATAATTTAGGGGAAATACTTGCATTGCATTAAAACTTTATGGTGTGCAGTAAAGGGAGGAAAATTGAACATGGTTTCTACTGCATTTCAAATTTAATCCCACCTTGTGTATAGTAGTATACCAATTGGATAATAATTGAGGTTGAAGAGTCAGATTTCTCCAAAGAATCACTTTTATTCATGTAATATAACAATTTGAAAAAAAAGTAAAACAGTTTTTAAAGAAATCATGACAAATAGCCACTTAATAAAATTAAAAGAAAAATATGACAGCAAATCAAATCAACTATTTGTACGGTGGTTACTCTTTGACCTTTGTCCAAAGCCTCTCTGTTCAGTGCCACCATTCCTCCTTCTCTGGAAGATTTCCTGTTGACCAAGACCTTCTAAATTATTTCATCTGACTGAGAACCAAACCATCCTCTTTACTGTGAGATACTAAGTGACATGACCTCTAAATTCTTGCTATAGCCTTAGCATTTGATGAATAAATAGAAATAATTGGGTATATTTTGCTGAACTTGACACCTGTAATAAATGTCACACAAAACAAATTATAAATTATTTTGAAAAGAATTGTTTCAACTACAGAGCAGGCAGTGAAGGAGATAAATGGGAAGGATTTGCAAGATGGCATTTCTATAATGACATCATAAGAGCCAAAAGGATTTCAGTAGCAATTCTACACATGCCAAGAGGAGGAAAAAACAAAGTTGCAGGCCTAGTGTTTCTATGATTTTTCAAAACCTTATTTTCTTTACTTAAAAAAAAATCCTTTCTTAGGTGACTGCAGAAAATAAAAGGCGTGGTGGTACAGAGAGTTCAAATCAGGATAAGAATTAGTTTTACTTGTGTGAACTTATGTTACCTATTTAGTTTCATGAAACCCAGTGCTGACCAAAACAACAGTCAGGCACAAGATTACTTGGATTTTACAATCCTTTGTTTCAAAATAGTGCAGATGTGAAAATAACAATGGTTTAGCATGCCATGCTACACCAAACAGGTTTTACATTTTTAGTAAAATATCCAAATGAGCATTGTATCACTGAAATGTTGTCAAAGGTTATGTTTAGTTCATGAGACAAGCCCAAAACAATGTTTTTCTCTCATACAAATTCCCAAGGTGAGAAAAAATTTAAAAAGCAAATTAAGTGGAGAGAAGTAAATGAGACATTATTTCTCCCAAGTTGTTTTATTGCTTGCCAGGAAAATCTCTTCAGGAGATGGACTGAAAAGGAAAAGACTTTTGTAGTGAGCATCTGAACCACAGCAGATTTGTGGGTATTATTGGCTTTTTCAGACATCAAAAGCAACCTGTGTGAAAGATGATGGAGGTGCTCAAACAAGAATGGGGAATGAAAATGAGCAACTAGAAGATCATGCTCAATAAAAACACAAAATGATAATCAGAATAAATGAGACTATCAGTGCACAAGTAGAAGAATATCAACTAGGAACATCTGTTCAGGTGAGGCTGAAATTAAGAGAATAATCAGGCTTTGGTTGTGTGCATTTGGAAAAAGTCTATGAAAGACATGATGAGTAGAATCTCATTCTTCGCCCATGTGGAATGATCATATACTATCTTTGTACTTTCATTAAAATTGGGTTTTGTGACTGTGGATGTTATACCTTCCAAGAAACATAGGTTTGCATAAGAAATGCAATTGGATGTGCATTGCAGATTAAAAAAATTTTAATGGTGCAATGAAAAATTCTCTGAGAAATACGCAAAGATATAGTAGTTATGGAAAACATTTATAAGTGAGCCTCCAAATGAATGAAATCACAATAGTATCAGGCCACAAAAAAATTTGGAGAAATAACATACATACAGCATACAGAATATTAGAGTTAAATATATTGATTTCTGGTCCTGGAAAAGATAGGATGCCTGTACTCTTCCCTATTCCTCCTGCTAAATACTGTTAAAACTCTGGAAATTTCATATGAAACAAATGTAAGAAAATTCTGAAAGATGGGCAGAAGAAGGCACCCCAGTTAGGAACTCTGGGGCCTGAGGAACAGCATGGTGAGGAGTTTCGTGGGTTTTATATTTGCCACAGATATCCCAGACTGGTGCTGGAGAAGCCAGGAACCTAGAAATGCCAACATTACAAACCAAAAATGTCCCCATAAAAGTCTGCTCTCTCTAGCAAAAGTCCCAGAAGGGTCTACCTAGTAAGACAGAAAACTTTTAGAAAATAGCCCCCCTACTCTAGCCAAATATCATGGGAAAAAATGGTGGTCTTCCTCCCACCCTTGCCAGCAAAGGCTGAGTGGGGAGCCAGCACCTCCACTCCTACGTGGAGGTAATGAGTCACCTCTCTCACTCCTCACTAGGGTTGTGCCAGAGAGGCTGAGAGGGTATATGGGGTTTGCTCCTCCCCCCAGAGGTCATGAGCCACTGTCCCTGAACTGAGGTGTTAGTGGATGCCATGTGTGGAGCACTGATAAAGCACCTTGTCTTTTCCCAGCTGGGATGATATCAGAGGAGGCCTAGTAGGGAGACTGAATTTCCATTCACACCTGGAAGAAGTGAGGCAGCTCTCCCTCTCCCGGCTGGTGCTGTGTCAGAGGAAGCCTGCTGAAACAGAAGACTTAAACTAGATCCCAACTTCTCAGAGCAGAATACCCACAATGTCCAGAATTCAATAAAAAATCATGCATCATACCAAGAGTCATGAAAATCTCAGCTTGAATGAGAAAATACAATGAACAGAAGACAGCTCCAAAATGGCATGAATATTGGAATTATCTGACAAGAGTTTTTAAAGCAGCCCATCGTAAAATGTCTCAGTAAGCAATTATGAACACACTTGAAACAAATGAAAAATATCAACAAAGAAACATTGGGTGGGTCAAAAAGTGCCTTCATTTTTTTTAAGTAAAAATAAAAGACACATTTTTCATTTTCACCAAGAACTTTATTGAACAACGTAGTCACCCTTTTGTTCCACTACCTTCTACCATTTTTCAGGCTACTTCATAATTCCATCTCCCCAAAACTTTTTATTTTGAGCAAAGAACTGTTCCAGATGCCTTTTACAGTCTTCCAGGGAATTGAAATTTTTTCCATTAAGGGAATTTTGTAAAGATCTAAATAAATGGAAATCTGAAGGTGCAAGGTCTGATGAATACGTCAGATGAATCAGAACTTCCCAGCCAAGCTGTAACAGTTTTTGCCTGGTCATCAAAGAAACATGTGGTCTTACATTATCCTGACGGAAGATTACGTGTTTTCTGTTGACTAATTCTGGACACTTTTTGTAGCGTGCGGCTTTCAGTTGTTCTAACTGGGAGCCATACTTGGAATTAATCGTTTAGTTTTCTGGAAGGAGCTCATAATAGAGGACTCCCTTCCAATCCCCATATACACAACATCACCTTTGGATGAAGACCGGCTTTTGGTGTGGTTGGTCGTGGTCCATTTCGCTTGCTCCACGATCTCTTCCATTCCACATTGTTGTACAGTATCTACTTTTCATCGTCCATCACAATTTATGTTAAAAACAGAATGCTTTTTATTACGTTTAAGTAGAGAATCACATTCAGAAATATAGTCAAGAAGGTTTTTTTCGTTTAACTTATGTATGTGGAACCCAAACATCAAAGTGATTCACATAACTAAGCTGATGCAAATGATTTTCAGTGTTTGATTTGGATATTTTGAGTATGTCGGCTATCTCCCATGTGGTATAACGTTGATTGCTCTCAATTATTGTCTCGAATTGATCGCTGTCAACTTCAACTGGTCTACCCAACCATGGAGCATCGTCCAGCGTGAAATCTCCAGCACGAAACTTTGCACACCACTTTGGACACGTTTGATCAGTCACCGCATCTTCTCCATAAGTCACACCACCTTCTCCATACATTGCACAAATCTTTTTTTGCATTTCAGTTTTGTTTTTACCTTTCTTGAAATAATAAAGCCTAATGTTGCTGTTTTCTTCCATCTTTAATACTAAAATGGCTACACAAAAATTCACCACTTTTGATAAGTCTTTTTTAAAAATGCATGATGATATGACAGCTGTCACATACAATGTAAAAAAATTGTTTGTAATGAAGTTAAAGACAGCTAAGTGCTACTAGAGCCATCTTATGGAAAAAAACGAACAAACCTTTTGGCCTACCCAATAGAATATATGAAGAAGAACCAAATGGAAATGTTAGAATGGAAAAATACAGTAACCAAAACTAAAAACTTATTGGATAGGCTCAACGGTGTATTAACACAGAAGAGAGGAAAGAATATGAACTTGAAAATAGAGTAATAGCAATTACCCAATCTGAGAAACAGAGAGAAAATAGATTGAGAAATAATGAATAGAGCCTCAGGGACCTATGGAACTATAACAAAAGATCTGACAATCATACAAACCAAGTCCCAGAAAGAGTGGAGGAAAAGTGTGGAGCTGAAAAAGGTATTTTCAAAGAAATAGTGGCTAGAAATTTCTCAAGTTAGGCAAAAGACAAACCTACAGATTTAAGAAGCTGAGCTAATCTCAAACAGTGTTAAGTCCAAAGACATCCATGCCAAGACACATCATTTGAGGCAGCCTCAATAAGAAGGTTGCTTTTGTGCTCATAAGATTACAGGAACACTTGCAGAATATCCTTCAGAGGCTTCATAAACTGGAAATACGAGCTACTTCATAGGCAGGTTTCTAAATTGTCTTATCTTTTATACCCCCAGTCGTTAATGCTGTAAAATGGTGCACAATCTACGTTGATCACATTTACACAAATCAATGTATTTTAATGACTTTTAAAATGAAAAAGACCTACATTTACAATAAGTAAGAAATTTTACTTATTTTTTAATTTAAAAAGACCTGTTCTTGTTGAAGAACAAAAACAAAAAAATAAATAAATCATATTAAATTATTATATAGTATTGTTATGTGCAAGGCATTGTGATTGCTGTCACCTGAATGTTCAGTTTGTCATTTTAGGGGAATATGTAATCTCTCCAGGTCAAACGTAAATATTGGTGGTGTTTTGTGCTAGAAGCCTCATGTTGTGGGGAAGAAGGAACGGGTAGAAAGAACAGTATTGAGAGAGAGATCGCAATTTCAAATTTTGCCCAGCTGTCGTGACTAAAAACTCCTACTGCTGAATATGATCGCTGCAGGAAATTTTATGTGAAAAAATAACTAGTACAGAAGTCTCTGAAAAAAATCACCACTAAACTGTTCCGTAGTAGATATACAATAAATATTTGGTGAATGAATATATAAAGGAAAGAATAAATAGCACACTTAGACCTAAGGATTTAATTTTCTTTTTGACAACAGTTGTGAAAAACAGACTTGCCTAGTGCTAAGAGTACTTATAATCTTGTGTATTATGTTTAAGGCTATGTGTGTGTTTTAAGAAAGATTTTTCTATCCCAAACTCATAGATACCTTCTTCTATATTTTCCTTTAGTTGAGTATTTTGATTGCATACGTGCTCAGTTTCAGAATAAATCTTAACTGGCAACCTTTGAAAACCTCATATAGACTTTTCAGAGTCTCATGCAGGGGCTGCATATTTGAGTGACCACATCCTCTTCGACCAAGGTGGTTTGCTCAAGCCAGCATGGTGAATAATAATTGCAATGATGTTAACTTACATTGCAGAGTGCAGTGTTTTCTAAGGCCTGTTCTGAAGAACGCTAGCTGTCTGGGATATTAATACATGTTACTCGTAACAGTATGTGCAATGACAAGATTAAAAATTTAAGCCCATATATTAATATAAAAATCCTCACTTTAATAGAGAAGTTTTAAACACTCTGACATGCCCATATTTCAGAATCTCTGAGATACCTTTAAAAAACAGATTTAAAAATAAACGAATGTATATAACGAAACAGAAACAGACTCACAGATGTAGAGAACAAACTAGTGGTTTCCTGTGGGGAGAGGGAAGGGGAGAGGGGCGAGATAGGGGTATGGGATTAAGAGACACAAACTATTGTGTATGAAATAGATAAGCAACAAGAACAGATTGTACAGCACAGGGAATTATAGCCATTATTTTGTAATAATTGTAAATGGAATATAATCTATAAAAATATTGAATCACTATGTTGTATATCTGAAGCTGATATAATACTGTAAATAAACTATACTTCAATTAATAAAAACAGATTTATTTTCTTCACCCAAAAGTGTATCCTCACCTCAAGACTACCAGGTTGCTGGGTATGTGGGGTGAGAGGATGAGACTGTATGTTGATTCTGATAATGTCCTCCAGATGTTGCTACCCCTCTCCACCAACCTCCTTACCAATCTTGAGAATCACAGGTTTAGTGTGTTAACGTGCCAGTGATTCTCCAATGTAAAAATAAGTTTCATGAGCTCCTGTGAGCCCAGAATCCTATTTTCATGGAGCTGAGGCCAGTAGATTGTAAATATTTGGGAGACACTAAATCTGGATCTCCTTCAGTAGTCAAAAGCTCACATTGAGCTAGGCTATCAGCACAAAATTTGTTATGGAAGAATCAACAGCATTAAAGAAATTGGACACTCACCTCTTCAAGATTTTCATAGAGTTATAACTCCATGTGTTCTATGGAGAAAAATGATATAAAAGATATAAAGGTTTAGTTTAAGTAATATGAAACTCTAGGTCAACATGAACTCTATAAAAATTTATGGTTCTTTTTTCAATAATTTAAATTTGTTTTTGAAAGTTCATATTTATATAAAAAAGGAGAGGAACACTAAAGCTGGCATAATACTGTCAGCTGTTAGCCATATGGAAAAATTTAAATTGTCATAAAAGCTGGCCAGTTATAAAATGTTTTAGATAGATTTTTTTAAATGACATTTTAAGCATTTGAGCAGTATGCTCAAAAATACATTCATGAACTGCATTAGCAATTGCTTTGGCTGTAATTTCACATGGTCCTTCCATATATAATTAATTGTTCTTTGAACTGACCTGTGTAACAGGCAATGAAATACATTTTTGATGGGAAAATTTTAAAAGGGAAAATTTTACAAGAATACATTTCTTAATCTTCATCTGCAGATACCTGTGTGTACTATTAACTGGATGTAGTTCATATTAGCTATCATTTATAAAGCAGTTACTCTGTGCAGTAAGCCCTGCAATGTAGATGATATTATATACAAGCCCTGCAATGTAGATGGTATTATATACATAAAGGGACAGGATAAGAACATTTTGCCTAAGCCTAATTTTAAACCTGGATTTGTCTGGTTTCAAACTTTTTTTTTGTATTTTGCTTTTAAATTAATATCATTAAAATCATCTGACCTCAAAAAATAATATCTTTTCATAGTAGAAAATATTGAGAAAAAATAGTGATAACAAAATATTAAAAATACATATCACCTGTAGTCCCACCATCAAAAAATAACCACCTTGAATATTTTGAAGTATTTTCCATTCTTTTTTAAAGAATATGCATATTAAACTTTTTTTAAAAAGGGATCATGCTATTTTGTGACTTTTTAAGTTAACAGTATTTCTAGAACATTTTTTCATGTTATTGAATACTCTGACCATTTTTAATAGCTGCATATTATTCCATTCTATGGGTATTCCCCCCATTACTTTTGTTTTTTTTATTTTATTTAATTTACTTTTGTGACTTTTTATTGAAGTATGGTTGATTTACAATAGTATATTAATATCAGGTGTATAGCATAGTGATTCAGTATCTTTATAGATTATACTCCATTAAAAGTTATTACAAAATAACGGTTATAATTCCCTGTGCTGTACAATATATCCTTGTTGCTTACCTATTTTATATATAGTAGTTTGTATCTCTTAATCTCATACCCCTATCTTGCCCCTTCTCCCTTCCTCTCTACACTGGCAACCACTAGTTTGTTCTCTATATCTGTGAGTCTGTTTTTGTTTTTCTATATACATTTACTTTTTTATTTTTTAGATTCCACATATAAGCGATATCATACAGTATTTGTCTTCTCTATCTGACTTACTTCACTAAGTATAATATTCTCTAGGTCCATCGACATTGCTGCAAATGGCAGAATTTTATTATATTTTATGGCTGAGTAATATTCCATTGTATATATATAACACATTTACTTCATTTGTCTACTGATGGACACTTGGGTTGCTTCCATATCTTGGCTATTATAACTAGTGTTGCTATGAACATTGGAGTGCATGTATCTTTTCAAATTAGTGTTTTCATTTTTCTGAATATATACCCAGGAGTGGAATTGCTGGGTTATATGGCCATTCTTATTTTAGTTTTTTGAGAAACTTCCATACTGTTTTTCCATAGTGGCTGCACCAGTTTACATTCTCACCAGCAGTGCATAAGGGTTCCCTTCTCTCCACATCTCACCAACATTTTTTATTTGTAGACTCTTTGATGATAGCCATTCTGACAGGTGTGAGGTGATATCTCATCTTAATTTGCATTTCTCTAATAATTAGTGATGTTGAGCATCTTTCTATGTGCTTTTTAGCCATCTGTATGTCTTTTTGGGGAAAATGTCTACTTAGGTCTTCTGCCCATTTTTTGATTTTTTTTTTGATATTGAGTTATATGAGCTGCTTATGTATTTTGGATATTAACCCCTTGTTGGTCATATCATTTGCAAGTATTTTCTCCCATTCAATAGCTTGTCTTTTCGTTTTGTCAATGGTTTCCTTTGCTGTGCAAAAGCTTTTTATGTTTAATTAGGTCCCATTTGTTTATTTTGCTTATTTATTTTTCTTTAGGAGACAGATACAAAAAAAAATTGCTATGATTTCTGTCAGAGTGTTCTGCCTATATTCTCTTCCAGGAGTTTTATGCCTTCAGGTCTTACATTTAAGTCTTTAATCAATTTTGAGTGTATTTTTGTATATGGTGTGAGGAAATGCTCTAATCTCATTGTTTTACATGTAGCTGTACAGTTTTCCCAGTACCACTTCTTTTAGAGATTGTCTTTTCCCCATTGTATATTCTTGCCTCCTTTTTCATAGATTAATTGATCAGGTGCATGGGTTTATTTCTGGGCTCTCTATTCTGTTCCATTGATCTGTCTGTCTGTTTTTGTGCCAGTACCATACTGTTTTGATTCCTGTAGCTTTGTAGTATAGTCTGAAGTCAGGGAGGGTGATAGCTCTAACTTTGGTCTTTTTTCTTAAGATTGCTTTGGCAATTCGGGTTTTTTGTAGTTCCATATGAATTTTAGGATTATTTGTCCTCATTCTATGAAGAATGTCATGGGTGTTTTGATAGGGATTGCATTAAATCTGTACATTGCCTTACTACTCTGTTACTTTTAGATGTATAAATCATTTCAACTTCTTCTTATTATAAATAACCCTTTGTCAATTATTATCTTTGTCAATAAACATTTGTGCCCATCTCTGATCATTGTCTTCAGACAAATTTGTAAAATACAGTTTTTGGATATAAAGCTTATAATGTATATTGTAAACTGCTATCCAAAAATGTATCAGTTTACATTTGCTTCAGTGGTAGATGATAGTAAAAACGTAGACAACTGAAAGAGGAGCTAACAAGGGGTATTAAACCTTTTTTTAACTCACAGTCATTCTATGTTGTCTCTCTATGCATTCAATTTCAGGTGTTTACATGAAGCATCTTAGATACAGTTATTAATCATTCATCAATTTCATTAATTTATTAATTCACTAGCAAGTTATTTATTTAGTGCATTTTAATGACCCCATGATATATGCCAGACCCCATTTTAGGTGCTGGGGATAGAGTGGTGAATGAGACAAATGTTCTGCCTTATGGGGAGTACATTCTAGCAGGATTTGCTGATTTTGATGAAGAATCATCACTTGTCATATAAAACAGTGAATATTTTATATTTTGACATAACCCTTGCCACACAAAATACTGGTTTTGCTTTAGTCAGTGTCTTGATAAATAGAGTCATAGCCAACATCAAAGATATATAAATACATAAAACTAGTGTGATAATTAGATTATGCTTTGAGCTTAATATTATTATGAAATGACAGCTCATATTAGAAACAGGTTTCATATATGTTTAGTGGCTTCATAACATGAGGCTCAGTGTTACAAGTTGTCTGGTTCATTAAGTATGCAAGTTCAGTTAAAAATGTATGGAATTAAAAGGAAACTTTAGGCTCTGGCAAAAAAAACAACTTTTGAGAATGAAAAGGAAATAAACACAAAATATTCTAGGGAAAAAGAAAGGATTCATGAACTTTATGATCCCCTAGTGCTACCCATCAGAATATCTGTAAGTGGGTCAAACCATTTATTATAAATAGCACCCTGGCATGAGAAGAAATCAGGGCATAAGAATGCCATGGTGTTAGGCTAATGTTGTCTGGCTTAAAGAAATATTTCAAATTCTGCTTTTTAAATATCTTTGTGACTAAAATCACAAAGCCAAAAGGGACAGCAATAGGGTAAATATGTTCCATTTTTTCCTAGTAAGGAAAAAGGAAATTATCACAGACAGACAGACCTCTCTTGTAATTTGTTTTCTTGTCATTTTCAAGAAATTTGCTCTTTTTTTTTAGGAATGGGAATTAGTTTATTTTAGACAAAGATATCTAACTTTAAGAAAATGCCCTGATGTATCTGCTACCTTAAAATGTAAAACATGTTTAGCACTGTTTTCCTACTTTCCTCTACATGTTTGATAAATGCTAGATGGTAAAGTGTTGTATTAACTTGGGACTGTGTTTTCTATCCCAATGATTTGGCTTCACTCACCAAACATACTGTACACCAGATTTTACAAACCACAGGAAAACTGGCACAAATTTTGAGTATTTTGCGTTATAAAATGAGACACTGTATTTACTAAAGTTTAAAAAATGTTTTTTTGATATTGTTTCAATAACTCTCTGGCCTTGAAACAAATGCAAATATAATGTTTAAGCTTGAAGCATTTGCTATAAGGAAAATTTGATGTGCCTTTCAAATAATAAGGGAGAATACGGACATAGAATTCAATTAAAGCCCAGTTATGTCTTTAAAATTTCCAATGCAAAAACTGTAGTGGTCTTGTTTGAATTTAGAAAACATTCTTGAAGTGTTTGGTTTATACACAGCAGTCATGGAAAGATAAGATAAAATTCTGGTGTTACATTTATGTTTTGAAGACATATCTAAGCTACAGTGGCATGAGAAATGTAGTAGAGGTACATGTTGCTGAAAATCATTGTAGCATTACAATTAAACACTTAAAACCAAGGCAGTTAGTATAATTTATATATACATAAACTAAATTATATCTGTACTAGAGACTTCTTGGATAGAAACACTTTTACCCAGTATTTTAATCACGTATGCTATCATCTCTGCTCCATTCGATGCATGCAGCACACAAATTTGCTGGTACGTGTTTCACTTAATGGATGTAATATGTGTAATGTGCTATTAATGTCTATTAGAAATACATATAATAGTGAGAAGGCACTTTAATCAGAAATAGTTGCTATTTCTTGAAATCAGAAAGATCAACATAACAGTGAGGTAGGTTTATTCTAGTTTTTAAAATGACAGTGCTCTTTTCTCTGAATCGAAATAGTAACACACTCATATTCTTATTTTGCATACAGCTGCATGACAAATTTCCAAAGCTCTAATTTGAAGTAAGTAAAAGAAAAGGATGCAACCTCTTGTAACTATGCATGCCCTGATATCTAGAGAAAACACACATAACAGATTTTTAAAGAATTAATTTGATTACCTTTCAGGTCAAGGGGCAAGGGAATAAAAATAAGAGAAGAATAGGTGAGCAAGAGTGAGGGAGAGAGAGAGAAAGCAAAGGGATGCTGATTCATTTGTGTGTGTGTGTGTGTGTGTGTGCGTGTGTATGTGTGTGTGTAACAGCTTTATTGAGATATAATTCACATATCATAAAATTCACCCTTTTAAAGTATGCAATGTAATGACTTTTAGTCTATTCATAGACTTGTGTGACCATTACATTATCCAGTTTTAGACCATTTTTGTCTCATACCCATTAGCAGCATTAGCAGTCCCTCCCCATTCCCTCCTCCTCCCAGATTCTGGCAACCATTAATCTATTTTCTGTCTCTATTAATTTTAATATATTTTCAGGGCAATATCCAATTTTATTTCACTTCAGAGCAATTGGGTCTAAATTGTTTATGGATCGTATTTAGTGATTGCATTGATTCTGTATGTATTTTAGAAATTTAGTTTTGAGAAGAATCCCAACTTTCTGATATTTTGGAACTAAAATAATTTCAAATAAGTGTATAGAATTGTTAATAATTATGTTGAAAAGGGTTAACTGTATTATTTCTTTGTTTAACTAAATAAGATAATGTTCAGTTCAAATAGTTGATTTGTTATTTTTACCCCTATTCTCAGCTGATTCTAGGAAATAACATTATTAAGGAGCAAAAAAAAGCCCACATTCTCAAATTTTCCATAGTGTAGATTAAAACGTTAATGGAAATTTGTAGCTGTTTGTGATTTTGTCAGTCAATCACAAATTATCATCCCTGCCCTCCCTCCAAGACCCCCAAACCCCATCCCTGTAATCATGCTAAAGTTATGGGGGAAAACATGATTAGGCTGTCAAGCATTTTACTATCTAGGTAAATCTGACCTTACTTTAATTCTTTAAGCATATTTTCATAAGAATTAAACAATTTTTTATAAATTCTATTACTCTGAATCTCCTCAGCATTTATTTCTATTTATACCTGTGACCAACTCAGAGAGAAAGAAGTTGCTTCTCTATTTCTCAGTTGTCTGTATTTTTAGAAACTGCATTTATATTTTTAAAACTTTTCGTTGTAAAATAAAATGCAAATACAAGAAATCACACCAAAACATAAAGCTAGTAAGTTATTATAAGGTGGAAACCATTGTAATCACCATCTGGGACAAGAAATAGAACTTTTCAGCTACCCCAGTGCCTCATCACAGTCTCTCCCTCCTTCCAAAAGTAACCATTATTCTGACTGCTGTAGTTGTCACTTCTTTGAACTTCTTCCTAGTTTCATCACTTCCCTAAGACACTCTAGTTGAGTCTTGCATATTAAAAACTATGAAACTCTTTTAAGTATCTTTTAATCTACAATTAACATTTTATAATTTGTCATTCTTTTATTTACAGCATATATATCTGCAAACCTGGCATTTGACTTGGAAAGTTTTCCACAGTCTGGATTTTCCTGACTATATACTCAAGAAGTTCTGCATGTTCCCCTTTCTTCTATATTTCCTGAAAATTGGCAGCTGGATCCAGAGGCAGCATGTGATTTAGGTTTGTTCCTTTGGCAACATTATAGGTAGTATTATGTTTTTTCATCAGGAGGCACATGATATCTAGTTTTTGCTCTTTTTATAGTTGTTTTTTTACTGCCATTGATTATCAATACCTGGAACCATTAATTTCTTGGGGGTTGTAAAGTGGTGGTGTTCTAACTTTACCAAGTTGTTTTCATTTACCAGTTGTAATAAATTTATAAGGAGATACTTCCTCTAACCTATTATTATCGATAATCTATTAATACAGATCACATAGGAAGACAGGATTAATTCTTGGTATTGTCCTTTTATTTTGTTCAATTTTCAAGATACTGAATTGATTCCTTGTCGTTCTCAGATGATCAAATTTTTTTTATTCATAAATATTATAAACTCATGGATTTAAGCATAACTTATAGATTTTAATCCATTGCAACCTTATCCTTATTAAAGCTCAAATTTTCCTATCTTTGGACCATTATATTCTCCTTTCAAGTTGTCTTCTAAGTTTTATATATATATGTATATATTTGTATCTATTGATATATATCTATTTCTCTCTATATATCTCACCCTTGTAGTCTTTGATAACTTTCTTGCTGTCTGGTATATCAAGATGTTCTAGGCCAGCCTTGTACGTTTACTATTCCTGACCTGAAATTAGCCATTCATCCAAACAGTCATGGTTCCTCTTATAGGGAAATGGTATGTTGTGGATAGAGTCTGGGCTTTAGTGGTGTTCACTGATTCTGGGCTGATCATTGTTTCTAGACCTTTTAAGTAGACAGGTCTAGGAAATGTGTGTGTGTGTGTGTGTGTGTGTGTGTGTGTGTGTCCTTAAAGTTTAAATACCACTTGAATTTATATCGATACTTCCAATTTGAATTTAGAACTAAAAGATTTTTACTTACACTCTTTTTCTTACATTTGTATTCTGCCCTGAGAATCTGGTTCTTAAGAACATAGGGAATTATAGGATTAGAATATTCCATAAGTACTAAAATATGCCTAATGTTGATTGTTCTAAGTTGATATCCTCAGATACAAGAATGCTCTTTCAATATGTAGTTTCAAATCTTTTTTTTAATTTTAGAAAAGCTTTTTGAGTTATAGTTTTTAATATTTGTTCTATTTCTTTGTTTTGGTTTTCTTCTTCAGGGACTTAAATGTATACCGTATCTTTGACTATCCTTAATATTTCTCACTCACTCTTGCATCCTTTTAATATTTATAAATTAAAGTGTTTCTCTTTTTAAAATGATTTTTTAAAAAAATCTAAGGCCTCACGTATATCATTTAATCACAAAAAACTCAGCTTTTGGTCTGGATTGGGCATTACTTGGATGGGAATATTTTGCCATGTACACAGTTCACTAATTTGACAAATATTTACAGAGAACCCTAAATTCCAGGCAATAAGCTAAACCAGTTATGAGCAGGAAAGACTGGAAATACATTCTTTCTAAGGATGGAGACAGACATTGACCAAATAATTAGTGTAATTACAATTTTGACAAGTTCAGCCAAACTTGTCCCATGAAAATTTATAATAAAGGGATGGATTAGTTTTATATTGCTGCTGTAAGAAACTACCAGAAACTTCATGGCTAAAAGAACACAGATTTTTTTTACCTATGATTCTGGAAGTCAGAAGTCTAAAATGGGTCTCACTGGGCTATTATCAAGATGTTTAGATGTTCTATGGGAGAATCTGTTTCCTTGATCATTCCAGTTTCTAGAGGCCACCTGCATTCTTTGGCTTGTGGATCCCGTTCTCCACCTTCAAAGCTAGCAGTGGTGGGATGAGTCCTTTTCCCATTTACTCTGATCACCTCTTCTGATCCTTCTTCTATATTAAGGATGCTGTGATTACAATGGACCCATCTGAATAATCCAGGATACTTTCCCTATCTTAAGGTCAGCTGATTAGCAACATTAATATCATCTGCAATCTCAATTCTCCCTTTACCATGTAATGTAACAAATTCCCAGTATCAGCAATTTCTAGAGATTAGGACATCATTGAGGGGCCATTATTCTGCCTACCACATGGTCTTAATCTATCTAGAAAAAGAGTGTCAGAGAAGGCTTTTGTTTGTATATGGATTGACATTTACATTGAAGCCTGAAGAATAGATAAGCCAGGTAAAAAGAAGAGAAAACAGGGATATAGGTGAGGGTGCAGGACAGCATATTCAAGGCTGTTGCAATAATTCAGATGGTCAATAAGCCTGGCTTAGACAAAAATGGTGGTAGTAGAATTGGAGAGAAATAGATGGATTCAAGATAGTAATAGTCCATTTTCAAGTACTGAAATGAGACCTCATTATGTTCAGTTGTGTTTTTGTCTTGATGTTGTCACAACATTCAATATTCTGACCTTATTTCCTAAGAATACCTATAAAGTGTTCTTCTTTTATAGACTCTGAAAGCTGACCCTAGAAGAATCAAATAGGAGCTTCTCCAGAAGATTTATTGAAGACGCTTCTAGATGTAAGTAAGGATACAAATTAAAAAAAATAAAATTTTGCTTGAGGTATCTGTGGGAGCACAGCTTAACTTCTGATGCTAAAGGACTTAGGAAGATTTGGCTCTGTGAGTTGAATGGTACACCTCTCCATCTAGTAGTTTTGGTTTTCTTTGGTCAATCTGTGATGATCTCTATATGAAACATCTTTAAAGGGCCCAGTTATCAGCTTTTTGGCCAGCTGGTACATCTGGAGTCTTAAATTGTTTAAAAATGAACACTGGGGACTTATAGAATGGAACAGACTTCTAATCCATAGGTATTTTGATTGGGTCTTTCTTAGTATGTTAATTTCTATGTATTTTATTATATTCAAGGCACTGGTTGTATCATCATTGACTTTCCCCCGCGTCTCGGCTTGTGTGAAACATTGGTCAGGCCTGTTGCACTTAGTGTTTATTTGTATGAAGGAAAGAGATATACAAGATAACTTCTGTTGGAAACAAAGTAAGGCAATGGGAATGGGGAGCCTGGGGGGGATTGCTCACAATTATTCCTTAGGAGAAAGGAGTAGATCAATTTCCTGGAGAGAATCTGTCTCTGAAGGCAGAGGTAGTGCTCTTTGGGGGTCCATATGATAGAGTAATGGAGGGGTACATCCTGTTCATTTCTATGAAAGCCTCAAGAGGCTTCAGTGTAGTGAAGAACACAGCCTTACTTTAACACTTTGGCACTTGTAGTTTTGGGTACTCTGGAGACAGCATCCTAGGCAGGGGACCTTTGTTTTCAAGGATGGCACTGATAGCAATGCCAGTGAAAAACTGCCCTCAAGTGAGTTTCTGAGTAATAGAAATCTAGAAGCAGGGTCTGGGGTGGGGGGAATAGGCATACAGTAAGTCTGAGACGTTGTATTTCTGAGAACATGTGATAAAACCCCCAGCACTCCATGAAATAGCTTGAGGGAACTGGTTGGAGGCTGAGTTCCAGCATTATGCAAAGGTGACTGAAATTTGGGTTGTTACTCTTTGGGTAACCTCGTGTGATCAGCATTTTGGAGAGGACTGGGGAGACTTTGAATTACAATTGCTATGTGCTGTCTCTTCTCATTCAGAGCAAAGGATCTAATATTCTACTGAATGAGTCATGGCTGGAGACAGATTTGGAGAATAATTTGCACTATTTGTTTGATGGCTAACACAGCTAAGATCACTCACATGTTTGAGGAGTTCTTAAATTCAGAGGTTGTTGGTATAGCCACAGCTTGAGACCTCAGTTATTTTGGAAAGCAGAAGGGGAGCAATTCTGATCCTTTAAGGAATCTAGATGAAACATGTTATCAAAATAATAGTGCCCTACTCAGGTTACATTTCAAAGCTGAACTAGCCATGCCACATTAAGCTAAGATCTGTAGTCTAGAAGATAATAGGAGCTTTCTATATATTATCCTTTTAATTTACGCGTAAGTGCAGAGTAGGTGTTCTCATTTTCTAAAATGACTGTACTATTTATTTTAAGAATAACAACATTATTTATTTATTTATTCATAATTACAAGTAATTTTTTCCTGTGATGAGAAATTTTAAGATCTATTCTCTTAGCAACTTTCAAATATGTAATTCAGTATTATTAACTATTGCTGTCATGCTGTACATTACATACCCATGACTTTTTAGAAGTTTGTACCTTGTGACTTTCTTCACCTATTTTGCTCATCCCTAACCCCTGCCTCTGGCAACTACCAATGTGTTCTTTGTATATATAACCTTTTTAAAAAATTCCAAATGTAAGTGAGATTATACGGCATTTGTCTTTCTCTATCTGACTTATTCCACTTAGCATAATGTCCTCAAGGTCCATCCAGATGACAAGATTTCATTATTTTTTATGGCTGGATAGTATTTCATTGTATGTATATACACACCACAACTTCTGTGCCCATTCGTCCATCAATGAACACTTACATTGTTTCCATACCTTGGCTATTGTAAATAATGTTGCAATGAACATCATGGGGGTGCATGTATCTTTTCAAATCAATGTTTCTGTTTTCTTTGGATAAATACCTGGAATCGGAGTTGCTGTATCATATGGTAGTTCTATTTTTAAGTTTCTGAGGAACTTTCACACTGTTTTCCATAGTGGGTGTACCAATTTACATTCCCACCAACAGCGTACAAGGGTTCCCTTTTCTCCACATCCTTGCCAACACTTGTCTTTTTGATAATAGCCATTCTAACAGGTGTGAAGTGATATCTCATTGTGGTTTTGATTTGAAGTTCCCTGATGATTAGGGATGTTGAGCATGTTTTCATGTGTCTGTTTGCCATCTGTGTGTATTTCTTAGAAAAATGTCTATTCAGATCCTCTGACCATTAAAAAAATTTTTTTTTGTTATTGAATTGTATGAATTCTTTATATATTTTGGATATAGCCCCTTATTGTGTATATTTTCTCCCATTCAGTAGGTTGACTTTTCATTTTGTTGATAATTTCCTTTGCTGTGCAGAAGCTTTTCAGTTTGATGTAATCCCACTGGCTTTTTTTTTTTTTTGCTTTTGGAATCAGATTCAAAAATATCATTGCAAAGACTGATGTCAAGGAATTTACCACGTATGGGTTCTTCTTGGAGTTTTATGGTTTTAGTTCAGGTCTGAGATTCAAGTCTTTAATCCATTTTGAGTTAATTTTTGTGTATGGTGTAAGATAATAGTCTATGTTCCTTCTTTTGCATATGCTTGTTCAGTTTCCCCACACCATTTATTAAAGAGACTGTCTTTTCCTCATTGAATATTCTTGGCTCCTTTGTCATAAATTAATTGACCATATATGTGTAGTTTATTTCTGGGCTTTCTGTTCTGTTCCACTGATCTCTGTGTCTGTTTTTATGCCAGTTCTATACTGTTTTGATTGCTATTATTATCTCATTTCTAGATGTGGAAACTTAAGCTCAGAAATATCCAAAAGCTTGCTATAAGGTACATAACTATTAAGACAGAATTCAATCAGGTCTGATTCCTTCCATGAGTCCTGCTCCTGGTCTTTAAGGTAGACCAGTAGTGACAGAACAATGAAGAAAGGGAACTGCTAGCAAGATTATCTAAAATTAAACAGCATTCCTTCCATGTTTGGCAATATGAAGTTTATTTTCTCTTAATTTCAGTTATGTTCAATCAAGTTTTCACATTTATCAAGTTTCACAATCTACCCTGCCATGTCTGGTTCTGGTATTATACAGTATTATGCATGCATTGTAAGAATTCTATTGAAAAAAAATAGAACTTAAAAATCCCTCTCCCCCTCTTGTCTTTGTCAGAGTTGTTACTTCCATTGGTGGAGCCAATATCTTCATTTCATATTGAAATGAACATTTTTAGTCCAATTATTGCTAATGGTTTGGAAGCAGTGGTTTCTTTGACCTTTGAATGCATCTATAAGACTACATACTTTTTAATAGAACAGCTACTGAAATTTTGGGCTTCGTTTGTTACAGCAGCTAACATTATACTAATTTATATGCCTCCCCTTTAATAATGCATTTGATTTTGGTTCTTTTGGCTACAAAAAATGGATGCCTAATTAGTTTGCCTGAAGAGAAAGAAGACTTTTTCTTGTGTGGATTGAAATCATAAAGGAAAGCTCAGTGGTCTCTCTTGTGACATCTCTAATCCAAATGAGCAACTGTACTGTTCTTGTTTGACCAACAGTTCTCCTCACTTTATACTCTATGCCTTTTCTGTTCTCTCATATCTTCAGCTTCTAAATAGCTTTCATCTGCTATGGATCTTACCCAATCTGGTGAATATTTTCACATGCAGCTTCATTTCTAACTAACTAATCACGTTTGTTTTTCCAGTTTTGTCCAAAATGAAATTTCATTTGCCTAGTTTGTTTTTTTCAGTGGGTCCATATTGGCCATTGGTCCTTGGCTAGCCTATGGGCTTTTTTTTTTTTAACACTTTGTTGATGCCCTTTGCTAAACTAAAATGAGTATAGCAGTGCTCATAAACATTTTAGGAGGAGCTAACAACAGGGATTATGGTGGCTCTACTATGTACTGCAAATAAATACCAATTTACAACTATAAAAACTTACTGATTGGTTCAAGATGGCAGAGTATAGATACCATATGACCCAGCAATCCCATTACTGGGCATATACCCAGAGAAAACCATAATTCAAAAAGACACATGCACCCCAATGTTCATTGCAGCACTATTTACAATAGCCCAGCATATACATGGGTCTTGTTTTTGTATTCATTCAGCAAGCGTGTGTCTTTTGGTTGGAGCATTTAATCCATTCACGTTTAAGGTAATTATCAATATTTATGTTCCTATTACCATTTTCTTAATTGTTTTGGGTTTGTTTTTGTAGGTCCTTTTCTTCTCTTGTGTTTCCCACTTAGAGAAGTTCCTTTAGCATTTGTTGTAGAGCTGGTTTGGTGGTGCTGAATTCTCTTAGCTTCTGCTTGTCTGTAAAGCTTTTGATTTCTCTGTTGAATCTGAATGAGATCCTTGCCAGGTAGAGTAATCTTGGTTGTAGGTAATTCCCTTTCAGACTTAGGGACACATACAAACTGAAAGTGAGGGGATGGAAAAACATATTCTGTACAAATGGAAATCAAAAGAAAGCTGATGAACACAGATGCAAAAATCTTCAACAAAATACTCATGTCAGATAAAATAGACTTAAAAATAAGAATGTTACAAGAAACAAGGAAGGCCACTACATAATGATCAAGGGATCAATACAAGAAGAAGATATAACAATTAAAAATATATATGCACCCAACATAGGAGCACCTCAATACATAAGGCAACTGCTAAGAGCTATAAAAGAGGAAATCGACAGTAACACAATAATAGTGGGGGACTTTAACACCTCACTTACACCAATGGACAGATCATACAAACAGAAAATTAATAAGGAAACAGAAGCTTTAAATGACACAATAGACCAGATAGATTTAATTGATACTTATAGGACATTCCATCCCCAAACAGCAGATTACACTTTCTTCTCAAGTGGAACATTCTCCAGGATAGATCACATCTTGGGTCACAAATCAAGCCTCGGTAAATTTAAGAAAATTGAAATCATATCAAGCATCTTTCCTGACCACAACACTATGAGATTAGAAATCAATTACAGGGAAAAAAACACAAACAGATGAAGGCTAAACAATACGTTACTAAATAACCAAGAGATCACTGAAGAAATCAAAGAGGAAATAAAAAAATACCTAGAGACTAATGACAGTGAAAACACAATGATCCAAAACCTATGGAATGCAGCAAAAGCAGTTCTAAGAGGGAAGTTTATAGCAATACAAGCCTACCCCAAAAAACAAGAAAAATCTCAAAAGAATCTAACCTTACACCTAAGGAACTAGAGAAAGCAGAAGAAACAAAACCCAAAGTTAGTAGAAGGAAATAAATTATAAAGATCAGAGCAGAAATAAATGAAATAGAAACAAAGAAAACAACAGCAAACATCAATAAAACTAAAAGCTGGTTCTTTGAGAAGATAAACAAAATTGATAAACCAGTAGCCAGACTCATCAAGAAAAAGAGGGAGAGGACTCAAATCAATAAAATTAAAAATGAAAAAGGAGAAGTTACAACAGACACCACAGAAATACAAAGCATCCTAAGAGACTACTACAAGCAACTCTATGCCAATAAAATGGACAACCTGGAAGAAATGGAAAAATTCTTAGAAAGGTATAACCTTCCAAGACTGAACTAGGAAGACATAGAAAATATAAGCAGACCAATCTCAAGCACTGAAATTGAAACTATGATTAAAAATCTTCCAACAACCAAAAGTCCAAGACCTGATGCCTTCACAGGTGAATTCTATCAAACATTTAGAGAAGAGCTAACTGCCCATCCTTCTCAAACTCTTCCAAAAAATTACAGAGGAAGGAACACTCCCAAACTCATTCTATGAGGCCACCGTCACCCTGATACCAAAACCAGACAAAGATACTACAAAAAAAGAAAATTACAGACCAGTATCACTGATGAACATAGATGCAAAAATCCTCAACAAAATACTAGCAATCAGAATCCAACAACATATTAAAAGAATCATGCACCATGATCAAGTGGGATTTATTCCAGGGATGCAAGGAATCTTCAATATATGCAAATCAATCAGTGTGATACACCATATTAACAAATTGAAGAATAAAAACCATATAAGGATCTCAATAGATGCAGAAAAAACTTTTGCCAAATTCAACACCTAGTTGTGATAAAAATCTCTTCAGAAAGTGGGCATAGAGGGAACCTACCTCAACATAATAAAGGCCATATATGGCAAACCCACAGCAAACATCATTCTCAATGGTAAAAAACTGAAACCATTTCCTCTAAGATCAGGAACAGGACAAGGATGTCCACTCTCACCACTGTTATTCAAAATAGTTTTGTAAGTCCTAGCCACGGTAATCAGAGAAGAAAAAGAAACAAAAGGAATTCAAATTGGAAAAGAAGAGGTAAAACTGTTACTGTTTGCAGATGACATGATGCTATACAGAGAGAATCCTAAAAATGCCACCAGAAAACTACTAGAGCTAATAAATTAATTTGGTAAAGTTGCAGGATACAAAATTAACGCACAGAAATCTCTTGCATTCCTAGACACTAAGGATGAAAAATCTGAAAGAGAATTTAAGGAAACACTCCCATTTACCATTGCAACAAAAAGAATAAAATACCTAGGAATAAACATACTTAGGGAGACAAAGGACCTGTATGCAGAAAACTATAAGACACTGATGAAAGAAATTAAAGATGATACAAACAGATGGAGAGATATACAATGTTCTTGGATTGGAAGAATCAATATTGTGAAAATGACTATACTACCCAAAGCAATCTACAGATTCAGTGCAATCCCTATCAAATTACCAATGGCATTTTTTACAGGACTAGAACAAAGAATCTTAAAATTTGTACAGGGACACAAAAGATCTCAAATAGCCAAAGTAGTCTTGAGGGAAACAAACAGAGCTGGAGGAATCAGACTTCCTGACTTCAGATAATACTACAAAACTTCAGTAATCAAGAAAATATTGTACTGGCACAAAAACAGAAATATAGATCAATGGAACAGGATAGAAAGTCCAGAGATAAAACCATGCACCTATGGTCAACTAATCTATGACAAAGGAGGCAAGGATATACAATGGAGAAAAGATAGTCTCTTCAATAAGTGGTGCTGGGAAAACTGGGCAGCTACATGTGAAAGAATGAACTTAGAACACTCCTGAACACCATACACAAAAATAAACTCAAGGTGAATTAGAGACCTAAATGTAAGACTGGACACTATAAAACTCTTAGAGGAAAACATAGGAAGAACACTCTTTGACATAAATCATAGCAAGGTCTTTTTTGATCCACCTCCTAGAGTAATGGAAATAAAAACAAAAATAAACAAATGAGACCTAATGGAACTTAAAAGCTTTTGCACAGCAAAGGACACCATAAACAAGATGAAAAGACAACCCTCAGAATGGGAGAAAATATTTGCAACCGAATCAACAGACAAAGGATTAATCCCCAAATATATAAACAGCTCATGCAGCTCAATATTAAAAAAACAAACAACCCAATCCAAAAATAGGCAGAAGACCTAAGTAGACATTTCTCCAAAGAAGACATACAGATGGCCATGAAACACATGCAAAGCTGCTCAACATCACTAATTATTAGAGAAATGCAAATCAAAACTACAGTGAGGTATCACCTCCCACCAGTTAGAATGGGCATCATCAGAAAATCTACAAACACCAAATGCTGGAGAGGGTGTGGAGAAAAGGGAACCCTCTTGCACTGTTGGTGGGAATGTAAATTGATACAGCCATTATGAAGAATAGTATGGAGGTTCCTTAAAAAGTAAAAATAGAATTATCATATGACCCAGCAATCCCATTACTGGGCATATACCCAGAGAAAACCATAATTCAAAAAGACACATGCACCCCAATGTTCATTACAGCACTATTTACAATAGCCAGGACATGGAAGCAACCTAAATGCCCATTGACAGACGAATGGATAAAGAAGATGTGGTACATTTATACAATGGAATATTACTCAGCCATAAAAAGGAACAAAATTGGGTCATTTGTAGAGATGTGGATGGAGCTAGAGACTGTCATACAGAGTGAAGTAGATCAGAAAGGGAAAAACAAATATCGTACATTAACGCGTATATGTTGAACCTAGAAAAATAGTACAGATGAACGGGTTTGCAGGGTAGAAATTGAGACACAGATGTAGAACAAATGTATAGACACCAAGGGGGGAAAGCGGCGGGGGGGTGGGGGTGGGGGTGTGATGAATTGGGAGATTGGGATTGACATGTATACTCTGATGTGTATAAAATGGATAACTAATAAGGACCTGCTGTGTAAAAAACTAAAATTCAAAAATACCCACTTAGTATGCTTTATGTTTAAATGTTTTAAAGTGGCCATATGGATGCTTTGCAATATTTCTAGTAGATGATATTTGGTGACCAGAAAGAGACAATCTGGAAGTACCAAGTTGGGTCAAGTGTGGAATTGCTAAGTTTGATGTTTAATACATGGTTTACAATTAAATGAACTTTGGTTTTAACAGTGTCCATCAATGGATTAAGTTGACAAATATTTACCAAGTTATCTTCTATATCCCTGTAAAGTGGTTAGAGTTAGGCGCAGAATGGATTAACAGCAAAGTCACATGATGAGGATTATTTAAATCATTCAATCAACTAATATTTATTAAGCAACACTATGTTCCAGTTAGGAGTTGGGTTGCAGTGATAAATTATAGGTAGCCCTTGTCTTATAATTTATTAGTGGGCAGGAGTGAAGAGATAGACACATATTCTGGACATCTATAATGGTACAGTATTATACCTGAAATAATTAGAGAGAAGTAGTGGTGTTCAGGAGATGTAACAAGAGATATCTAAGACCAGGTAGGTCAAGAATAGCTTTTCAGAGCATTTTAGGCCCGAGTTGAGTGTTGAAGTGTGAATAGTATAACCAGATGAATGTGGAGTTGGAGAAGAACATGAATTAGCATGAGTGTTTCTGTGTGTGTACTTTGTGTTATTGAGCTCAAGCCTTATGACTATATTTTTACCTTACTAGTCAACAATTAAAAAAGGAAGAGTATTATAGTGTCTGTTAAGGATGTCTATTAAAACCCCAATTTAAGCATAACAAGGTCTGCTATTATAAGTATTTTCCTTATCTGTAGTGGCAAATACCATATTTTATATCCAGATGTGACTATAAGTGACAAATGTAACTGCAGTATGTTGAGTCTGAAAAAATTTCGTATGCGCTTAGAAAAACACCTGAAGTTTCCTAGATCTTTCACATTTATTTATTTATATTTTTTACTTTCAGTGTTCACTTTCTTTTCACGACTATTTTACTGATTTTTAAAAATGGTTATGTAGCTTTAATAAAGTTTCCCAAGTACTCTTGAGTTTCAAATGGACTTGAATTCATTTTATTTTTATGGGCTGCTGGTCTTTAACCTCTTATCACAGAATCAGAAATGTACCTGTTACATACTGCTACATTAGTTATCAATCCTTTGGGCAGTATATTTTAATATCGGTATTACAGTGAAGATATAAATCTTGTGTACAGTATTATTAGCTTAGGCAGCTACTGACTTAAAAAGGCCAGTTTAACAAGTCACCACTGTGTTATGTTTAATTAGGTACAGTTTATATAATGAGGTGTTCAGTTCTAATGGAAAGACATGCTGTGAGCAGCACATCTGCAGGAATAACTATTACAATCAGCATTGCAGAGACCCATGGAACTGCAAATTAGACTTACTTATCTAGAAATAAATTACATCCCAATGCCTTCATAAAGCTCATTAATTAATTCCACTGGCATAAAGGTCTTTTTCTTAATTTCATGTTCCATTAGCATAATAAACACAATTTGAGTTACAACAGTATGATCAGTTTAATGGATGCTATTTATTTTAGTTTTTTATTTAAAGTCCCGGTAACGTAGAATTAACATCAATATGCTGCTTGGTCCTTTATTAAAAATTCCCATAGGATAACCAACACAGATGTTCAATACAGCATCATATATTTGCTGCATTTTACGACTCTACTAATTGGCCATATGGAAAGGTGTTGCTTGGGTGTAATTTTTTAAAAAAATTTGCTAAATTATATGGATTGTAATAATTACAATTAGTTTATATGTAAAGTTGGATAGGTTAATACATATTGCCTATTGCAAGCAAAATAAAAGTAAACAAACTTTTGGTGCCATGTTCATAGTAAATACAAGTTCATTTAAAAGAAATTCTGCCAATATTTTAAATTCTTGTTAAAATGATAAAGAATAACTTTGTTTACATTCTGAAATTATACAACATGGTCTCCATTTGTGAAGTGTGCATTTTTAGATACTTGTAATTTGTTTTTTAACTGATTCTGTGCACTTTGTTAGTATGTATGACATTGACATATTTATAATGTTTGTACCATGAAATTCTGGGTTAATTGTACCAGTTAACGTCTATTACATAATTATCATATGTGCTTCTTGAGTGATCTTATATATAGTCTTACTAATGTTCCATATTATATCTTGTTACTGAAATAAAGTGCATTGCAAAACACACATAAGTTTTCCTCTTGAGTCACAATATCTTTCCTCCTGCCATATTTTCTTTTTTTTCTTGATGTGCCTTCTCTGCTACAAAATATAATCTGTTTTCTTTATTATAATTTTACTTTTCTATTATTGCCTATTTTCAACACTTAATTAATCTTGTATTTATGTATAAGCTACTATGGCTGTGTAAAAAGTTATTCCAAAACTTAGTTGCTCAAACAGTAACAATCACTTATTATAGCTCTTGTTTTCTGTGGGTTTAAAATTTGGTCGGGGCTCAGCTGGGTAGTTCTCACTTGGGATCTTCTGTGAAATTGCAGTCAGATGTTGGCTACGGCTGTAGTCATCTGAAAGCTTGACTGAATCCAGGGGATCCACTGTCAAGGTGGCTCACTCACTGGTGCTGACAGTTGGCCACAAGCCTTAGTTGTCTGCATCTGGGACTCTCCACAGTGCTGCTTGTGTGTCCTCATAAGATGCGACTGGCTTGATCCAGAGTGAGAGATTCAAGAGGCTAAGGCAGAAACCAAAATACATTTTATGGCTTAGGCTTGGAAGTCAAATTCCATCACTTCTGTCATATTCTATTGATCATCTAGGCCAACTTTAATTAGATGTGAGAGAGTAATACACAGGACATAAACCCTAGGAGGCAAGGATCTTGGAGGCTGACTATCACAGTGCTCTGTCCAGTCCCTCATAATTCACATTCCTCCCAAGTGTAAAATATACCTCTCCCTCTCAAGGGTCCAGAAGTTCTCATCTATTACAGCATTGGCTCAAGCTCTAGGTTCAAGATCTTGTCATCTGACTCAGGTCTACCTGTGAATAAGCTTCGCCAACTAACACGCTTTGAGTATAGTTCTTGATTTAAAGGCCTTTGAACTGAAGCAATATATTATCTGATTCCCCATCCAACCAACATGCAATGGTGTTCAGGCAAGAATGACCATTGTAGACTCTCCTGTTGCAAACTGGGAAAAATGAGAGGCACACAAGAGTCACTGCTCCAAAGTATTCTGGAGCCCAGGCAGGTACATGTTGCCAGTCCTTTGATTAAGGCTCAGTTCTACTGCCTGGGAATGATTCCCTTTGGCCTCTTGTGCTCTGGGTTCCACCTCTTGAATTATCCTTCCTTTTCAATTAAAAAAAAAAGGTCTCCAGATGACTGAATCTCTAGCAAACAACTGACTGAAATCACATGAGAGACCCCAAATGAAAACTTCCTAGCTGAGGCTTTTCTGAAATTCATGATCCACAGAAATCACAAGAGATAATAAATGATTATTGTGGTGCTAAGCCACTGTGTTTTGGGAAAATTTGTCATACAACCATAATAGCCAATACAGATTTTGGTACCAGACGTGGGGTGTTGTTGAAACAGAAAACAATATATGTGGCAGTTGATTTGGGACTGGGTGGTGAGCGTAAGTTAGAAAGGTCTTGAAGAGATTGTTAGTGGAAGCCCTTGAGGAGGTTTTTCCTCAGGGCTTAAAGAGATTGAGAAACACGTTATATAGTAAGCTGGAGAAAGGGGCATTGTTGTTATATATTTATGGAAAATTCAGCACCATCATTTGTGGTTACATTAAAAGTGGAAAATGTACTTAATATATTGGATGATCTAGCTAAGGATATTTCCAGGCAGAGCGTTGAAATTGCCACCTCGTCCTTTCTTTTGGTTAGAATAAAATGCAAGAGGAGCAAGATAAGTTCAAAAAAGTTTCATTAAGTACTAAGGAGCTGAGTTTAAAAAACATTGTTTCTCAAGCCCAGGCTCTCCAGACAGCAAACAATGCTGAAAATCAGAAAAGGCGTCTGAGTAGATATCAAATCCAGACACTGTTAGGGAGACGTAGTCTGAGTATGAAGGTGGAACCCTTTGTGGAAAAACTCAGAAAGATTTAAGGTAGTGCATCTAACAGAAAAAAGTCCCTGTACAGCTTTTAAGAACATTTTTCACAAAATTTTCATTTTTACAACAGAGCTTCTAAGAATCTTTAGGATGTTTTTCTATAGCAGCATTATAGGAAACTTAAACAAGGACTTATTGAAACAAGTTTTGTAGGTGTGGCTTTTATCTAATGAGTAAACCTTAATAAGATTTGTAGAAGATCCACAAAATTTTTAAGAGAATTATACTGATGGAACCACTGCCAGCTTGGTCTAAAAAGGACAGGGGGAATTCAAAACAAAAAAGGCCTTTGGACTCCCTAACTACTGCAGAGTGAGAAAATTTTGTTGCAGAGATCATTGAGGGTCATCTTGAGAGTGATTTTTGTGAGTATATATATTATCATATTTACAGTATTTGTGCTGTGACATTCCATATTCACTGTACCTGCTAATGTCTAATGTATAGTTATCAGCTGAACTTAGTTTTGATCTCAAATGCAATGTCTTATTAAAGTTCCATATTACATCTTGCTGACAAATAAAATGACAGTGCAGAACATACTTATACATTTTTACTGCCTTGAAATCCACTAGTCATAAAAGCTTTCCTTCTGTTTTCTTTCTTTTTCTCACTGCACCCTCCTCTGCTATGAATGCAGATTTCCAATGTTATATTTGAACTTCTTCTTAATACCATTTAAATAACCTATATTCATTATTTAGTTGATCTTGTATTTTTCAATCCATCCCCCAATCACAAGAGTCACTCACTATTACCCCTTCCCCCATAATATGTGCTCCTATGTTACATTATTTTATGGCTTAGAGGTCTCTAATCTATCACAGAATCACATATGTACCTACGATGCACTGTTAAATTTATAACTAACCACCAAGTCTGTAAGCCTTGCCACTGAAGATCTTTTGCAAAATAAAGTGGCCATTTGAGTTTTCATTAAAAATTGAGTCAAATATTCTTACCCTACTTTCTCCTTGCCTTGATCATGTATCCCTGAATGTGTGCACATGACATATGGCAGAACTGTTAAGAGTTTTTACTGTAGTCTATCTGATTCCTCTTCTTTTCCTTTGGTCTCCTGTACTCTGCAATTGCATGTGGTGGGATTAAAACAATTATTTATTATGGGATGTGAAGATGGATAAAAATGAAGTCATTGGATCATTTTCACTAACATGTCACTTTACTGGGATAATTGCATTATCGGAATTCTCTTTGACACTTATTGAGTATCTTTTAGGTTCCAGATAATGTGCTAAGTACTTTGTGTGTTATCTCATTTAATTCTTGCAACAGCTTAATGTATTATTAACTTTATGTGTGAAGAAACTGAGTTTTGGAAATCCTAAAGGACTATCCTAGGATCATATAACTAAAAAGTAGGAGAGTTGGGATTTGAATCTTGGCCTCCTTTTAAGTTCTATATATTTTCTAGTATATTATAAGGACTGACATTCAGTCTTTATTTTAATGAAGTCTTTATTTTCCTAAGGTTTAATGAACAACTAACTGTATATTATACAAAATATGTTCTATGTCACAATGGAGTTACTTTCTTCCTAACATCATTAGGGGTAAAACAGTCTATAGCCAGATCTCAATTGCCTGGAGAAATTTAATCTTACATGTCATCAAATGGTACACTTTACTTTGCAGTTTAAACCATTTTCTCCACCAAACCTTTTATCAGAGTAGTTAAGAGATAGCAAGAATCAATGGATTTGAATTTCACCTCCTTTGATTTTTCCTAATAAGGCTCTGGTAAATATGTTAATGCCCAGGAAAGTGTGAAGGAAGAGAAAAAAAATGAACGACAATGGAGGGTCTTCATGGAGGTAGTAAGTTGGATAAACTTCTGTTTTCTTGACATCAAAAGTATCCTCATGTTCCTTTTACGATGTTTAGTGTTTCAGAAAGTTAAAAAAAAAATGGGAACGTCACTTATACTTTAGAAACAAAGGTTATTAAAGAACATTTAATCCAGTATTCTGATTTATTCATTCTTGAATCAAACATTCTATTTTTATATTATTTTGAATATCTGTGAAGCTTAATTTTTTCTAAGAAACAATTCACAATTTCTTATGCTTTTAGTTAGTCATTCAAAATGTTTTAAACTGAATTTGCCAAAACAAAATAATGATTTCTAAGTGGGTTCTGAAGTTGGCAAAACATGTTCATTTTGGCTTAGTTTAGACTTGATACAATAGCTTTTTAACTAGAAACTGCTTAGATGAGCAGGAAAAGTACCAGATTTAGCTTTCAATGCACTATTCTATAGATTCTGCTTTGAAGGTTGCTTGTTTTTCACCGTGTTATATGTACCCCAAAATGTGCTTGCTTTTAAATTTTACAGGCATTGAAGTGAGAATATGCTTGAGTGGAGTTCAAGCGGTGTTATAAGTTGGCAGAAACTCAGAATATGACAAGAATCACAATTTTCAAATGTCTAAACATTGTAGCTTTCTATATACAAATGTCTGAATTTTTTGTTGTTGTTGTTTTACATTGACTGGCAAAGTCAACATTACTATCCAACTTGTATTGTTTTCACTGTATGGTAACTAATGAAGTACTTCCCTGCACCACAGAACTACAATGCTGTAAAAGCTGGAAACAAAGTCATAATATGTATAATCACAGGGTCAGAATGAAATAAGGCAACTCCATTATTTACTGTAAATAAACACCATTTAAAACTTTCAAACTCAGTATGTCTTCTGGTTAGCTAATGTCAAAGAATCACATTGACTTTAGTCAACTCCTCAGGCTGCTGGACTTGATTATATAATTGAAGTCTTAGTATGGATTCTACTCATTGCTGGTTGGATGACTTTGGATAATTTATGTAAAGTCTTTGAGCTTTATTATCCTTATTTGCAAATTGTGGATAATATTACCCGCCTCATAGAATGGCAAAAAAGTGATATGAGATGATGTATGTAAAGGGTTTATCACTAAGACAGGAATGTAGTAGATGAGCAACAAAGATTATTTTCTATTCTTCCTTCCTTCAAGCTTCATTTATATATCTGAATAGTTTAGGGCAGAAAAAATTAAGTTGAATTACAAATCTGTAAGTTAAAAAATTAAATAAAATGAATTAAAAACCTGTAAATTAATCTGCATAAAACTTTTGGGGAAAAGTTTTGGAGGAGAATGTTGATACTACTGGCTAAAGTGAGGTTTGGGAATTATCTTTGAGTTTTGTTAATTTAAGTTATTCCTCCCTTCTATTTCGGTTGATAATTTAGAATTAATTATAATTATTGAATCATACAACTTAATATCACATAGCTTAAAAAGTCTTTCTGTCTCCTTATACCAGCTTACTCAGTTGATTTGATATTAATTCAGAGATCATATCCTCTGTGTAATTAATAAACTGTTAAGTAATACAATTTTAAAAGAAAAGTCAGTTTCAAATGTCAGAGCTCAAGCCAAGATCGTGTACAGTTTCAAATTATTTTATAGGGAATTTAGTGCCACGAAAATAAAGAAAACTTTTAAAATAACCCATTGTTCAGCATGTCAGACATGGTATTACATTTTATTTGTGCCTTACTAGCACATCCATATAGATAAAAGGTTGTTTAAAAATCTTGCAGAAAACTACAGGTGTCACTTTTCCTCATAAAAACTGCATTTTCTATGTAGTTTATGCCTTTGATCCCTAAAAATCAGGAAAAATAAATAAAAATTTCTTTGCTTTCATTTGCAGTGATATGATGCACATTACTGATCTTAAGGAAACAATATCCACTGCCACATTGGAGCCCTGGGCCTCATGGCACCTACTGGGGAAGGTTGCTTTCTGTGTGTTTACTCTCTATATTTGTTACTTAGAAAAATAGGTGACTAGAAGATAGAAACAAATCATCAGATGGTAATGTACCAGGAAACCAAACAATAGCATGAATATGTTGATCTACAGGCTTGGTGACCTTTTGTGTTTGTTTAAACAGCTTGTTTTAATTAGTAATGGATATCGCTTACTCTTATGAACATTCTTGACAATTGAAAACAGCACCTTATAAGCTGAGGAATTGGAGAAATTTAATATGAGTGAGTTCAGTTTCTTTGAGGGGTTTCTTTGTTCTTGTCATAATGCTTGAAGTTAATGGACAACTAAAATGGAATGGCTTCATGTGTCATACACTGAGTGAAGAGGACTGACAAAAAGCCATTAGTGTCCAGGGAAGAAAGACAAAGGCAGAAATTCTATCGTTTCCAGATGAGTCCTTATGATTCCCCAAACTCTTTATTAGCTTGACAAGCAAGAGGCAAGTCTATTAATGCAAAGGTCAGATAGTGCAATTGTAGCCAGAATTTTTTTTTATTTGAAAGATAGTAGAAAATTATCTGGAATGCTAGAGTTATGGAATCTAAAAGATGATCTTTTAAAAAAACAAATTTAATGAATTGATGTTCTAAAGTAACAATTTTACCTGCCATACTAAAAGGAAAGAATATAACTTTCCTTACCATATAAGTTTAAGCAGTTACTAGAAAGAAAACTTGGATTATGCTTATTTTGCAGGTACTTTAAAAGAATTTAAAATAATTCTGTAACTTTTCAGTTTCTTCTTACTCTCAAATAAAGGCACGATATTCTATAATTAAATCTGATAAAATTGTCATCATTATCAATCCGATGCAACATCGGGACCACCAAATTTGTTCTTGTCAAATTATTCTGATGTCTATAGCAGTGCCATCATCTGTCCTGTATTAAAAATATTTTAAAGTAGCTCTAAATATTACTTTCATAGATTTGGAAAGCCATTTCTGGTGTGACACACATCTGTTCCTTGTGTTTTGCTCTGATCGTAGAGCATGTTCCAGATAGGTGTTTGGGAGATGTGGTGGTTGTTTTTTATTATTTTTTTCCATTAGCTAGTGCTTGGTTGGAAACAGTGGCAATGCTACTTCCTTAGAAAATTCAGCCATCCTGATCCCTTTGGTATTGGCAACAGTGAGAAATCCTCCCCCCCCCCTTTTTTTTAACAAGTTTTGGATTAGTACTTGGAAAGCATAGACCACCCATCCTGAGACTCACCATTCTTTGTAAATGAAAAAAGTGTTAAGAGGGGAAACATATTGTGACCTGAATATATCATCTGGTCAGTAGATAGATGACTAGGTATGAGTTTTACTTTGACTTGATTGTCATTTCCTCTTGCACAGCATTTTTACAAATTATGGTTATTGAAACTCTAGGTATACCTCTGTCTGAGTTATTTACCACACAGGAAAAAAAAAATAAAACCCTAAACAAACATAAAATAAACAAGCCAAATAGCAAGCAAACAAAAACAACCCAACCAGCAACTGTATCTTGTAAGATATTATTCATTTTGTTCTCTTTCTCTATACACTGTGGACAACTGTGATGCTAATATGTGTGTTAACTAATGTGAGGATTCACTACAGTATAGTGACACAGCACTGGATTGGTGGTCAAGACTCTTGAGTATCATTTCTGGTTGATTAACTAATTAGTTTTGTGACCCTCCAGGGTGAAAAATCTTACTCTCTCTCTCTCCATATAGTGTATATATATATATATATATATATGTAAAAAACCCTTGAACAATGAGGGTTTCAACTGCAGGGATTCATGGAAATTTTTCAATAATAAATACTGCAGTACTACACAGTCCATAGTTGGTGGAACCGCAGATATGGAGGAACCACAGATACGGAGGGCTGACTCTAGGTTATACATGGATTAACCCCCACGTTGTTCAGGGTCAACTATATAACATAAACAGGCATATAGCATATCTGTGGTATTCAAATTTCACAGTGGAGGTTATTAGAAATAAAATGTTTATAAAGGTTTTTGAGGGAGACGATGAAAAAAAGATTGAGAAACACTGACATCTGACAAATGACTAGATGTTGTCAAATGTTTGTTTCAGCTCTAATTTCCTGTATCTTCTATAAATAAAGCTTATTTTTCCAGATTTATCCTTTTCAAGGGCCTGAAATGTATATTTCAACCTTAAATATTAGTTATCTTATGTTCATAAGGAAAGATATGTGGTACTCCTTCAAAAAATAAAAGTTACTTTGGTTTTCTCTGGTTTGGGGAGAACATGTACTTTTATAGAAAATGTTCAAAATAGAGAAATGTAGAAAGAAAAGTAAGATCATTGATAGTGGCATATACTATTAGTTGGTTACCAAAGTATGTTTCCTTTCTTCCTGAATTTACACAACTGTATTTCTGTCCTTCTTTGCTGATAGATGTGCATGTAACTGAATTCTAGTCAATGGAACATAACTGGAAGTATCTTATTTCCAGGCCTGGGCTATTAAAACCTCTGACATAGCCTCCTCCATGCTCTAGTCAAAAAACTACTAGAGTAGTTTTGATTCTAGTCAAATGGAATGGCAATCCCTAGGACTACCTTGGAAGTCACTGGAATCCTGAATTTCTGAACGACTGCATAGCTTGTTCTTGACAAATTAGCTAATTAAGACTCATCCATTCATATGATAATATATGCATAATATATACAGTATATACAATCTACTGTTCTGTGTATTTGAGATTGATCTGTGAACAACTAGAATATTTATTGTGCCAACATGTGCCAATATTATATCTAATAAAGACATTGATACTCTATACCTGCTCTGTCCAGTATGGTAGCCACTAGCCACATGTGGCTATTTAACTTTAAATTAACTAAAATTTTAATTTCTCAGTCACATTAGCTACATTTCAAGTACTCAATAGCCACATGTGGCTAGTGGCTATCATATTGGACAGTGCAGATATAGACTATTTCCACCATAACAGAAAGTTCTAATGGATAGCACCGAGCTGTGCTGTTGAGAACTAATGCTTGTAGAGGCACATACACCCACTTGAGTACATGCATACATGCTCACATGTATATATAGATGAATACATATACACACATATATGCACATATGTAAAGGGAGGGTAATGTAATGGATCCAGATACATGAACTGCATTGTGACTCTCCACAACATTTATTCTACTACTGGCTAAATGATGTGTTGGTTTGAAGAGAAATTATGGAAGTTCATGGGAGAGTTGTGAGAATTATCAGTAGAAAGTAAGGTTAAGGATGAACCAGACCTAAGTAACTACAGGTGCTACTCTTCTAATTATTCTTCTTCTCTCCTTAAACCATCTACCTCATTTTTTTTTCTAAAAACTAAATCTAACCCATTAAGCACTTAGCTGCTGAATGAGCCTACTGATATATGAGAATGAAATTGTCCTTCATCAGTCGAGTGATTTCTATCTTCTGGATATGATTCCTCCTTTCCATCAAGGCTGTCCTTGCAGTGGTGGCACCAAATTCCTCCCTTTTCAGGTAGAAGAAGAGAGGAAGGTGTAGAAAATTTTGTTGAGTGTAGTGGTTCTCAAGTCTGGAGTGGGAGCATTGACCTACCAGGGGTGAAAAATTAGCCTACATGATTCTAATATTCTCCATCCTCCTTTCCACCATCACCCTGATTCTTGCCCTTCATGTTACGAATCTGATCTTGCTCTTTGGTTTTGTGGTGATATATGCAGCTTTGCTGAGTGGAATTTTATACTGTTACTTGCTAATGGGCCACAGATTCTTAGACAAGTCTGACCTGTACAACTCCCAAAATAATGATTACTTTTCTGTTTTGCATAATGGTTTTTAGGGTTTCATCTAATTTAGAGAAATAGGGAAGTAGATGAAAGTGGGTGGTGTCCAAGTTACATGGACTTTTCAAATAACCTAAGCAACGTAGGGTTTCTTCTCCATTTAAGTTAATCCTCAGTTTTATTTCCAGGAGTTGGAAACTCAACAGGGGGAAAAAATGGGATGGTTGATTTAGTTCCTTGCCACCCTACACTGCAGTAATTAGGACTATATAAAACTTTTAGGTGTCTGGATAGCCGGCAGTTTTCTCGTGATATAAAAGCAGTGCCTAGTGTTTTACAGGGCCTACATATAATGTAACTGTCAGGGAAACGAGATCCAAACTCTTTCTTCTTAGGTTATTTACTGACTTAGGAGATCTAGCTGTCAGTAAGTAGGTATGAAAATGATTGCCTAGGAATTATAAAACTTTCAAACAGAAGTCACGATTTGGCTTTTCCTCCAGCTTTTTCCTCTGACTTAAAAGAAAGCATCTCTCCTTCAATGGAATGAAGTGAAAGTGAAATCAAGGGACAGGGTCCTGTACCTCAGAATTTACACCAGAGCTTTCCACGAGGCAACATAAAAGCTCATTTATTTCTATTCTTATTCTTTCCTAAGAAAACTGACAAGCCCTCTGGAAGTCCCTGCTGCTAGAATCCCTATCTAATGTGAGATATGGGGCCCGATTCAATAATTCTTGAGAGGTTTTCAAACTGGTTTTGAGGAGCTAGTAGGCCCACTTTGTAATAGGAAGAAGCATCTGACATTTAGAATCCTGCCCCCCAATTTGCAAACAATAGAAGAGGAAAAGCTGCGCCCTTGCTTGGGCTTCTGCTGTGCTAATTACAGAAATGTAAAGCCCAGCTGTGGTCAGACCAGCTCATCAAGGAGAGATGTGTTAGACCAAGAAAGCAAAAGAAGGACTCAAATGTTTTTCATTTTTATTCCTTGCATATTGTCTGTTAGAGCATTCAGCTCTGCTTAATTATAAACTATTTTTCCCATTTATAAACATGTTCTTTTCCTTTGCATTTAATGTGAATGAATAGCTGCTTCTAGACTAGAGTGTGGGTATGAGATTGGTGTTCAGCTTAAAGACTGAGCTAAGATTTCTTTAACATTTCTGTATACAAATATCAATCTATAAATTTAATCTGTTTAAAAATGAAAGTTCTTGTCTCCTGTTCCGAATCCTTAACTACCCTCCTCTACTCTAAAAACAAATAAAATCAACAAAACCAAACCAAAGAGAGCAAACAAGCAAATTTTAACTTTCCAAATAAATTCTAATTTTATTTCAACAGGGGGAACCTAATGTAATTTAAATATATTTTATTTCCCCTTGATATTTCTTCTGTGCTTGCTTTTCCTGGGGATCTGAGTCCAGATTTGAACTACAAGCATAACTTTGTTGTTATGTGCTTATTTTCTGTTAATGTAAGATATATGAGAAGAGATGAACAGAAAAAAGAAAAACTTGAGTGGCATTGGAAAGTATACATTAGTCAATGCAAACGTTTTGGACTGACTAGAAACTTTACCAGACTCCAAAATATTGAAAAGTGTTTTGAAAATGGTTTTAATGCTTTTACTGTTTGTCCTTCTCATTTAGAAGTGTAAAACATTTGTACAGTGGTACTTTGTTACAGTGATGATGTGTTATTGTTTGGGAAGGACAATATCAATATTCTAGGCTTTTTGTATCAATAGACATATAGGTTTGGCATTATTATATGTAATATTAATAATAGACATTTACTGAAATTGTCCTAAATGCTTTAAATGGCAAAGTAAAATGTCATTTACTTATGAGAAAGGGATCATCACCTCATGGTTGTGCACTGCATAAACTGTAAGAATTATCATTCACATTGGTGGTCACTGTAGATTTGTATATATACATGCACAGTTGACCCTTGAACAACATGGATTTGAACTGCATGGTCCACTTATATACAAATTTTTTTCAATAGTAAATACTACAGCACTATATGAGCTGTAGTTGGTTGAATCTGCAGATGTGGAGAGCCAACTATAATTTATACATGTTTATGTATGGATTTGTCCACTGTGTAGAGGGTCAGCACCCCTAAATCCCTGTGTTGTTCAAGGGTCAACTGTATGCATACAGTTATTTTATATATATATATATAAAATGAAAATTTTCTGGCAGACAATAAACTACTTTGAGGAAGGAGTAGCTTTTTCTAAACATCACAATGAGTTTGTAGTGGGGCTAAAGGTAACTAAAACAACTTGTCCAGGATCACATAACTAATGAGTAATATATATTCAAATTTTCATTGGTTCAGTCCATAGTCCCTATTCTTAATTATGGTTTGTTGAGTTGACATACTCTGAATATCAGGAATATCATATAATAGAATTTTACTGTATTTGTGAGACTTTTGAAAATTCCTCTGACATGAAACCTCTGAAGATCTACCTGCAGAAAATACATCTGAAGAATATATCCTCCTTTAGCCTAAGTGTTTATCAGGCATTAATGTTCATTTGTTAGGTCAGTGGTTCTCAACTGGTGGTCAGTATACTACTGGTGGAAACTTGAACTTCCCCAGGTAGAACCTAGGGTTCACATAAACATTACAGGAATTTGCAAGACTACAGCAACATTAGTTAAATACAAAATCTGAATATGCTTTTTAAATGTTTTAAAGCAGGCTTTTAATATTGCTCAGAGTGGGACCAGTGTTTATGAAAAATTTAGGAAAATTTGATACACACAGAATGGGAAACACTGAGATAATTCTACTTCCTCTACTTCTCTTTTCCTTATTTGCAAAGCTTTGTTTACCCACTTGGCCAACTGACACTTTTGAGTTTTACAGAAATAAGATTCTTGAGAAAGAGACAACTAAGGATAGGAGAGGGCTTTGGGTAAAATCAGGTAATAAACTCTTGGATGCCACAGGGACAGCTTGAGATCATTAAACAGGCTGTGGGTCTTAGGGAAAACTAGGCTTATATCACAAATTTGTAATGTGTCTCATGCAGAAGAAACCTCCCAATTCTTACCATATAAGATTAATTCACTATTTCAAATTGAGTGTGTTCCATTCAACAGGAAGGTATTGAGTGCTCTGAATGTTCAAAACACTGTGCTTCGCCCTGCAGCATACACAGATATGCAGTAATAGTCATCAATATCTGTATAGTGCTCTATAATTTACACATTTATCAGACATCTTATCATTTAAAACCTTGAGAAGAATCTATTATGGCTATCCCCATTTAAAGAAGAGAAAATTGAGGCCCAGTGACTTGCCCAAGTTTCAGTACATAAAAGGTGTCATACATGAGATTCAAACTCAAGTCTTCCAACTTTGGCATCCATCTTATTACCATTACACCAGATTCCCTGCCCTAAACAACCTTTCACTTTAAAGTGAGAGAAATTTATACATAGCCACAAATGTGGCAAGAGTGCAATTGAAAAATAAAACATCATAGTAGCATGGTTTACCAAAATATTATACCAGTAAACACTAGATTACACTCCCAAATTGGGTGACAAGTTCAGATAGTGTGACTTTTGTATTTTAGGATCAGTATATTTTTCCTTTTTGAAGTCTGGGTAGTGTTCTTTTCATAGGTTTTCAGAAATCATAGTATGTCAGCTCTATATACTTGGGAATTAGACGCCCTCTTCTTTCTCAGGAACAGATAGACAGCTTTCCACTCAACAATTAAAAAAAGCCTGTAGTAAATTATTTTTGACCTTTTCAGTCTATTTCCATGGAGCCTCTCACTGGTAGCATATGAAATTTTTTGCCGGTCTGCAGTTTGATACAAGTTTTGTTGATGCTCTTAAATAGATAAGAGTCTATTAAATAAGACATAATCGCATGTAAACTCATAAAAATGAACAGTCCTCTGGGGAACCAGTGACAATAAGCTCTTAAGTTTGAGAGAAGATTCTTAGCAGATATCAAGGCTGCTCTGATTCAAATATGTCTTGCAAGAAAGCACTATGGCGGTAAAGATTTAAGCAATTTCATCTCCAAACAGAGACTAAAATTACTTGAGCTGGTAGAATTCCATAACCCACCTGCTGCTTTTGGAAGGTTGAAAACATTTTTTTTTCAGATACTTTTGTTTCCAATGAAATTTTTGTTGTGAGCATTTCCTCCTTGACTCTCTGTGATATACTTATTTTTGAGGCACTACAAATCAGTATAATTTAGTTATATTTTACTATTTCCTAAGTCAACAATTTTTCTTAATTAACAACATGTATAGGAGAAGAAGGATGGATTAGAAAATTTGAAGTCATCATACAACACTTGGGTAGCTTTCTATGAATAGTGTTTTATGATTTCCTATCAGTATCCCTTCCCATGTGGATGTAAAAATGTACTTGAGAATGGAAAAGTTAGAATAAATAGCAGTTGTCTATAAAAATTGTTGGGAAAGCAGTCATCACATGACCTGTTGCCTGTCCTGGGACTGCCCAATTAGTGCTCTGGGTCTGGAACTTTCCCTTATGTGGAGGCCAGGTTCCAAGCTATTGCTTGACCCTAGATTCTTCTTACTTATTAGGAGAAATCTTTCCTTGTCCTGGGTGTGCAATGAACTTCTTATATTGCTTAAGCATGTGCGTCATATGGCACCTGGCCAGTCCCACTCTCTTCCTCTCTTCTGCAGCCTGAGAGGGGTATGTGCAGTTCATTGCCCTGAGACAGCTCTCTGGAGAGACCCCATGGCCATGGGAGACTGGAGCACACTAGAGATGATGATATTGCTGCATCTCTTCTCCTTTTTGTGAGTTAAGCATTGTTCCAACCAGGGTCTTGTGTGTTGAGTCCTTCTCAACAACTCTGAACCCATTGAAGATGCAATGGGCCAAGCTGTGTGGGATCATACTTCTGGTGGTTGGCATTGTTACACTCTTTGGCATCCTCTACACAGTGAGAATCTTCACCAGAGACTGGTAGCTGGATCTTCCTGTTCCACAAAAATGAAACCTAGTTTTTGATTTAAAAAATCCCCGTCTAGGGTTATTTGAAATAGTTATGAACACCTGGCAGCAATGCAAAATGCACTTAAAAGTGTCTCCTCAAAAATGTGAAACATATTATTGAGAGGTTTGAGATTAATCTGACCTATTTTAATACCAATTTTAATATAATTTGTACATTTAACCTGCATTTGGGTTAGGGATAAAGATGTCATGTGTATCGTATGACTACTGTCCTGCTTACATATGATTTTTTTGACCTTTAAGAAATCATCATCATCACAATGGTCACCACTTCCTCTTTCAGAAACTCAAGTATACACACAGTCACTGACTAGATCCTCCAAAATATATTGTGAATCTGTTCATTTTCTTCCATCTCCACTGCTATGATCCTGGTCTAAGGCACCATTATCTCTCACCTGGATTACTGCAATAGCCCCCTATAATTCCTCTCTACCTCACAGTGAAATTAATCTCTTTAAAATATTAATTAAATTTTGTAATCCTCTTGGTCAAAATCCTCCAATGCTTTCCCATCACACTTGGAATAAACCCCAAAATCTTTTTCCTTGCCTATAAGGCATATACTCTATCTTATACAAGCTGTTCTAGAAAATATCAAAAGAGGAAAAGTTGCCAGTCATTTTATGAAGTAGGTAAAACCTGTTACCAACACTTGAGGTATGAGTGTTGGAAAATTATCATCAAGAAAAAAGACTTATAGGCCAATATCACTCATGGACACAGGTACAAAAATCTATGCATATAAAATACTGGCTAATTGAATCCTAGATTGTATTAAAACTAGTATGTCATGATTGAGTACTTGTTATCCCAGGAATGATATGATTGTTCAAAAATCAGAACTTCAGGGCTTCCCTGGTGGCGCAGTGGTTGAGAGTCCACTTGCCGATGCAGGGAACACGGGATCATGCCCCAGTCCGGGAAGATCCCACAAGCTGCGGAGAAGCTGGGCCCGTGAGCCATGGCTGCTGAGCCTGCGCATCCGGAGCCTGTGCTCCGCAACGGGAGAGGCCACAACAGTGAGAGGCCCGCGTACCACAAAAAAGAAAAAAAAAAAAATCAGAACTTCCACCCACTTAATTCATCACATTGAAGAACTTTTAGTTCTTTAATATTATATGACTTCCAGGACTTTTATGTCTAGTTCAGATGTTTCCTCTGACATAGAGACTTTCTAGATCTGCTTGCATAATTAATATTTCATTTGAATGTTCTTTAAGCATTCTCAAAATTAACACAGCCAAAACTGTGTTGATATTTCTTCCAAAACCTGCTCCTCTCTAAGTTTTCCCCAACTCAGTAAATTGACACTTCCCTCCATTCCATCCAGAAGCTGACCATTTCTCAGCATGTACCACCCGAGTCCTAGTTGCCATCATCTAACCTGGAATAGCCTACTGGCTGGTATTCCTGTTGTCAATATTTTTTTTTTGCACTCCTGTAGTCTTTTTTTTTTTTTTTTTGCGGTAAGCGGACCTCTCACTGTTGTGGCCTCTCCCGTTGCGGAGCACACGCTCCAGACGCGCAGGCTCAGCGGCCATGGCTCACAGGCCCAGCCACTACGTGGCATGTGGGATCTTCCCAGACCGGGGCATGAACCGGTGTCCCCTGCACCGGCAGGTGGACTCTCAACCACTGCGCCACCAGGGAAGCCCCTGTATTCTAACAGAGTAATTCTGTTAAAACATAAGATAGATTGTGTCATTCCTTAGCTCAAAACCCTCCAATGGCTTTCCTGGCTCCATCAGGGTAAAAGCAAGCTTTAACAAGGGTATTCAGGGACTTCCCTGGCGGTCCAGTGGTTAAGACTACACGCTTCCACTGCTGGGGGCACAGATTCAATCCCTGGTCACTAAGATGCTGCATGGCCCAAAAACAAACAAACAAACAAACAAACAAAAAAAACAAAACCCAAAACAATGGTGTCTACAACCCCCATAGTCTGCCTTATTTCCTCTTGGCTTCATTTCCTGCCACTCTTCCTCCTCTCTCTTAGCTCCAGCTCAGCAGTTGACTTTCATCAGCCTGGATTGCTTTGCTGTTTTCCCAGGTATTCATGTGACAAACTCCCTCCTTTTCTTTTGGTCTTTATTTAAATGTTACCTTTCTAGTGAAGTCATCCCTGAATACCTTATTTGAAATTGCCAGCCCTTCATTACTTGCCTTCTTTTTAATGTTTTTGCTCCATATGCTAATATCTTTCTTTCTTTCTTTCAACATGTTTTTCAATTTTGAAATCTTGGTGTGTCTGTTCTAATATTTCTCCTAATGATATCCATATAGAAATAGTTGTGCTCCTTAACTGTCTTGCTATCCAGGCCTGTGAGTTCATTTTCCCCTGGGAGTCTCACCGATACTGTTAGGTAGTACAAATAGAGGAAGGCCAGACCCTTGTCTGGGTCAGCTCCAAAGATTTTAGTGTGTATATTTTGGAGTGTGTGTGTGTGTGTGTGTGTGTGTATGTGTGTAAGAGAGAGACGAGACCAGGTACCAGAAAACCATAGCCTACTAAACAATTCCTTAGATCAGATCCTCACACTTTGCACCCCAAGGCCCAAGGAGAAGCAGCTGTAGGATGAGACATACATAGATTATAATTCACCAGCCCTGGGTGCTTGGAAGGTTAAGGGTGAGATGCTTCTCATCTGAGGTTAGTTACTTCTCCCCTGTTTCTCTCAGCAGCTCCCAAGCAGAGGACTTTGTCTTGTTTTGATTTAACCTTTGAGAACACCTGGACCAGAAATGTGAGTTATGCAGGTATAGGAGCAGTGGAGATGGGAGGAACAAAAGGGAAGGGGATACAACAGCAGATCCCCAAGGGTGGTATCCTCTCTCTTTTGGCCTCAAGCCAATGCTACTACTCCACATACATCAGATAGTTCAAACCTTTCTCAGCAATGCTCCCTGGGTTTTCTCAAAGTTTTCTCAATATCTTGATATTTTTTAAGTGGGAGTGGTCTTGGGGAGGGATCCAGAAGTTGTGGTAGTTCAGCATCTTGTTCTAGAGCATATTACTGTGTAACTTACTTATATTGCTTATTTTCTGGGTTTTTTTTTCCTACGATAAGATCTTTAAGTGCAGAGATTTTTTCTGTTTTGTTCACTGTTCTATCTGCAGATTCTAGGACAGTGACTCCTTCACAGTAAGTATCAATACTTATTGAATAAGGAGACAGTCACAGATTGGGAGGAGTTTTCAAATACCTAAAACCAACAAAGAAATCTGGAATATATAAGAAACTCCTACAAATGAATATCACAAACACAATACCCAAAAGGAAAAATAAAGAGTATAAACAACAATTCAAAGAAGGAGAAATAAAAAATGACCAACAAGTATATGAAATGATGTTCAACCTATAATATAACTATGAGATATAATTTTATACCCATTAAATTGGCAAAGGTTAGAAAATACATAATACCAAGTGTTGGCAGGGATGTGGGCAAGTGAGAATTTCTAAGAACTGTGGATAGAAGTATAAACTAGTACAGCTACCTTGGAGGGAAATCTGGCAGTGCTCAGTGAAATGGAGCATGGAGATAAGGTCCACAAGTGGAAATATGTGAGGATATCTACTGCAGGATTATTTGTGGTAGCAAGGATTAAGAGGTATTAACAAGGTAGATAAGTAAACTGTGGTATATGGATATGATGGGATGCAGAAGTCATGAATTATATTTATGTCTGGCAAAATGAACAGAACTCAAAAACATAATGTTTAGTGAACATATAGGAAACAGCATGTGATTATTAGTGATTAGTAATTAAATATTAATATATGTATATAATAAAATTACACTCTAAGTTCATCTAAACTATAAAACACTCTACTTTTCAAGGAAAATTGTATGTTTAAGGAAAAATAGATCAAATATAGTGGGTGAAAATAAGATAAAACATGTGATTTTTTAGTACAGATGACAGCAGTGTGTCATAAACTGGAGTGTGTGGTGACTAAATTCTACACATCAGGGGTTTAAAAATAGTAAGAATATGGGGATGGGGTTGACAGCTTAGGTCTCGGAGGCAGTAGCAGGGTTCCCAGAAGTTCTACTCCCAGACTGCTACATTGAGCTCTATATTGAATGAAAATAGAGATTTTCTCAGATTCAACTTGTTACAAGGTATGATTTCGTAATGCTAATAGTTGTTGCAGTAGTTGTAGACAAGGGAGCCGCCAACCTGCTAGATAGATTGTGTCACAGCCAGTTTTTCATGTGAATTATACTCTACTGAATTGCTGCATTCTATCCAATCATTAGGGCTGAAGAAACCTTTGCATGGGGAGGGGACTTAGGTTGAAAACATGCTACCAATAGAGATTCATGCCAGGAATGGTGCCAGCTACTGGATGTAAAAAATGGAGTAAGACAGAATCTGTCTTCAAAAAGCTCACAGTCTACTGGGGCAGACAGAAACATAAATATATAAATAATTAAAATAATATGGTATATGTAATCATAGATGTCAGTTGGAATTAATAAACAATGTTTGATAGTTACAGTTCAAACTTTGCATATCATTCCTTGAATGAAACAGTGTCTCACTGATACACATATTCATGAACCTAAAAGGTACACACAGGTGAAAGAACAGAAAAAAAATCTTTGATTTCTTTTTTTTATTATGTAAAACCAATGTTTCTGAGATGTTCTAAAAAAAATAGCCTTATACATGATCAGAATGCAGATATAAACAGTATTCATTAAAGTAAATATAAAATGTTTACATCTCAAATGCACTAGCCTAGGAGTTAACCCCTTGTAGTCTTTGCACTTAAACTGTGTAATATGCAAATCACTTTCCCAGATGGTTTTTTATTTGAAGGCATGTACGTTTAATTTTTAAAAAACCAGCTTCAGCTCTGTATTGCTCTGTATACTGAAGTGTCAAGGCTAAACTATTAGAATGGGTATTGGGTAAAACTTTTAGAATTTGTTTTTTGTTTTTTTGCATGACAGATTATTTTCAGAGTTAATAGCATTTTAAAAACAGAATTAAATTTTCTTCAAGTTTTGTTGATAGAATCATGCTGTACTGGCAATACTTTCCTCCCCCTTTGGCTTTAATTCATGTCAGTGTCTAAAAAAACAGTCAAGCCCTTCATCTGCAAGCTGTGGCTCATTTATATTTGTAGGTACTTACTCTTGCTTGGAAGTGGAAAAAAAAGTTATGTCACTATCTTTGGAAGATAAGGGAAATTAGTGTGAAGGGTAGTGAATTGTCCTGAACTTTGGAAGACTATATTCAACCAAAAGGAAAAGCCAAGTCCTTGCTTCAGAGATTGTGGTTTGATAGCATTAGCACTGCAAGGAATAAACACTTTATTATTAAATATCTTTCTAAGAGTTCTGTTTTATTTTAATTTTTAAATACTGTCCCCTGCTCCCTCCCCTCTGGGTCATATGCTCTCACACACCCATGCATTCAACTGGCATGTTAGAATGGATTTATCATGTAAGCCCTTCTCATCTACCCCAGGATGGGCCAGAGGACACACCTTTCACCACCACTGTAAGGAATAAATTGGTGAGGAGAGCCCCAGAATCCTTGAAGAGTCTGTGGTCACTTTTCTTTGTGGGTCAGAAATTATAGTGGGAAGTGCTGCCGCTGAATTGGACAACTAAATGCAACGTGGATAACTGAATCTCACAGTGACTGGGTCATGTCACAAGGTGGGTGTGGTTACCATAATGGACAACAGAGTCAAAGCAGTATTCAGAATAATCTTGACCTGAGCAGACCTATGGACTTGGCTAATTGATCATGGTGTCCCTAGCAGTGACATAGATGGGAAGTCTACTAAATTCTTACTTAATCTGTATAAGTGGGAGAGTTCTCGGTCAAGTGAATAGAAGTCTAACTGGAATCATTAAAACAGAGTCATGACCCCTTAATAAATTCCCAGACTTGAGCCAGTTTACAGACCAAGAACCCCATGAATGAAAGGGAGGTCAGGTCTCCTTAAGGAAGAACCTTCCTACAATGCCAAAATTTATACTGCTAACCTTTCTCCCAGCCTCCTCAAAGGCATCTATTGCCTTTTAACAAGGTTACTATGCACTGAAAAAAAGAGAGAATCACATTTTGATTTTTAGGCATTGCCTCTGAAATGAAATTAATTCCAGGAGACCAAAAGTGTCACTGTGGTCTACCAGTCAGAGTTTAAGCTTAAGGAGGTCAGGTGATTGATGAAATTTTACTCCAGGTCTATCTCACAGTTGATTTAGTGGGTTCTTGAATGGCTATGGACTGAATGTGTCTTCCCAAAATTTATATATTGAAACCTAATGCCCAATGTGTTGGTATTAGGAGGGGGCCTTAGATGAGGATGGAGCCCTCATTAATAAGATTAGTGCCCTTATAAAATAGTTCCCCCAGAGCTCCTTAGCCCCTTCCACCATGTGAGGACACAGTGAGCAGGTGCCATCTGTGAACCAGAAAGTGGGTTCTCACCAGACACTGGATCTGTCAGAGCCTTGATCTGGACTTCCCAACCAACAGAACTGTGAGAAATACATGTTTATTGTTTATAATCAATTCAGGTTGTGGTATTTTTGTTGTAACGTCCTGAATGGGCTAAGACACAAACCCATCTTGTGGTTATTTCCTCAGTTCTGGAATGAATAATTCAAATAGACATACTCAGCAACTGGAAAATTCAACTCTTACCTTTAAAAGTACGTCTTGGTCTACTTGGGCTTCCATAACACATTTTTAGACTGGGTGACTTAACAGAAATTTATTTTCTTACAGTTCTGGGGACTAGAAATCCCAGATCAGGGTGCCAGCATAATCAGGTTTGTTGGAGGCTCTCCTCATGGCTTGCAGATGTCTTCCTTCTAACTATGTTCTCAGGTGGCCTTTCCTAAGGGCATGCATGCTGAGAGAGTGCAAACCATAATTCTCTCTGATGCCTTATAAGAGCACTAATACTATCATGAGAGCCCCACCCTTATGACCTAATTGACCCTAATTACCTTTCAAAGCCCCCATCTCCAAATACCATCATGTTTGGGAGAGGGCTTCAACATATGAATTTAGCCGACAAGCATTCAGTCCATAATATTCCACCCCGAACGTCTAAAATTAATGTTCTTCTTGAATGAAAAATATATGCATTGCATACCAACAACCCCAAAGTCTTAACTTGTTTTAGCATTAACTCTAAAGTCCAAAAGTTTCATCTCAATATCGTCTAAATTGGCTATGAGTGAGCCATGAGGTGCAATTCGTCTGGAGGCAAAATTCCCCTCCAGCTCTGAACCTGTGAAATTATACAAGTTATGTGCTTTCAAAATACAATGATGGGCAGTCATAAGATAGACATTCCCGTCTCATTTTTGTTTTTTTTTTGCAGGGCAGGAATAAAGATGTAGACATAGAGAATGGACTTGAGGACACGGGGTGGGAGGAGGAAGCTGGGGCAAATTGAGAGTAGCATCGGCATATATACACTGCTGAATGTAAAATAGTTACCTAGTGTGAAGCAGAAGCATAACACAGGGAGATCAGCTCAGTGCTTTGTGATGACCTAGAGGGGTAGAATAGGGAGGATGGGAGGGAGGCTCAAGAAGGAGGTGATATGGGGACATATGTATGCATATGGCTTATTCACTTTGTTGTACAACAGAAACTAACAGAAACTGTGAAGCAATTATACTCCAATAAAGATCTATTAAAAATAAAAAAGATAGACAGTCCCATTCTAAAAAGGAGTAATAGGAAAGAAGGAACAGGTGACGGATCTAGAGCAAGTTCAAAGCCTAGCAAGGCAAATTCCATCAGATATTAAGGCTTGAGAATAATCCTCTTTGCTTTGATGCTTTGCTTTCAAAGCTCTACCCACTGGAGCAGAAGCACCACTCCCCTGGCTCTAGGTGGGAGTCCCAGTCCCTGGCTCCACAGGATGGTCTCAACTCCAAGGCTGTGGTCAGAGGCTGTCTGGCCTATTGAAACTGAGGTAGTGGCTCTAATAATTTCTAAATTGCTTTTGAGGTACTTCTCTTTTCTTGAAGGATAGTGCACGTATGCAGATAAATAGCTGTATGGCCCAGTCCTGCAGGATCTAAGAAGTCCAATATCTTTCTTCATTTCATCCTGTCTCCAGCCCCTTCAGTTCAAATTGGTACTGCTTCTGCTCTTATAATTACCATAAACTCTCTATCAAGTGATAGTCCAACTACACCTTTGGTGTTCTTTTCTGAACACAATTTCTCAGTTTTTTGCAATATGAACAGGCTGAGAATTTTCCAAATCTTTAAGTTTGGGTTACTTTTTGCTTAACATGCTTCTTTCTACTCATCTCTTTCTTCTCACAATTTACTATAAGCAGTCAAGTGGAACAAAACCCCACTTTGCATAGTTTGCTTAGACGTCTCCTCAGCTAAATATCCATTCTCTTCACTTGCAAGTTCTACCTTCCACAAAACACTAGAACACAAATACAACCCAGCCAAGTTCGATATCACTTTATGACAAAGATTGCCTTTCCTCCAGTTTCCAATAACATCTTCCTCATTTCCATCTGAGACCTCACCAGAACTGCCCTTAATGTTTATGTTTTTACCATGCACTTCAAAACTCTTCCCGTCTATACTCATTACCCAGTTCCAAAGCTGCTTCCACACATGTTTAGGTACTTGTTACAGTAGCAACTACCTGTCTTGGAACCAAAATCTGTGTTAGTCTGGGTTCTTCAGAAAAACAGAAGCATATAATGTATTACATATATATAAACAGGAGAGATATATCTTAGAGAAAGAGAAAGAGAGAGATCTATTATAAGGAATTAGCTCATATGATTGAATTTAGAGGCTGAGAAGTCCAATATCTGCATTTGGCAATCTGGAGACTCAGGAGAGCTGCTGACTTAGTTCCAGGAGGACAGCCAGACAGAGAGCAAAAATTCTTTCTTAGCCTTTTACTCTATCCAGGTCTTCAACAGATTAGATGAGGCCCACCCACATTGGGGAGGGCAGTCTGCTTTACTCTATTGATTAAAATGTTTATCTCACCTAGAAACACCTTCACAGACACACCCAGAAATAATGTTTAACCAGATATCTGGACACCCCATGGTCCAGTCAAGTTGACACATAAATTAACTCTTACAAGTCCACCGATTTTCAACTTGGCATCCATATACATCTTCTTAAACCATACTTAATCTCCAAATAAAGACAATAACAAGGTCATAATTCCACCCAACATTATACAACTATGCTGTGTACAGCTGGAAATGAACTAATTCCTTCGCCAGAAAAGGAGGTAAAATCCTTAAACAATGTTTGCTCTTCTCCTTGATATCCTGTAACTTAAATACGGTGATGTAAAATTAACAATATTTAAATGCTAAAGGCAATACATCTTAAGTTACAATAGAATATCATTTATTTATATTATAGACAGTGTAGACATGGGAATGAATATAAAAAACTGGGGGAGGGAAAATGATACTCAAAACGCTTGTTGAGCCGTAATTTCTGCCCAAGACTGATTAATGCAAGAGAAGATAATTTATTTAGTTGCTTATTTACAGTATACATTCTTCCAGAAAGCATTTCTTTTACCTCTACGGGTGTGTAAAATATGACAAATTGGCAAAATAGAAAAAAGGTTGAGGTTAAATGAAGCTAGCAATAAGGTTCTAATCAATAACATGGCAGACCAAAGGGACAGGGTGGGTGAGCACGTATTTATTTCTAAGCCTTCTACAACAAAAACTGGTTCACAGTTTTCATTGAAACAGACATTCTTGGCATCGGATCAGATATGAGTTTCTTCTGAGTAAAAAATGAGTTAAAATAAGTTACATTGGTTATTTGATGGTCTAAGTAATTTGATTAAAATTTTCACTTTTCAAACAATTTTTCTGATATTCTGGTATAGTGGGAAAAAGCTTGGGTTCTGGAGCCAAATCTATTTGGTTTGAAATTCTGGCTCTTTTTTAAATTGTTTTTGGTTGTGTGATATTGGGCCAATTGCTTAATCTTTCTGGGTCTTACTTTCCTCATTTGTAATGTAGATGCAGTAATACTTCTGTCATGAGGTGGCTGTAAGAATAAAATGTATATAAAGCTCCTTGTACTATACTTAATCCCCCTTTCCTTTCCTTCCCTCTTAGAGAATGTGGTATTTAGTCATAATGCACACAAATTTATTCTCTGTGAAAACCTGCAAGTGGGGCACAGATTGCAGAATTGTTGGTACAGGTAATATTAACACCAGCTGACTTTTGCTGAATACACGCTTAGGGTAAAATAACTATTTCTTTAAAAATACACACACTCAAACGAAGACCAAAAATGTGCAATTGCATGTGTGCACATGTACACACACACACATGCACACACACACAGAACCACCCCACAATATCTTATGTTAAGGTTGATCTCATGTATTTGATTCTTTAACATTCTTCAGACAGTCCCATTTTCTGAAGTATGAGTCTTTAGACACATATGTCTTAGATATTGTAGTCTCAAGAAAGTAACTGTGCAGCACTGCAATTAGGTACAGAGCATTCTCTTTCTGTAGTGCAATTTGTGACCAGTAAGTCAAGCTTCAGAGAGTCCTTCCTCTAGAATTGTTGTGAAATAATTTTCACATGGAGTAGAAAATGAATAGGCTATTCATTTAAAAAGGTTTATCTGTTGTAAGACCTGTGTTAAATCCACTGCATCTCTTCACACTTATCCTTTCACCTCCCTTCACATTTTTATCCAGGTGAAATCAGGTCCAAATTAGCATCCTGAGGACATCTGGGGGACAAGAGGTCACAAAAGCATTCACATGGATACTCTTGACATGGTTGTGGGTGCAAGTAAGTGTTTTCTGATTACATGAATAAAACCTTGAGGTCTCTTCCAGTCCAAAGTGGTGAAACTCCAGCTTTCCACTCTATGATGGCCTTTCTGAGTACCTGCCCTTCCCCTTGGGGATAATTGGCCAAATTTGCTCTACTGTGGGAATGACCCTGTAACCGTTATAGGATGTACCTGCTACAGTCAACTTGAAACACCTGTAGTTTGTTGCACTCTGTTCACTGACACAATAGCTTAACTTAAGCCTGCTCTGATTATTCTGTGATATTTGAGCTCATGTTTTGGCTTATTTTTCTCTAGATTTCAAGACACTGTGACATTGATGAATTGCCTCAAAAAGGTAAAAAGGAATATTAGATGCTGTGTTAACGGTATCAGTTAGAAAATATCACAATATTCCCATAATTTATAAAAACCAGCAAAAGAGTAAACTACAAAAGAAGTGATTCAAAAAAATGTCTTTTAATAAAAGTTTAAAGTCTTCAAAATATATTTTCCCCTGGAGCAAACTTTTTTCATTTAATATTGTGTCTGTTAATTAGTGCTTCAAATTTGCAAATTCTTTATTGGTTTATATCAATGTAATACCCAAAGCTCATCTCATTGCCAGATTTGAATGAAATATGATCCTGTTTATTCTATTAAAATGAGGGCCTGAAATTGTTACCCAAATGCCACAGGAATTCTTGCCATTTTCTCATCAAATTCCTCATCAGATTTTTTGTTAAAGTCACATTGTTTTAGATTTTGTGCCTTGGCATTTAAATGAAATTCAATGTGCCCCACTGGAGGAAACATCTGTAGGGACATATTATGTACAATATCCATTCCAATCAAGCAGGAGTGTACTGAGAGCCTGAATGAGGAGCTTATTCTTGCTTCACTCTCCTCTGATGTGGCTATTGAGATGATCTATAAGAGGGGGAACATTTATAAAAATTAAACCAGCAGTGGAGCACAGTATTTTAAATGCTCAAATCAAATACTTTTTAAAGACACAATATCAGTTTCAGTGAATGGATTCCTGCATCTTTCTTTTGATGTAACAGACTTTATATATATATATAGCATCTGATCCAGACTTTAGACAGCTTAGAGAGTCATTTGGTGATGAGAATTTTCAAGGTCCATGTGCCCCAGTAAGCTCTTGTTTACTTGATTTTAACAACCTACCATGTCCTTCAATAGTCAGCCTCAGTTCATACACTCTGTGTAACCTTTGATATTTGCAATGTGACACAAAACTCTTACAACTAGTGCTGTGCCGAAATGGTCAAGGGATGAGAACAATTCCTGTCCTATTTTAGAGCCACACATAATGGAAATTTTCCAAAATGGTCCTTGGGAAATGACTAGAGTATGATGGCTAGGACTCATATAAAATGGGGATAATTGTTAAACTGACCCCATAGAGCTTTAATATACATGGGGATCAAACAAATAATGTGTGCAAAACACTTAGACCATGGCACATGGTAAGTACCTAGTAAATATTAGTTATTACTGTTATTGTCAGGAATGACTTCCCAGAGGAGGTGGGATTGGTATTGGATGGTTTTCCATCAGCTTCAGAACAAGGCATTCATGTAGCAGGAATAGCTTGCACAATGGTTTGAACGTAGGGAAGCAGAAAGTGTACTGAGAGGGTCACTAGATCAGTTTAGTTGTTGCTGAACGCTCATAGTTATTGTCACCATCAAGTATACAGAGAGCCTATTAATGTATAAGCCAGTGAGCAACATGCCAGAATACAAAGAGAGCCATGCAGTTTCAATCTAGACAACGCTCTCCTAGGCATGGTGTACATAAAAGAGATATTTCATTTCTAGGTACTTCAGTGTATAATTAAGTAACTGAAACACTGTATCGTAAACAACATGAACCATACAGCATTCTCCTGTCAAAATGCACTTAGATTCCTGTTGGAAGACAAAGCTGCTTCTAAAAGAAATAATTCAATCTCCCAGTTCATACTAAAGTGAATCATTCTCTCATCTTTTCATTGCTTTGCTTCCTGCTTACTTTTGCTATAGTTATGATGTGTATCATGGCATGAACATGGAATTATGTCTTTATAAGTAAGAGGAAGATAATGTGACACATTATAAAATGTAGATTATACATTCTCATTTCTGCCTTTCAAACTTTCTTTCAAATCCAAGGGCTGGCTTTGTAGGGCTAAATTTCATTCACTCAACTCAAAAAAGTATTGTGTTTGGTAAAGTTTGGACAATTCTGGATTATATAAAAGTATTCAGGTTTCCTAACTTTAGGAACTTTAAAATGTTAATGGACATTTTAAATATATAGGAATAAGATGTAGTAAGCATGGTTTCTGACACTGATTTGGCATGGAAACCCTTTTCTATATAACATGACAGAATTTCTGCTTTTGGGAATACCCTTGGGATATCATGCTCAGTCTTATGGTCTTAGAGGTGAAGGGATATTTATGTAACAATGATGGATGGTAATACAGACTAGAGATGAACAATAGTTTTTAAAAAGTATTTCAAAATAGTGAGAGTATAATATTTTACTTTCACATAGCTTGATTCATCCAAGAAAATTAAAGCATTTCCTCTAGACTTGTGAACTCCTTAAGTATTAGGATCATTTTTTATTCCTCTTTGGAACCTCAATACCATATGTAATCCCTCTTTCCACTGGCAATGCTAAATGTACAGGATGTGGATGGCCAGCAGCCATTTTATTTTGCTACATAGAGAAATCTTGTCTGAGAGGAAGAGGAGGAAGAAGAGAAAAAGGAGGTAGAGGGGAAGGACTTTGATGACCCTGTTTCAGCTCCTGGATTTAGCTGTACCTGAAGTCAGTATGATGCCCCAGAATTTTAATTTATGTAAACTTATTAAATTTCCCTTTACAGGTAGGCTTCTTTGCGTTCTTTTACTTATAACTAAAAGTGTCCTTACGTATCAAAATTGCAGTCAACAGATTCCAAACGTTGGAATTTGTTAAGCAGAGGTAAGATACATCAGTGTAAGGATTCTCCCATGCATGACTAATGTCAGTGTGGCAGAGAGTTGACAACCCAATTCTAGTCTCTCTTTTATTACTATCATAATCAGTGATTTTCTTAGGTAGCAAAGTACCCAGCTGAAAAACACATTACCCAGACTTCTTTGCTGCTTGGGGATGGCAAGATGCTGCAGTTTTGGATATGAGATATAAACAAAAGTCTTAGCATAGGACTCTCAGTGAAGTTCCTTTGATGACAGCCATGCCCAGCTGGCATATGCCTTTCACCTTGTTCTTCCCGCTTCCTCCTATCTGTGCCAGCATCATAGTGTCTGAGATTATGCAGACTGGGTCCACACCTCAAGCATGTGGTGAAGCAGAGATAGAAGAAGGCATTGTACCAATAACATCATGGTACTGCTCGGGGTTTTCAACTTTCTGATCTCTTAATGTGTGAAAACAAACCAACCAACCACTATTTGGTTAAGTCATCATAAGTTCAATTTTCTGTTGTGTGTAGCTGAATATGCTTCTGAAATGACACAGCAAGACAGCTGCTTAAACTGTTGGCAATGAGTCCTGGGACTCCATCCAAAGCCTACCACATCTGAGACATCAGAGGAAGGACGAGTGGACAATGTCAGTGTGCTGGGAGGTGCCGATGCCTTCTTGCAGTTGTTAGTAAGTCTTTTAGTAAGTCCTTTAAGAAAGAGATGAGCTTCAGTCCTTCAGTTCTCAAGCTGATCTTCAAAGACAGTCTGAACAGAAAAATTCAGATAATTATGTGTTCTGTGGATGAAATCCAATGATGTAATTGGCACAATGCCAGCCGACCATAAAAATTATTTTGATAAAAAATGAGCATTTAGAGTGAGCACTAAAGACAAACTTCGGTGAATTCAGAAAATTTAATTGACTTGGACTTGCAAGAAGGGTATTCTGATAAGTTGATTAAATAGCTCTATCACAATATTGCTCAACTAGATGTTATGCTCATTATTGAGTCTATTATTTCATACCATTTAAAGATAATTTCTATTGTTTTTGTCCTTTTTTGATAGTATGATTGTTCAAAAATTCTATTCATAATGTAGTGATAAAAAGCATAGACTCTGAAGGGAAACACCTTGAATTTGAATCTCAGTTTTAGCCATTTGATCTTGATCAAACTACTAACTTCTCTGCACCTTAGTTCCCTCATCTCTAGAATGGAAATAGTAGTAGTACCAATGTCACAGAGTCATCATGAGGATTTAAAGTGTTAACACATGTAAAACACTTGGAATGGTGCCTGACTTTAGTAAACACAAAGTGTTAGCTATTATTATTTTATTTTTATTACTATAAGAGTTGAAAACTATTAGACTATATTGAATTTTATTGAAATTTTTTTTAACATCTTTATTGGACTATAATTGCATTACAGTGATGTGTTAGCTTCTGCTTTATAACGAAGTGAATCAACTATGTATACATATAACCCCATATCTCCTCCCTCTTGCATCTCGCTCCCACCCTCCCAATCCCACCCCTCTAGGTGGTCACAAAGCACCCAGCTGATTTCCCTGGGCTCTGTGGCTGCTTCCCACTAGCAATCTATTTTACATTTGGTAGTGTATATATGTCCATGCCATTCCCTCACTTCATCCCAGCTTACTCTTCCGCCTCCCTGTGTCCTCAAATCCATTCTCTACATCTGCATCTTTATTCCTGTGCTGCCCCTAGGTTCTTCAGAACCAATTTTTTTTATATTCCATATATATATGTTAGCATATGGTATTTGTTTTTCTCTTTCTGACTTCACTCTGTATGACAGACTCTAGATCCATCCACGTCACTACAAAAAACTCAATTTCATTTCTTTTTATGGCTGAGTAATATTCCATTGTATATATATGCCACATCTTCTTTATCCATTCATTTGTCGATGGACACTTAGGTTGCTTCCATGTCCTGGCTATTGTATATAGAGCTGCAATAAACATTGTGGTACTTGACTCTTTTTGAATTATGGTTTTCTCAGGGTATATGTCCAAGAGTGGGATTGCTGGGTCATATGGTAGTTCTATTTTTAGTTTTTTAAGGAACCTCCATACTGTTCTCCATGGTGGTTGTATCAACTTACATTCCCACCAACAGTGCAAGAGGGTTTCCTTTTCTCCACACCCTGTCCAGCATTTATTTTTTGTAGATATTTTGATGATGGCCATTCTGACTGGTGTGAGATGATATCTTATTGTAGTTTTGATTTGCATTTCTCTAATGATTAATGATGTTGAGCATTCTTTCATGTGTTTGTTGACACTCTGCATATCTTCTTTGGAGAAACGTCTATTTAGGTCTTCTGCCCATTTTTGGATTGGGTTGTTTGTTTTTTTTGATATTGAGCTGCATGAGCTGCTTGTAAATATTGTAGATTAATCCTTTAATGCTTCATTTGCAAATATTTTCTCCCATTCTGAGGGATGTCTTTTCGTCTTGTTTATGGTTTCCTTTGCTGTGCAAAAGCTTTTAAGTTTCATTAGGTCCCATTTGTTTATTTTTGTTTTTATTTCCGTTTCTCTAGGAGGTGGGTCGAAAAGAATCTTGCTGTGATTTATGTCATAAAATGTTCTGCCTGTGTTTTCCTCTAAGAGTTTTATAGTGTTTGGCCTTACAATTAGGTTTTTAATAAATTTTAGTTTATTTTTGTGTGTGGTATTAGGGAGTGTTCTAATTTCATTCTTTCACATGTAGCTGCCCAGTTTTCCCAGCTCCATTTATTGAAGAGGCTGTCTTTTCTCCATTGTATATTCTTGCCTCCTTTGTCAAAGATCAGGTGGCCAGAGGTGCGTGGGTTATCTCTGGGCTTTCTATCCTGTTCCATTGATGTATATTTCTGTTTTTGTGCCAGTACCATACTGTCTTGATTACTGTAGCTTTGGAGAATAGACTGAAGTCTGGGAGCTTGATTCCTCCAGCTCCAGTTTTCTTTCTCAAGATTAGTTTGGCTACTCGGGGACTTTTGTGTTTCCATACAAATTGTGAAATATTTTATTCTAGTTCTGTGAAAAATGCCATTGGTAGTTTGATAGTGATTACACTGAATGTGTAGATTGCTTTGGGTAGTAGAGTCATTTTCACAATGTTGATTCTTCCAATCCAAGAACATGGTGTATCCCTATATCTGTTTGTATCATCTTTAATTTTTCTCATCAGTATCTTATAGTTTTCCGCATACAGGTCTTTTGTCTCCTTAGGTATGTTTATTCCTAGGTATTTTATTCTTTTTGTTGCAATGGTAAAAGGAACTGTTTCCTTAATTTCTCTTTCAGATGTTTCATTGTTAGTGTATAGGGCAAGAGATTTCTGTGCATTAATTTTGTATCTTGCTACTTTAGCAAATTCATTCTTTAGCTTTAGTAATTTTCTGGTAGCATCTTTAGGGTTCTCTATGTAGAGTATCATGTCATCTGCAAACAGTGACAGCTTTACTTCTTCTTTTCCAATTTGGATTCCTTTTATTTCTTTTTCTTTTCTGATTGCTGGTGCTAAAACTTCCAAAACTATGTTGAGTAATAGTGGTGAGAGTGGACAACCTTGTCTTGTTCCTGATCTTAGAGGAAGTGGTTCCAATTTTTCACCATTGAGAATGATGTTGGCTTCAGGTTTGTCATATATGGCCTTTGTTATATTGAGGTAAGTTCCCTCTATGCCTACTTTCTGGAGAGTTTTTATCTTAAATGCATGTTGAATTTTGTTGAAAACTTTTTCTGCATCTATTGAGATGATCATACGGTTTTTATCTTTCAGTTTGTTAATATGGTGTATCACATTGATTGATTTGCATATATTGAAGAATCCTTGCATTCCTGGCATAAACCCCACTTGATTATGGTGTATGATCCTTTTAATGTGCTGTTGGATTCTGTTTGCTAGTATTTTGTTGAGGATTTTTGCATCTATGTTCATCAGTGACATTGGCCTGTAGTTTTCTTTCTTTGTGACATCCTTGTCTGGTTTTGGTATCAGGTTGATGGTGGTCTCGTAGAATGAGTTTGGGAGTGTTCCTCCCTCTGCTATATTTTGGAAGAGTTTGCGAAGGATAGGTGTTAGCTCTTCTCTAAATGTTTGATAGAATTCGCCTGTGAAGCCATCTGGTCCTGGGCTTTTGTTTGTTGGAAGATGTTTAATCACAAGTTCAATTTCGTTGCTTGTGATTGGTCTGTTTATAGTTACTATTTCTCCCTGGTTCAGTCTCGGAAGGTTGTGCATTTCTAAGAATTTGTCCATTTCTTCCAGGTTGTCCATTTTATTGACATAGAGTTGCTTGTCGTAATCTCTCATGATCCTTTCTATTTCTGCAGTGTCAGTTGTTATTTCTCCTTTTTCATTTCTAATTCTATTGATTTGAGTCTTCTCCCTTTTTTTCTTGATGAGTTAAGCTAATGGCTTATCAATTTTGTTTATCCTCTCAAGGAACCAGCTTTTAGTTTTATTGATATTTGCTATTGTTTCCTTCATTTCTTTTTCATTTATTTCTGATCTGATCTTTATGATTTCTTTACTTCTGCTAACTTTGGGACTTTTTTGTTTTTCTTTCTCTAATTGCTTTAGGTGTAAGGTTAGGTTGTTTATTTGAGATGTTTCTTATTTCTTGAGGTAGGATTGTGTTGCTCTAAACTTCCCTCTTAGAACTGCTTTTGATGCATCCCAAAGGTTTTTTTCCATCGTGTTTTCATTTTCATTTCTTTCTATGTACTTTTTTACTTCCTCTTTGATTTCTTCAGTGATTTCGTGGTTATTTAGTGGTGTATTGTTTAGCCTCCATGTGTTTGTATTTTTTACAGATTTTTTCCTGTAATTGGTATCTAGTCTCATAGCATTGTGGTTGGAAAAGATACTTGATATAACTTCAATTTTCTTAAATTTACCAAGGCTTGAATTGTGACCCTAGATATGATCTATCCTGCAGAATGTTCCATGAGCACTTGAGAAGAAAGTGTATTCTGTTGTTTTTCGTTGGAATGTCCTATACATATCAATTAAGTGCATAGTGTCTAATGTATCACTTAAAGCTTGTGTTTCCTTATTTATTTTCATTTTGGATGATCTGTCCGTTGGTGAAAGTGGTGTGTTAAAGTCCCCTACTATGTATGTTTTATTGTCGATTTCCCCTTTTATGGCTGTTAGCATTTACCTTATGTATTGAGGTGCTCCTAGGTTGGGTGCATAAATATTTACAATTATTATATATTCCTCTTGGATTGATCCCTTGATTATTATGTAGTGTCCTTCTTTGTCTCTTGTAATAGTCTTTATTTTAAAGTCTATTTTGTCTGGTATGAGAGTTGCTACTCCAGTTTTCTTTTGATTTCCATTTGCATGGAATATCTTTCTCCATCCTCTCATTTTGTTTGTATGTGTCCCTAGGTGTGAAGTGGGTCCCTTGTAGACAGCATATGTATGGTCTTGTTTTTGTATCCATTCAGCCAGTCTATGTCTTTTGGTTGGAGCATTTAATCCGTTTCCATTTAAGGTAGTTATCAATATGTATGTTTCTATTACGATTTTCTTAAATGTTTTGGGTTTGTTATTGTAGGTGTTTTCCTTCTCTTGTGTTTCCTGCCTAGAGAAGTTACTTTAGCATTTGTTGTAAAGCTGGTTTTGTGGTGCTGAATTCTCCTAGCTTTTGGTTGTCTGTAAAGGTTTTAATTTCTCTGTCGAAACTGAATAGGATCCTTGCTGAGTAGAGTAATCTCAGTTGTAGGTTTTCCCTTTCATCACTTTAAATATGTCCTGCCAGTCCCTTCTGGCAGAATTTTCTGATGAAAGTTCAGCTGTCAACATTATGGGGGTTCCCTTGTGTGTTATTTGTTGTTTTTCCCTTGCTGCTTTTAATATTTTTTCTTTATATTTAATTTTTGATAGTTTGGTTAATATGTGTCTTGGTGTTTTTTTCCTTGGATTTATCCTGTATGGGCCTCTCTGCACTTCCTGGCCTTGACTGACTATTTCCTTTTCCATATTTGGGAAGTTTTCAACTATAATCTCATCAAATATTTTCTCAGTCCCTTTCTTTTTCTCTTATTCTTCTGGGACCCCTATAATTCGAATGTGGTGCGTTTTATGTTGTCCCAGATGTCTCTAAGAGTGTCTTCAGTTCTTTTCATTCCTTTTTATTTATTCTGCTCTGTGATAGTTATTTCCACTATTTAGTCTTCCAGGTCACTTATCCGTTCTTCTGCCACAGTTATTCTGGTATTGATACCTTCTAGAGAATTTTTAGTATCATTTATTGTGTTGTTCATCATTGTTTGTTTGCTCTTTAGTTCTTCTAGGTCCTTGTTAATGTTTCTTGTATTTTCTCCATTCTATTTCCAAGATTTTGTATCATCTTTACTATTATTACTCTGAATTCTTTTTCAGGTAGACTGCCTATTTCCTCTTCATTTGTTTGGTCTGGTGGGTTTTTACCTTGCTACTTCATCTGCTGTGTGTTTCTCTGTCTTCTCATTTTGCTTAACTTACTGTGTTTGGGGTCTCCATTTCGCAGGCTGCAGGTTTGTAGTTCCCATTGTTTTTGGTGTCTGCCCGCAGTGGCTAAGGTTGGTTCAGTGGGTTGTGTAGGCTTCCTCGTGGAGGGGACTGATGCCTGTGTTGTGGTGTCTGAGGCTGAATCTTGTCTTTTTGGTGGGCAGGACTGCATTTGGTGGTGTGTTTTGGGGTGTCTGTGACCTTATTATGATTTTAGGTAGCCTCTCCACTAATGGGTGGGGTTGTGTTCCTGTCTTTCTAGTTGTTTGGTGTAGGGTGTCCAGCACTGTAGCTTTCTGGTCTTTGAGTGGAGCTGGGTCTTAGCATTGAGATGGAGATCTTTGGGAGAGCTTTCGCTGTTTGATATGATGTGGAGCCGGTAGGTCTCTGGTGGACCAATGTCCTGAACTTGACTCTCCCACCTCAGGGGTACAGGCCTAACACCCAGCTGGAACACCAAAACCCTGTCAGCCACATGGCTCAGAAGAAAGGGGAGTAAAAAAGAAAAAGAAAGAAAGAAAAAAGAAGGAAGGAAGGAAGGAAGGCAAGAAAGAAAAAAAGAAAGAAAAAAGAAAGAAGGAAGGAAAGAAGGAAAAGAAAGTTATTACAATAAAAAATTATTAAAAATAAAAAAATTAAGAAGTAATTTGAAAAAAAAGAAAGATGAGAGCAACCAAATCAAAAAACAAATCCACCAATGAAAGCAAGCCCTAAAAACTGTGCTAAAGAAACAAACACACACAAAAACCAGATAGACAGAACCCAAGGACAAATGGTAAAAGCAAAGCTATACAGACAAAATCACACAAAGAAGGGTAAGCTGGGACAAAGTGAGATAGTGGTAGTGTATATATGGACATATATATACTACCAAATGTAAAATAGATAGCTAGTGGGAAGCAGTCGCATAGCACAGGGAGATCAGCTCGGTGCTTCGTGAAAAAAAAGCACACAAAGAAGCATACACATACACACCAAAAAAAAGAGAAAAAGGAAAAAAATATATATCTATTATAAAATAAAAGGAAGAGAACAGTCAAATCAATAAACAAATCTACCAATGATAATAAGGTCTAAATACTAAACTAAGATAAACATAAAACCAGAAACAGATGTAGAAAGCAAACCCCAAGTCTACAGTTGCTCCCAAAGTCCACTGCCTCAATTTTGGGATGATTCATTGTCTATTCAGCTATTCTAGAGATGCAGGTACACCAAGTTGATTGTGGATATTTAATCTGATGCTCCTGAGGATGCTGGGAGAGATTTCCCTTTCTCTTTTTTGTTCGCACAGTTCCTGGGGTTCAGCTTTGGATTTGGACCCGCCTCTGATTGTAGGTTGCCTGAGGGCATCTGTTCTTGGCTCAGACAGTTCGGGGTTAAAGTAGCAGCTGATTAGGGGGTTCTGGCTCACTCAGGCTGGGGGGAGGGAGGGGTACAGAATGTGGGGAGAGCCTGCAGTGGCAGAGGCCAGTGTGACGTTGCAACAACCTGAGGCGCACTGTGTGTTCTCCCAGGGAAGTTTTCCCTGGATCCCGGGACCCTGGCAGTGGCGGGCTGCACAGGCTCCCGGGAGGGGAGGTGTGTATAGTGACCTGTGCTTGCACACAGGCTTCTTGCTACCTGCAATAGCAGCCTTAGTGTCTCATGCCCGTCGCTGGTGTCCGCGCTGATAGCCGCGGCTCGCGCCCGTCTCTGGAGCTTGCTTAGGCGGTGCTCTGAATCCCCTCCTCGCACACCCTGAAACAATGGTCTCTTGCCTCTTAGGCAGTTCCAGACTTTTTCCCAGACCCCTCCTATCTAGCTCTGGTGCACTAGCCCCCTTCAGGCTGTGTTCATGCAGCCAACCCCAGTCCTCTACCTGAGATCCGACTTCCTCCGAAGCCCAAGCCTCAGCTCCCAGCCCCACCCGCCCCGGTGGGTGAGCAGACAAGCCTCTCGGGCTGGTGAGTGCTGGTCGGCACCGATCCTCTGTGCAGAAATCTCTCCGCTTTGCCCGCTGCACCCCTGTTGCTGCGTTCTCCTCCATGACTCTGAAGCTTGCCCCCGCCATCCCCTATCTCCACCAGTGAAGAGGCCTCCTAGTGTGTGGAAACCTTTCCTCCTTCACAGCTACCTCCCAGAGGTGCAGGTCCTGTCCCTATTCTTTTGTCTCTGTTTTTTTCTTTTGCCCTACCCAGGTACGTGGGGAGTTTCTTGCCTTTTGGGAAGTCTGAGGTCTTCTGCCAATGTTCAGTAGGTGTTCTGTAGGAGTTGTTCCACATGTAGATGTTTGTTTGATGTATTTGTGGGGAGGAAGGTGATGTCCACGTTACTCCTCCACCATCTTGAAGGTCTCCGCGGCATGTTAATTAAATCTGTTTCCTGGATGAAAAAAGCTGGGAGGTTTGGAGTTTGCAAGAAATGTCCCTCTGTTTAAGCAGATCCAGGCTTACCTCTATACTTTTGTAAACATACCTCTATATGCCAACACCTACAGTGTGTGCACTGAAGGAAAGCTTGGCTTTGGCTGCCATAGCAGGCCATTTCCAGTTAAAGTTAAGAAGCACTTCGACCAGTAACAGAAAACCATCTGGATAAAACACATCCCAGGACTGATGAGGGTCAGAGATGAGAAATCACCCTGTTCTCCTATGATGAACCCCTTAAGCTTCCATTTCTCCTCCTGCTTAAAGATGTATTGATATTAAATCCGGTTTTTCTTCTGCCCTCTCTAGTCTGGGTTGATGGGGTTTAGATATTTTATATGTCTGCTAAGAGTTGTCTTTCTTCATCTAATAATAATATACCTATTAGGATTAATCAATAATATATCCAGTCATGGAGCAGTGATGTGAAGAGACTAATGAACCTAGGTTTCCTTTGGACCATAATGCTAAGATTGCTTATAGTACTGCCTATTTTCCTTGCCTATCTATTCAGTTTACACTATTTAGATTTTCTTTCTTGGGCAGAATAGTCAAATAGATCTTAAATATTGGTCTCTAAAGTACTCAGGTAATTTTGACCAGAAATTAGTAGTCAGAATCATATTGAAGTATTACCTAAATGTACATGTATGCATATATACATGTGTACATATTTGAATGCATGTGATTGAAATTAGGTCTACCTTTGACACCTCTTGTGGCAGCACAGATGGTGGCGTGGGTTATCACACATCAGGGGGTAAGATCCCAGAACTGTGTCTCCAGGCAGGACAGCTCTCAGCTCTGGGCTGGACACGCTTCTAGTTGAGCCATATGAAATACCTGCCAAGGGCTTCGTTAGATGGTATTAGATACTTGGAAAAAATAACCTCTTTTGTAACCCCTGGATGGATATAAAGATATGAGCGTAAGTAAAAATATGATTGGGAGGAAAAATCAAACAGCTAAGATCATTTCATAGTAGGGGTAAGGTAGCATTGGTCCTTGTTTACTATGAGATCATGGCTTTTATAATGTATCTCATCTTTTTCTGATGAAGATTCTCTGTCTGATATGGGTTTCAAAATATTTCCAACTTTGAAGATTAGTGGCTTTAGAGGCATGAGACTGTTTCTGTTTTGTTTTTTTTTAAGGAAGCACAGGTACTGCTATCTTCTTAGACACAGTTTTCCAGATCAAAAGTATTTCCTACTCTATTGTTTCTTACTGTGGAAAGCAATAATTTAAACAGCATCTACCAATGAATATGGATCAAGGATAAACAAGCCTATAGCATTTGGGTAGGCTTAAGACCATTTATGCAAAAATCAAATTATGGCTGGGCTGTTTTTTTTTCTTTTTTAAAAATTTCTTTCTTTGTTTTATTCTTTTCCTTCTCCTGGAAACAATTGATAACATCACTTCAAAAGAAATTAATACAAAGAATTAATTAGCAGAATCTAATATCCAATAAATGTAGTCTGGAAAAAAATTTTCATGGATGGGTGATTGTAACATTAAATGGAGGCAGAGAGGTAAAGGAGCAAATTATGTTTCTGAGTCAGATTTTTTTTCCTCCTTTTATTCATACATTCATTGAAAGAACAATCGAGGAGAGCAATAAACTAGGAAGAGTTAGGTCCTCATGAGAAACAAATCGGAGCCATTAGGTAACATCATAAAGTAGCCATTTAGTACATTGACCTCATGTATTTAAAGATTATGAGATTTTACAGTAGTTGGGTTATAAAATATCAATTTAGAGCAACAGCAAATTTCCTGATTTTCATTTCAGTTTATAGGCAATTCCTGTTCTGACACAAATGTATAGCCTGGGTGACCAAGTTCTCTAGGCTATTGCTGCATTTTCCTTGAGGTGGGGGAAGTCTCAATGGCTTTTACCCAGAAAATCTGTGGGCTAAAAACTCCCCCTTAGTCAAGCCATTTGTATTATAGGAGGCTTTAAAACAGTTCCGTAATTTATTAGAGCTCTCACAGTTTTTCCCTTTTTAGCTTCTATGCCAGCAAGGGAAAGGGAGAATATTAAGGATGTTCGGTTTACATGATCCTACTTTGAGGGTTTATATAGCCTCTGAATCCTATACATCACTAATTGCGACAACTAAAAATAAAGTATGACTAAAAGAATACTGCCATTATGAACTACTTGCTATGTTAATATTCAGATGAAGAGTCTCTTTCATTCGTACTTCATTGCAAAATTAGAGAGTTTTTTTTGCTTCCTTAAAGATGTATGCTTATTGAATGTATTTAAATTACTAGCTAATTTTTCCAGGGGGAAAAACCCTGAGGCAAGTGTAAAACTAGTAGCTACAGAAAGATGGAGAATCAGATGTCTGCTGGGCAAATTGACAGAACTCATTAATCTTCGATGCAGTGTGCTATAGAGTCTGTCCTTTCATGCACCTGCCCAAGCCGAAAGTAATTACACGATGGCACTATTAATACTGAAGAGCTTGAGTGGGGAGAGGGTTATCTCCTCTTCTTAGTAACTGATTGTCAGCTGATTAGTGGACAACATTTTTCTTGCAGCATAATTGCCTTTGTGCTATCGTAGCCTCTCTGACCTGGGTTTAGGCCATTGCACTGATTTTGAGGCCCTGACAATAGCATGGCAGCCCTGAAAGTAATGAACTGGAGCCCAATCACTGCAAATTCCCCAAACAGTAAATGCCTAGTTAAATAAATGTATTTCAATGATATCCTGGATAACAGAAATCATACCAAAGATCACATTTTTTTCTTTCTAGGAAGACCATAATATTCCATTTGGAAAAGTGTATATTTGGAAGGAATAAATGGATACCATGATATATGCCATTCGTCTTTACTGGCTGTGATGAACTTATCAGAAGCAACTTTTGTGGGATTTTTAAGGAGCCCAAGTAGAGAATTCGAAGATTTTAATGCCATTTTATTGTGTGGTAGCCACAAATATCAAATAATAATCTCTTTCTTATCATAAAAATATTTGATGACGTACCTTTATGCCCTGTATAAGGTGCTGGAGTAAGAAGGGGAAAAGTGGGAAATACATGTTTTAAATCTACGAGCTTAATAGTTCACCAAATTGGAAGTGAATGAATATTATAGGCTTTCCATCTAAATGTCAATGATGCCAACAGAGTTTCCTTAAGTTCCCATGAGCAACCTTCACAGTTTTGCAGTTAGAAGTAAGACTATTACAGTCCATTGCCTAACTTTAAGAGCACTAAACAGAAAGTCTCTAAAACTTCAAAGGAGAAAATGCTACCATATGAAAGAGAATCTGGTAATCATTAAAACAAGCTCTGTGTCCTCAGATTAGGAGGTCAAATTTTTCCTCATTTGAAAACTGAGATACAGAGAAGATCCTGGTAATGCTAATTGTCTCCATTTCTTAGCCAAATATTCTAATGCTTTTAGGAGCATATTCAGCAATATTTACCCATATTTCTAATTGAGGCCACTGACCCAGAAAAGCAACATTACTAAATTAGCTAGTAATTTAGCCACATTACTAAATTTGACTTGCAAGGCTCAACGCAGTATAGTTGCACAAATATTTGAACAAGAAGAAGGCTACTTGTTAGAGCACACTATCCTAAACCAACAGGTGTGATACTGGCTACAACAGCTGATTTATCTCAGCCATCATCATTTGTGTAAGCTTACATTTATTTTTAACAAATTTATTTATTTTTATTTTTGGCTGCATTGGGTCTTCATTGCTGTGCGCGGGCTTTCTCTAGTTGTGGTGAGTGGGGGCTACTCTTCGTTGCAGTGCGTGAGCTTCTCATTGTGGGGTCTTCTCTTGTTGCGGAGCATGGGCTCTAGGAGCGCGAACTTCAGTAGTTGTGGCACACAGCTCTCAGGCTCTAGAGTGCAGGCTCAGTAGTTGTGGCACATGGGCTTAGTTGCTCCACAGCATGTGGGATCTTCCCAGACCAGGGCTCAAACCCGTGTCCCCTGTATTGGCAGGTGGATTCTTAACCACTGCACCACCAGGGAAGCCCTAAGCTTACGTGTTGACTGTGCTCTTGTTTAGTTTTGAGGAATTATAGGAGTATTATTAATCCCAACATAATAATAATAGCAATGTTGCAAATGCTAGTAAGGAGAAGTGTAGGTTATGATGCAGAGTTGAGATAATTAAAAAATGGAAAGGGATGAGACAATGATAAGTAAGTATCATAATTTATTGTGAATTAGTCATTTGACAGTGAGAAAATTCTGAAATACAGAGTGAGTCAGCCATAATGTGAAAAGTACAGCATGTATATATTCAACTATAATTGTCAAGAGATGAAAAAATGTGATTGATGGAAAATCTTTTGAGTGTGGCTGGAGGATCAAAGTAAATTCTCAGTGAGGATTAGCTTAATGTAAATTCAGTGGAAGGTTAAGAATTTGAGAACCTAAAAGCTAAGCATAGTGTACCACTGATGAAACTTTCATCAAGCCCCAGATGGAACTTATTCCAATCTGTACAACATCAAAGTGAGTGGTCAGCACATTGAAGGTGAAACTGTAACTACTGAGGAGTTCCCTCTGACTCTTGCTGTGATTATCACAAAGAGGGTTATTTGTTTTAATGGGTTGTCAACAGAGATGAAATTCATCTATTTTAGAAAAAGATGCCTCATAATATGATGTAGACAAAGTTTAAAGCTATGATGGGCCAACTCACACACCTATTTGATGGAATTGATCTGAAATTTCAGTTGAAACCCCTCATGCTTTTTGTGCAGAACATCCAAGACCTCTTCAGAATACTGCTGAACATCTATCTGTTGTTTAAAAAGCTAACCCAAGAGCCTAAATTATACTCCATTTTTGAAGATTTTTTTTTCTACCACATCGTTCCCAGTTAAAAAATGTAACCTGAACATGTTGCCTTTTAAAATCTTCTTTATCATGATAATGATAAACGCCCATGAACATCAACTTTCCCCCCATTTTTCATTTAATCATTATCATTCTGATGTCTGAGTTGTTTACCTATGTCCAAATTTTACCTCAATTCCATAACCAATTGGCTAGGGTTTTATTAATTTTGATATAGGAAAGATTATCTGAGATTCATGGTTAAAAATGACTAAGTATGAACATTTTTTCTGCTTCTTTCCCTCAAAATTCACCAGTAAAAACTATAAAAATCTAAACTAGAAAAATAAACACTCTATGTAAAAAAACAAAGTATCAGCTACAGCTGAACACTTTTATAAATAAGCATACTTACGTAGTGTGAAGTCTGAATGGGAGTTGACAAGGAGCCTACCCATGAATGCCATCTTGAAACCAAAGCAGAACCCATACTTCCCTAAAAAGTATCTTTGGTGTGAAAGGATATTATCTAAGGGTCTTTTCATTGGAGGTAAAATCTAGGGATGTGTGTGGGCCAAGAAAGAAGTGGGAAGTAGCTCTGTAGAGATGTTAATACTATAGAGCTTCAAGTTAGTACTGAAGGAGACAACTTGTCCACAAATCGTCTTACTCTTTTACTTTAAAATTATCTACCCTAGGGCTTCCCTGGTGGCGCAGTGGTTGAGAGTCCGCCTGCTGATGCAGGGGACACGGGTTTGTGCCCCGGTTCGGGAAGATCCCACATGCCGCAGAGCTGCTAGGCCTGTGAGCCATGCCTGCACGTCCGGAGCCTGTGCTCCGCAACGGGAGAGGCCACAACAGTGAGAGGCCCACGTATGGGAAAAAAAAAAAAAAACTACCCTAAGGAGGTATTGCTATAGGTGAAGGAGGAGTGGTACAAGGTGTGGTTAAAGGGGATGCTTTGTAGTTTAAGAAGTCAGCACAGTCTGAACATTGACATTTCAATTGTACAATGAGCAGACCAACCCTAATGTCTTTTCATTACAGGCATCATTTCAACATATTCCTTAAAATATTGTTGAAAAGGTGCTATTTTTTGGGAAATGTGTTCAGGAGGAGCAAGAACTTCCTTTGCTTATCTCTAGCCATACCATTTTTCCCAGACGATAACAGACTTCTTAAGAGAGTGTTTAAGACACATATCCCATAGAAGCTATTGACTGCTTTGATTTAACCCTCTTTTCATCTCTTCACATTTTATTCCATAAAGAGCCAGCTACATTTCAAGATGAGTAATAATCACGGCAGAATTAGCATGGGGCCTACAAGCATAAACTATAAAATAAAAGAGAACAATAACGTAATCAGAAGGTAAATGAAAAAACATATTGCAGGTTTAATTAAATAGGAAAATGCAAACTTTTCAGGCTTAAGAAAATGCAGGCCACTGATCTTTCTTTAAAAGGAGCTCGAGGAAAATATGCTAGTCTTCAAAGAAAAAAATAATAAAAAAACTGAAGGAAGTAAAAAGAGAGTTTGTAGTGATCTGAAAAGCAATGGAAGATAAAATAAAAACATTGCAGGGATGAGTAAATGAGTAAACATGACTGAAAATACTACTCCAGTTATTGAAGAAAGGACTACAAAAACTTGAACAGGGGAAAAAGCAGGAAAAAATGATGTAATAGCAGATAAATTCTCTGAAATAAATATCTGAATATATAGGTAAACAGGTTTATCCTGTCCTAGAAAACAACTGATATAGAACTATCCACAAAAACAAATTTCCTAGAGGATGGCAGGGGTAAAGATAGCGTCCTTTTCTATCTGGAGAAGAAAAATTAAAAAACAAAAATATACGTGAACATAATATTAGCCTCAGTCTTTCCACAGCGACATCCAGTGCCAGAGGAGAGTGGTGCAATAGCTAAAAATTTCTGAAGGAAATAAAATATAATCAAGGATTTTTATACCCAGCTGTATTCTCCTTCAAGCTTAAAGTTTAAAGCATTCCTCATATGCAAGAACTCAGAACACAGCACTCATGAATAATTCTTGAAAACATATTAGGTAATTTTTGCCAACCAAAAGATGAATCAAATTAAAAACTCATGAATAAAGAAGCCACGGTAAAAAGGACTGGTTTTAAGCATTGAAACATAAGAAATAATAACTAAAAAATTATTGGAATTATTGATTGGAGAACAAACTGTAAATATGATAAACTCTGATATAGTAAAATGAATAATATAAGTAATAAAATTTGATGATATGGGAGAGGAATGGCAAGAAGTGGAATATACTAATTTATTTATTTATTTATTTATTTATTTATTTATTTATTTATTTATTTATTTATTGCGGTACACGGGTCTCTCACTGTTGTGGCCTCTCCCGTCGTGGAGCACAGGCTCCGGACGCGCAGGCTCAGTGGCCATGGCTCACGGGCCTACCAGCTCCGCGGCATGTGGGATCTTCCCGGACTGGGGCACGAACCTGTGTCCCCTGCATCAGCAGGCAGACTCTCAACCACTATGCCACCAGGGAAGGCCCTACTAATTTATTTTTATAGCAAGGACAATAGACATTGCCTAAATCAGGAACATAGTTTTTAAAAAACTTATTCCATTTCCAACTTTTCACTATTTTTCATAATCTTTTTTTTTTAATATTAGTTGAATTTCTTTTTAGAAACACATCTCTTATCGTAATTTTTAGTTTCTTTTAAATGCATGTATAATTTAATAAAGTATTTTTTATTCTAAAATGGGATATATAGAATGATTCAATTTTGGAAAGTCCTGCATCTATCTACTTATATGTATTAATTACATTAAATTTCTATCATTACCAAAACTACAGTTGTTGAGGTCAGAGGTCTAACATGGATCTCACTGAGCTAAAATCAAGATGCCCCTTTCTGTATGCTCTAAGGGAGAATCTTTTTCCTGCTCTTTTGAGTTGTTGATAGAATTCAGTTTTTTGAGTTTATAGGACTGAGGTTCTTGTTTTCTTGCTGGCTATAACCGGCCATGCCCAGCTTCCAGAGGCCACGCCATTCCTTGGCTCATGTCCTTCTTTCTTCACTGTCAGAGCCAGAAATGGCAGATTGGATTCTCATGCTTTCTCTCTGATTCTTCTTCCATGGTTTCATCACTCTGAATGCAACCTGAAAAAGTTCTCTGCTTTTAAGGACTCCTGATTAGATTTGGGTCACCCAGATAATCCAGAGTTATCTCCCCATATCAAAGTCCATAACTTTAATTATATCTCAGAAGTCCCTCTGCTATGTAAGATAACATGGCAATGAGGGTTAAGATGTGGACACCTTTCAGGTTCACTATTCTGCCTATCACACTATCCATCAATCCATCTATTTTAATATTTTAGGAATATTAAGGATAATTATTACTAACTGGTAGACTTCAAGTGAGTTTTAAATTTTAAAAAGTTCCATATTGCTTAAAATTGTTACATAATGATTTTGTATTATTTCTACCTAAATAGTACATTTAGTATTCTTTAAATATATTATCCAAGAAGATGTTTAAATCAAGTAACAAGTGGGAGTAGTAGACTAGAGATAGTTTTAAAAGGAGTGATAGCTACAAAGTAAAAAACTCTTGATGCTTTTCTTGGTGTGAGATTACAAACACAAATATGAATAGTGTATAGATCTTGTTACCTCAGTTCATAAATGACTATCATAGTTTTGAGGAGTTGGGAGATAAGACTAGTCTTAAAGTACTTTCTGGAACTAAGCAAGGAAGTTAAACTTGATCCACAGGAAAATAATTTAACAAGATTAATTGGTTCTATCTTGGAACTGACAGAGGGGTTGATGGAACTAAAATCATAGAGACTTAAAGAATAACAGGCTGAAGGACCCTAAAGATGTTGATGTTTGATCAGTGCCTATGTTTCATTATTCTGTGTTAATTTCTTTGTGGCTTGTTGTTTTAATGCCATTTAATTTGCTGATACTAGATACTTTCCAATAATAGTAAGAATGTTAAAGTTGAAGACCATGTCTTTTGGCTCTTGACTAAATATTTGCTTTGTCAATATTTACAGTGTGCAATGCACAGAATAAGATGCTGTATTCAAGCTCAGAAGTTGTTTTTGAACCTCTCAGTCCTTTGTAACTTAAGATTCAGCAAGCACCTCAAATGCACAAGCTGTGCAGACTTGTGCAGAAAGTTCCCTTTTCTCTGAGATTTTGGTCTCTCAAGTCCTGACTGTCTCAGGGGCCTTGCACTTGCCACTCCAAGTCTGTGTGAATGCCAAATCTCTATGCTGCTTCCTTCCGTTCAGTCTCTATGCACTGTGCTGTGAATTGGAAAATGAACTGAGGGAATACTTGAAGGAGCAGGTGCAGCTCACTTCACTCAATGTGCTTCCTTTCTCTTTAAGGTCATGGCTTCTTAAGTCTTGGGTACCTTGGTCCCTGTCTCTTAACTTCAAACAACTGTGTTCTACAACTTATTTTGTTTCTATAGATATTCTCAGCAGGGAAGATGGTCTGATACAATTTGCTCTGTCGTGATCAGAACTGGAATTTGTCAGTAAAAGTTTTTAAGCAGTACTGTGATATGGTCATATTTGTGCTTTAAAACAGAGTAAAAGTAGTAGATAGGGTATGTGGAAGAAGAGAGTAAGAGAATGGAGATGATGAATATTTACTTAGTATAGAGCATGGGTCAGCAAATTATGGCTTGGAGGCCAAATCAAACAACATGGTTTTATAAATAAAGTTTTATTGCAACACAACCATATCAGTTCATTTACTTATTGTCTATGGCTGTCTCTAAGCAGCAACGTCAGGGTTGAGTAGTCCTTACAGAGATAATACAGCCTACTGATCCTAAACTATTTGCTTGGCTCTTTACAGAGAAAGTTTCTCAACCCCCAGCATAGACGAACAAGAGTGATCATAGACACATGCTACACACTTGTTTAAAAAATACATCTCTTGCTCCAAATACGATTTTTGTAATCCTTCTTTGGAATTATCTTTAGAGTCACATAGGAAAACTGGTTGTATCATTATAGTTGTTTATTTTATTTTATTGTTTTTAAAATTTGTTCACCTATTTATTTTTAAATTTTTATTGGAATATAGTTGATTTCAAATGTTGTGTTAGTTTCAGGTGTAGAGAAAAGTGAACCAGTTATACATATACATATATCCACTCTTTTCTTTTTTTTAGATCCTTTTCCTGTATAGGCCATTACAGAGTATTGAGTAGAGTTCCCTGTACTATACAGCAGGTTCTTCTTAGGTACCTATCTTATATATAGCAGTGTGTATATATCAGTCCCAATCTCCCAAGTTAACCACCCCCCCTTATCTCCTGATAACCATAAGTTTGTTTCCTACATCTGTGACTCTACTTCTGTTTTGTAAATAAGTTCATTTGTACCCTTTTTTTTAGATTCCACGTATAAGCGATATCATATGATATTTGTCTTTCTGTGTCTGACTTACTTGACTTAGTGTGACAATCTGTAGGTCCTTCCACGTTGCTGCAAATGGCATTATTTTGTTTTTTTTATGGCCGAGTAATATTCCATTGTATACATGTATCAATTGGTACAGCCACTATGGAGAACAGTATGGAGGTTCTTTAAAAAACTAAAAATACAACTAACATATGACCCCACAATCCCACTCCTGGGGCTATATCCAGAGAAAACCATAATTCAAAAAGATACATGCACCCCAGTGTTCACTGCAGCACTATTTACAATAGCCAGGACATGGAAGCAACTTAAATGTCCATCAGCAGAGGAATGGATATAGAAGATGTGGTACATATATTATTTTTTATTGATAAAAACTAACACGTTTTGAAATCAAAATCTTTAGCCTGAATATCTTTCTTATTTATCCTCACACATATATCTAATTAAGTTTTAGCTGTTTTAAAACTACATATACATCCTAAGAACAAAATCTTGCCAGCTTTAAGAGATTCAAATGAAATTATTTTAGGGAAGTTGTGGGCAAAGGCTAGATAATCTTTAAGATGATAAATAATCATTTTTCTTCTCATTTATGGACCTTTTTGAAAGATTAAGTTGAATTAATGCTTTAACTATTGTTTTTCAAGAGCAAAGCCCCATTGCTGTGAAAACTATCTTTTTTCACAATTATTAGGCACCAGGTAATTTCTTTGAAATAGTTTTATTTCCTATATAGCAAGCACTTATTATTTTACCTTTCTAGTACACCTATCATTCAATCCCACTCATTGGAATCACATTTCTCTTCTTTTAAGAGTTTCTTTCCCCTGTTCTAACCATACAGTTCCAGCAGGAGCTGTCTGTTCTCACATGAACCTGTGTCCCTGACAACAGCTGATTGGTCAGTGGAGGTGAGGGCACATGGCACACAACTCAACCTGTCCAGTTATAGTATTTCCTGATCATAGCTAATTCATCCAGAGTTGGGCATCTGACCCAAGAGTTCTTCCCTAGGAGTTTTGAAACTTGACCTGGGGAAGTCGCTCTCAGATGGTAAGTTTGAATGCTGTAAGCACTGAGAGCTGCCGCTGTCATGCTTGCCTCATATTTGTGGATGACTCTAGTCTTCAGTGAGGGAGATAAGGTTGGTATGCAGAGAGAAATCAAATGACGATGGAAATGGGAAATCCTGGCAGTGCTTAAGTTCCTGGTTCCATTTTTTTGAGGCCTACTTGGACCCTTACTCCTGCAATTTGGTCATTTAAACTATTCTTTGGAGTCCTGGAGTCAATATGTCATCTTTGTCTTGTTAACTAGTTTGAATTTAGTTTCTATTACTGGCAATCAAAAGAGTTCAGACTGATTTATGCTAGTGAGAGAATATTCTATCATCGCTTAAAGCACCAAGACATTTTGCCTCTAAAAACTGCGTGAGTCATTCTATCACATTCACAGTCACATTCTGTTGAATGTGAAAGGAAGAGGTGCAGAATGTTAGAAAAAGTCAGGGAAGTCGCAGTGACATTCCAAGCTTCCCAATTAGAAGTAATTTCTGAGTCCAAGAAGAAGGAGAAATGAGAGGAGGCACTAAAGAGCTGTGGAGCTAGGTGGTGCACATGCTGACCAAGGGAAAGGTGGAAACAGAGATGGGCTACCTTGGGAGAAAGCGAGAGTTCTGCTTTTCAAGATACATACCTCTCTTCCTTTGGAATTTAACACTTGTGTTCATTTTTTAAATATTTGTATCAAATATATACATGTGGCAATAAATAATACAAATATGTCTTTCAAAAGACCAGAGAATGTATTTCTGCTTCTGTTTCAGGATTCATACACTTGGCAATATCTATTAGCTCTTTGAAACAAAAGACGAAGATCTGGTTCATTTATACCACCTCTCCTCCAAATATATGACATTTATATAATTTTTAGTTCTTACATTTTTTATCTCTGTAACTTTAAATAATATACTTACACAGTATTTCTTGCTTCATGAATTTCCTTTATTATCTCTTGACTTCCAAATTTGTAAGAAGAAAATATTATTATTCCTACCCTTGTCCCCCTCTTCTACCTTTCACATGCCATTCTCTGTCAGCTTCACTTTTATTTTTACGTTATTAAGACTGTTAATGACATAGTCCTACACTTAAACAAGCGAATATTCCACTCTTTGTTGAAAAACAGTGAACAGTATTTGCTTGATTATGGCCATTGTTTAATATTGGTCCAACTAGGGTGTTAAATTCCCTTCCCCAGATTGCCAAGTTGATACGAGAAGTACCTGGGCCACAAGAAGAAAATTCTTCTTTGCATTAATTATAAATTGAATCTTTTCTTTTGAGTACCATCAATTGTTTCAATTATCGCCTTACTTTGTTTCATATTTTGAAGATTACTAGTTGGCAAATGCCCTGAATTCTTAAATTATCTTTTTTTTTCATTCTTTATTTGATTTTTCTCCTCCAGTCCCCTTAAATTACCCTCTCTCTTCTATCAAGCTTCCTTCTTTTTCTAAGATACTTTACAGAGCCTTCTGTCTTACTTTTTTAAGCTGGATGGGTGAATGTACAGCCATCATCCTCAGACTTCTTTTGCCTGCTCTCCTTAGTTGGACCTCTGTTTCTGGATTTCCTGTTTTCTTCATGTATTTTATCATTTTTCTTGCATATATCCTTAAGTAATTTTCTTGAAAAAGAACGTATGTGAGAGAGAAACTTTCTGAATGCTTATATATTGAAAAGTGGGTTTTTTTGTTTTTTTTTTTTGCGGTACGCGGGCCTCTCACTGTTGTAGCCTCTCCCATTGCGGAGCACAGGCTCCGGACGCACAGGCCCAGCAGCCATGGCTCACGGGCCCAGCCGCTCCGCTGCAAGTGGGATCTTCCCGGACCGGGGCACGAACCCGTGTCCCCTGCATCGGCAGGCAGACTCTCAACCACTGCAACACCAGGGAAGCCCTGAGAAGTGTTTTTATTCTTCTTTCTAATTTGATGATAGCTTGAGTATAGAATTTAAAATTGAAAAGATTTTCCCTCAGAATTTGTTTTCTTATACCCATTCAGGAGACTTTTTCAATCTGAAGACATTTTTTTCCCTTCAATTCTAGTATTATAAACTAAAAGAAGCTGTACAAATGACCTATAAGAAGTTAAAAATAATTTAATAGCAGTATAAGCCCTTTGTATTTAAGTTTGTTCAGCAAAACACTTTCAGTTTATGGTTTTAATGAGAATGTCAAGTTAATTTTTACATAAATAATCCTACAAGTTTATATTTAATAAAAGCATAAGCATGATATATCTTGGAATTTCATATCAACCAGATCAAAATAGCAGATATATTTTAAGATTTTAATGCCTATAAGATATTGTTCTAAACTCAGGATATAAAATCACGTATATGGCATTCTGACTCTCAAGGTACTTATTGACTTACTTTTGAACAAACATGTAATAATAAAGATGTACCTGTTTAATAAATGTTTACAGCACATGTAAGAAATGTGTACACGCTTCCTGTTGTTGCAGACTTCAGATCAGCAGAGAGCTCAATGTAGTATTTGTAAAATACAGTGTTTGTAAAACTGCTACGTAAATTGCTATTGAAATGTAAGTTAGTATTATTTTGTAAGGAAGGATAATAGAGTGAGAGAAAGCATAGTTACAGGAGGCACAAATTGTTCCAGGCCAGTTTTGCTTAGGTGAGCACTGACACAGGTAAGAGTTGAGGCTGGAAGGTTATCCAGACTTGTTTGATGGCCCCAATGAGGTGACAGTTGCCAGAGCCAGGGTGGAGGTGCTGGGAACAATTAAAATACCTCTCTAGTATTTTCCCAAAACACCAGCTCTTTTTTAAGGGACAGAAATGTCAGCTGTCAAGTTATTTTTAAAAACGTTTGCTGGATTTTGAACTGGACCAGTATCTTTGATTCCAAAGATGCCATCAAATTTAATTCCGGAAGGTGGAAAAGCCAAGTTGTCCTATAAACTGATGGAAATTTGGGATTCTAAGATGTTAGGTAATCTTCTTGTTGATTCTTGTCTTAATTCAGGCTGCTCTAACAAAAATATCATATTCTGGGTGGCTTAAACAGCAAACATTTATTTCTCATGGGTTTGGAGGCTGGGAAGTCCAAGATCAATGTGCTGACAGATTGGGTGTCTGGTGAGAGCCCACTTCCTGGTTCATAAATGGCTGTCTTCTCACTGTGTCTTCACATGGCAGAAGGGGCAGGGGAGCTCTTTGGGGTCTCTTTTTTTTAATAAAGACACCAATCTCATTTATGAGGGCTCTGTCCTCATGACCTAACCGCCTCTCAAAGGCACTACCTCCTAATATCATTGCAATGGGAATTAGGTTTCAACATATGAATTTTGGGAGGCCTCAAAAATTCAGTCTTATAGCAGCTGCTTTTTGGGTAAGTAATCTAATTTTGGTTTCCTCTTCTATAAAGTTGACTAACATTACTGACTTGCTTCACAAAGACATTATGACATTTGTTTAATTTGATGGGAAAAAATGTCCAGGTGACTAAGTGTCTAGATCAAAATATAAGAGATTCTGACTGCTATCCTGGTGGGTTTACAACATACTTTTTCCTTCCATAATTTGTACAAGAGTATTTGCAGATTGATCATGTGATAACATTAGTAAAGGGAATATACTCTTTCATTTTCATGTAGGTAGAATTCATAAATCTAAGTGTTAAGCTTTCTTCAGCAGTATGAAGGTAACACGGTTGCTTAAATATCAGACCATGGATATATGCACTTGAAATTTGCATTAATTTTGTACCATTCTCCTCTGCCGACAAATGCTGGCCATGTAGTGTGTGTTGAAATGTGAAAGTTCTCATGATGTTCCAACTAGTCAAATGAAGATTTCCCTGAGGATTGGTCCTTTAAAAATATGGGGCATCTATTACTTCTTTTGGTGGGACTGGGTGGGAAAGATATTCTTTCATATCTATATTCTTTCCATTTATTAAGCAACAAAGAAAAGTTTACCTTAATTTAATTTAACTAATTAAATTTATTAAATTCCTCAGTCTTCACAACTTTTCTGCATTTTACAAACTATTCAGTAATTTTTCCCCTTTATAGTTGTCATGGAAATGACGAATCTCAAGAGGGCAGGTTTAAATGATTTGAAGAAGAAGGCTTGACATTCCTGAATTCTTTCCAGTTGACTTCAGGAGTAGGCCTTATTGGGGATATTGAGTGGGATTTTTGATGCTTAAACTTTATTGCCCACTTCTAATCTGCTCCAATGACATGTAGATTTTGACATGATGGCAATATCCAAAAAGGAAATGAAATACAATTTTTATTAATAGCTAGAATGTGCTCATTACATCCAAGTGAGGGACTTCTCTGGTAAATGAAGGTGCAGCAGGACTCTTAGACCTGGAAACTAAAACAGAGAGTCCCACTTTATGGAATCTAGAATGTTAAGAATGGAGATCAGAACCTTATTGTCTCAGATTGCATTCTCCAGGAAGCAGCCTCTGAGTCAAAGTTTAGTTTCCAGAATGTTTATTAATAAGTGCACATGGATCCACACCTGTGGAGGGAGAGCAAAGAAGCAGGTGTGGAGAGAAGATGAAGCTGAGCTGTGATGCAGGTATAAGGACAGTCTAGGCTGACTCCTTGGGAGTTCTAGAACTAGAATGAACCTTCAGAATTTTCCTGGGGTGGGCTGAGATGGCCAGGTTTCACACTACTCTATTAATAAGTTACTTGATGTAGGCTGCCCTGGGAAGATGAGTGACCTTGGGGAGGGGGTGGTGGCTCTCTATGACTATGGCAGTCCCCAGAGGAGCTAACAGTAATCCCAGAAGTTGGTGTAACAAGTCCTTCCTGCAAGGAGCATCTGGGCTGTGCATCACAGTGTCTACCTTATCAACCAAACAGTCTTACCAACAGTCCACATGGGTAAAGCTGCTGCTCTGCCTCTTAGAGGCTGCACTTACAACCTGGAAGTCACATGCAGAGACATCCCATTGCCTGAGTGAGGAAGAGGAAAAGAAAGGGGCGGAGTCTGACTCTACCTTTAAATTACACACCTATGACTGCTAATGAAATGTGGCTGATCTGTACCCCAAATTATTAACAATGTGATTAGCCACTTTTGTACCCTTGGGAGGAGCTTTTAGGGAGTGAGCAGATTAGCCACAAGTGTTCAGCTTCGAGTGCCTTCTCTTATGAATTGAGGCATATGATGTGTAGTGAGAAGAAAATACCCTATCCTACAATGCTGTCTGCATGCCTGACTGAAAACCTATTATTTTGAAACTTAAAATGAGTTTTATACACAAATAGTTTGTGGGCTTTCCTGAATATGGCATCCATAGAATGATAGTGTCTTCATGGGTGGCACCCAATTTTGGTAAATTTAGATTGGGATTACAATGGAGGTCTTGGCTGGGGCTTACTATTGGATTTGTTACTATTTTCCATTATTTGTTTTACTTTTTTAACTTTTATGTCTTTTAGTTAGTGAATATCCCAACCCTGGTGCTAAAAAAATATAACGTCTCAGTTTTTGAGTAATGAATGCAAAAATAGAGGCCACACACTTCTTTTTGAAGTTAGCCCTTGTCCTTTGTTGCAGGGATTATTGTTTCCATTTAAGTAGACTCTGCAATAATGGAAAAAGATATTGAAAGAATTTTAAAGGTGTCTTTATATGCATCCAGCCAAATATAGCCTTCAAATACTAGCCAAAAGGGATGTGGGCTTTACTGTCTTCAGGCGGAATCTGGCCTGTTGAGTGTCCTTAAGAGTAATTGTGCAAAAAAAGCAGAAGCCTTTTTTTAAAAAAAGTGTTAAGAGTTCTGATATTTGTCGGCACTGGTATAAATAACCATCAAGTACTTACAAGCTACTTTGATTCTCAGCAACTCTTAATGATATAATGAAATATCATTATAATATATATGTATATACACATATATAATCTTTCTATATAGTAATATAAACACATAATCTATAAATGCCTGCACATATCATTTTTATAATTGTTTAAGAGCTATAACTTGGTCAGGTTGTCCTTTTCTGTCATGATTCAAATGTTGAATCTTGAGCAACGAGTTTGAGAATAACAAAGTGAGCTTGTCGTTAGTTGCTGCTACAAAGCCTTGTGTTCAGGATGAGTTCTTTTTTACTTGCCTGAAAAGTGTTTTTCTTGGAGAGCAATTACATCTGATTGACATGTTTTCATGTGCCTGCAGCCCTGATGCATTTTTTTTCTTTGGTACACTAAACAGGTCTAGATAAAGAACTGTTGTTTTATATTTTTGCTCTTGTTGTTTTCTGCTATTAACTAAAATCAGGATACCAGAGAAAAGCTTAGACACCTTGTAAAGTACAACTTAAAACAAATGATAAAATATGTACAAAAAGATGTGCATTTTGTTGTGGGGCGTCATAGACTATAGCTGACCTAGAATTGCTAAAAGTCAATTGAAAGACAAGAGCATGCGTAGTTGGGCATGTTAATATTAGAAGCAATTTGTATTTTCTGTATAAACGTAATACCTTATTTCTCTTAAAGATAGCTCATTGTAGTGTTAGTAGAAAAATGAAAGGGCTGCAAATGTATGTTTTTGTCTAAGATTTGTTGCTTTGTTATGTGTAATTTTGAACAATTCACTTAACTGTTATGGAATTTCTTTTTTAATATGTAAAAACAGGAGAGGAACTACATGACTTCTGTGGATTCTTCAAACTGTAACACTTCGTGACTGTATGAAGCATTAGTCGTTTTTCTGACATGACCTTCTAACACAGAGAAGTAGAGAAGCAAATGTGGATAGTACCTTGTAAATACCTCCAAGTCAGCAACTTTATATGCAACTCTGGCTAACAAGAGGAGCTGATACTCCAATTATATCTATCTTTTCTCCTCCTTCAGACTAGAGGCTTTTGGGGATAGCAACAATGTCTGATGTATGTTCTTAGTGATGACTCTTCATCTTCCTACACTATTGACTCTCAGAAACATTTTATAAATGAATGATTGAATAATGTCTATTACAAATGATTATCGCTTCCAACAATGAGCCAGTTCCTGTCTTTGAATGATTGTATTTAAGGACGATTTATTGCATTGAGTCAATATCTTAGCATAAATAACTTGGATATTTTTGTGGCCTTGGGTGATTCTAGTATTCACTATGAGATATCTTGAGGCATATCATTCTTAATCTTGCATTGGTGATCTGTAAACAGACTCTAGCCTAAGGGAGGAACCCACTTACTGGCTTTCTCACTGTTTGATTAGGTCCTCTGTCTTCTCTCTTCCACTTATCTTCTATATTTTGTACTGGGGTTTGTAAATAGGATGCAGATGATTTAAAAGTCAAACGTTGGAAACATGGTACTGTTGGCATTGCATACTCTCAAATACACAGTGTTCATATTCCATGTTAGATGATAAAATATAATACATATTCAAATAGTGAAAAAACCTTCACTGCACATCTACCAAATGCAAGTCATTGTCCAAGGCACTAAAAGGTACATGTTCTGTGTCTTCTCACTTTCAGAGGACTTTCAGTCCACAGAGGAAGTTAGCCCCAGGAAGAGTCATATAACACCGCCTACAAAGTACTCTGGGGAGCTGAAAGCCAGAGGAGCATTGAATATATTCTAAACTCTACCTCTCATTTCTTATCTTGATAGTGAACACTTTCCTTTTTTCTAGCCAAAACTGTGGACCTTAGACATGGCGACTCAGGATAACCCTGTGATAGAAATCTTTGTGACTTGATATCAAGAAGAAATAATTTTGCAGTTGCTTTAAGAGGACATGACCAAATACTCGTGTTTTGGATGTAGTTACTGCACAGAACTCCAGATGTCAGAATGAATTTGCATTGTGTTTCTATGCTAATATGTCTCTGCAGGGTTAATTTAAGAATACTGACTTCCTTTCTCCATTGCTCAAATTAACTGATTAGCAGATATCTGGATTGATTAATGTTTCAGTGTTTTTGTCACTTTTTTAGGGAAAGTAGAATGTAGCAATGTGGCACTGAGTACTAGGGAACTGTGATGAATAGTTTTGACTTCTAAATTACTTTAAAAATTTACCCTAGTTTGAGTTACCTTCCCACAGAAAGTTTAAGTCTTCATAGTCATGGTGGTCTTTTATAACAGGCTAGTTCACCTCTCAGGATAGCATGTACTGAATGTTTATTATATACCCAAACAATTTACAAACCCTGAAATTGTAGGGAGTAAAAGGTATGCACTATTGGAGAAGCTGGTTTTATGGGGAGACACAGTCATTCTTTGAAGGAGCTTACAGTCTGCAGGGGAAGTAAGCAATCTCCAATTATTCTAATAATTATAAATATAAATATGTTAAGGGCCATAACACAGGAGCTAAGTGCTGTGGGAAAGCAGAGTATAAGCTCCATGAAGGCAGAAATTATTCTGTCTTTTTTGTTGCTATAGTTCCCACTGTCTGGCATGGAGCAGGTACTCAACAGATGTGTTGTGTTGATTTTATGCTTAATTCTGCCTTGGGTTTTACAGTGGACTAACGTTTGAACTAAGCTTTAAAGAGTAAATAAGATTTCCTTTATCAAGAATAGGGAACATTCCAGGAAGAAGCAACAGCAGGAACAAAAGACTGCAAGTGTTTGGGTAACTGCATGTAATCCAGGGTAGCTGCAGTGTAGGAATGTTCATGGCTGGGCACAGGGTGGGTCCCATGATGAGATGCTGAGACAATGAGTATTAGAAATAAACAGCAAGATGATGCTTTAACTGCTTCTTGCTTTTTGGAAGTTTCTTATATCCTGAAGAGTCCCTATATAGATGAGATCTATACGACCAACTCACAATCAAGATGAGTGGTGGATCCTCAACACACTGTTCATGTAGTTTTGCTAATAGTGTTTCCTCATTAACTAATTGTTCATGCCAGTTAGTGGTTGTAAACTGGTGGATCACATGGCATGTAGCTCACTGTGCATGCTTTGCTTTGTCAGCATATTGTTTAAAATTTTGGCCAGCATTAAAAAAGATCTAAATTCTTGGTTTCTCCTGAGAAAAGCAGATCTGAGGATACTGGGCCCACATTCCATTCCAGCATGAGAACCCTCTGCTAGAATGCCTCCCCAAAACCGCCAAAACTGGGTTGCCATCTCCCATTTGTTGCTCATGTGCACTTTATGGCTGCCTGCCCTCTTCACTTGCCTCCATTGTTCACCTGGGGCCCTTTCAGCATTTGAGTCTAGCCTCAGCAGTGTGGTGCCTATCTAGCCTAGGGGATGTGTTTCACTCTGTATGAACTTTGTGTAATATAAAGACTGTATCCCTTTGAATTGACGCCTTCTCTACAAATATTTTCCCCTAACATATTGTTTATCTTTTGATCCTGCTTTTAATTTTTCTGGTACAGTTTTTACTTTTTATGTAGTCAAAGCTTTTCTTTTACTTTGCTATAGTTTTCTATTTCTTTCTTTCTTTTTTTTAATAATTCTTTTAGTTAATAAAAGCTTCCATTGGTTTTTTCCTCTCCTTTCTTTTCTTTTTCTCTCTTCCAATTGACTTTTGGTTTAGGAATTCTTTCTCTCTAGAGGCTTAAAATAGATTAAATTATAAATACCTCTTGTAGACAAGTTATGATTATTTTTGGTTGAAATCTTTCTTCTCTTCTGATTTGTTGTACAAGTCTACTCAAATGCTGAGTACATATGGATAATGGGGTGTATTTTGAGTGGTCTATTTTCTCTCATTTGCCTTTTTCTTATATTTGTCATTAAGTTCTAATTAGTTTAGCTTTATGTGTTTTAATATTTTGTTAAAAGTAATCCCTCCCTCTTTAAAACAATTATTACTCTTCTGTTTATACTTTCAAATCAATATTAGAATTATTTGGTCAAATTCCAGAAAAATTCAATTGGGATTTGAAGTAGAATTTTAATGAATGCACTAAAAATTTTAATAAAAACTTTTATTTTGTAAAAATTAGTATTTCTATTTAGAAACATGTTAGGCTCTTCCTTTATTCAGTTTTTTTTTTTTTGCCTTTTATATCTCTCTATAAAACATTGTGCTTATTGTCACATAAGATATTTTCTGTTATATTTAAATTTTGCTTTGTGATTATGAACGGGATCTTTTTGGTTTATATTTTTTCTATTATATTGTTATTTGGTATATGAGAATATTTATATCTTTTCTGGCTATTATGCCAATCTTTAATTCCAATAGCTTTTCATTTGATTTCTTTCTATTTTTATGTTCTAAAATGGTCACCTGTAAATAAACACATTTTGTCTCTTCCCCTCTAATGTTTGTAGTGTGGTTTGTTTCATATCTTAAAAACATTTGAAATGATATTAAATAAAAAACATGTATGTATATCCTTTAGCCAGTGCCTGACATATTATAAGAACTCATCCTGTCAGATGATATTGATAGTAATAATAGTATTAAATAATAAGAGTTATTTCATATATATGTATTTTAATGAGAATTGTTTTATTATTTCACTGTTAAGTAAAATGTTGGCCGATGGTTTGTATTGGACATCTTAAAGATATGTTAAGAAGATGTACTACTATTTGAGATGATTATCTTTTAAAATGTATTTGATTTGAATTTAAATCTCCTAATGCTGTATATTAATAGATTTTCTAACTTTAGACTATTTGTGGATTTCTATAATAAATACTGTTTGGCTATAAGTAAAAGATTACCTTTTCCTATATTATTGAGTTCTAGTTGCTAGCATTTTTTTTAAGTTTAAATAAATCTTTATTAAATGACATTCAGCTATATTTTTTTCTGGAATTTGTTAGAATTGTAAAAATTAGGGTATATTTTTTCTTAAAATGATCTGAAATACTTTTAATATTTTTTTATTCTCTGAAATAGCTTATATAACATGGCAAAGATCTGTTCCTTGAAAGTGAAGGAATTTACTAGTAAACATATTATGACACTGAGTTTCTTTTCTAGGGGCTCAGATAATGGCTTTCAGACAAATTTTTCAAATTATTTTAATTTTTAACCAATTGTGCTAATTTTGATATATTTTAGTTCACATAAAGCATTCTATTTTAGTTTACGTAAAGCAAAATAATGCATCAAGATTTTTTCTCTCCATTTATTAACATCTTATTCACTAGTTTCAGAATCTTCCAAATATTCAGGTATACTGGTTATTTTGGAATGAAATTAACTCATTCCTATTAGTACTGCCTTGGTATTTCTGAACTGGCAAGTTTAGCACATACCCAATCAGATCTTTATGACACAATTAGCCTGTAATTCTCTAGTTCTTATGACTAACGTGTAGGCCTAGACCTCATAAAACTCTATATTTTAATTCATCTTAACATAACTTCCCTAACAAGCACTTGGTATGCCTTAAGATATCTTTGCTAATAAGCATGTGCTTTTAGATGCTATTCTCATCCTTTAAAAAGTAATGAATACAGCAGTTAATTAACTTATTATAATGTCATAAATCCCAGCTCTAGCCATGACCACTGACTCCTCCCCCACCTTTACCAAGAGCATTTTCATTTATGATGAATTATCCCCTGGGTATTCAGTGCAGCAGAGGTTGACCATGCAGAACTCAGGGTCAGACACAATAACATAATCTATACTGCTGGGTAATGACAAGACTTCTACTCCTACTACTTACCTTCCTGTGCTTGGGTGCCTTTATGCTTCGTTGAAATCAGCAGACATTTATGACAGAATGAGGGGAATTCTCTCCTCCAGATTTCAATTCTCTGCAAAGTAATCTTCAGGATGATTTGTATGTGGGTAGATGTATGGGGTTAGATCTCTGTCTCATATAGTAATTAAACTGCTTATTTGAATTTAACACTGAGGTCTAGTAACTTTACAGGTTTTTTTCTTTGTTTTTTTTTTTTTTTGAGGTGTTTTTTACATAGAGTGAATACAATTAGGAGCTGTTCTGGATGCCTTTTAAAAATATCATCTTAATTTTCTTCTTAACTTTTCCTCTATTGGATTTTAAATATTTACTTTTGCTGAACAATGGCTTCTGACAGAAGTTTGGGCCTCTACATGTTCTTCTTCTTATGACTCTACTTATAAAATTGCTCATTTTATAACATGTGGTTCACTTGATTCATTTTCAATAACCTGAAATTTTGAGGATATGCATTTATTATGGGCTGAATTGTGTCCCCCCGCCAAAAGGTATGTTAAAGTCTTAGCCTCCAGTACCTCAGAATGTGACCTTATATAGAGTTGTTGCAGATGTAATTAGTTAAGATGAGGCCGTACTGGAGGAGGGTGGCCCTTTAATCCAATATGACTGGTGTCTTTACAAGAAGATGTTGTGAAGACACAGGGAAGAATTCTATGTGAAAATAGAGACAGAGATTAATGTATCTAAAATGCAAGGGATACCAGCAATTGCTGGCAACTACCAAAAGCTAGCAGAGAAGCATGGAATAGATTCTCCCTCAGACCCTCTAGGGGGAACCAACTCTGCTGACACTTTGATCTCATACTTCCAGCCTCCAGAACTATAAGAGAATGAATTTCTTTTTCAAGCAACCCTGTTTGTGGAATTTGTTACAGCAGCCCTAGGAAACTAATACACCATCCAATGTACATGGTAAAGAAATGCATTTTAGTACTAATTGAACCACTTCACCAGTTACAGCTTGTGTAGCATTGAGCAAGTCTTTGTACCTCTCTGAACATCAATTCTTCATCTCTAAAATTAGGATACTATTTATACATCAGAGTAAAGAGATAATGTTTATAATGTGCTTAATAGAAAGCAACAGCTTGATTTTTTTTCCACCACTCAATTTTCAAGGTCTTTATTGAGCCAAATATAATGGATGTAAAGTTGTCTCCCAAATCCCTTTCTATATCAAAATATCTCTTAGTTAGAATTTTAAAGTTACAGCATATGTGAGCTAGTTTGAATATCGAAGTAGTCACATGAGTAGGGCAGATGTTATTATTATCCTCATTTTAAAGATGAGGTAACTGCAGCAAACAAGAGTAAATAATTCACTGATTCAAGATCATAGTGTTGTGTTGATCCAGAATTCAAACACTTGATTTCCAATTCCAAACTTTCTAACTCCATCCTGCCCAGCATCATAGAATGCTTAAAGTGGTAGGGCCCTTCAATGTCATTACCTCTCAGCATCAAATATAAGTGACTTTTCAATTATTCACACGTTATGTCTTTATTGTCCAAATATATTTTGGACAATATATTTTACCAGAATCATTATTTCTGATTTCTCTGATTTGATTATTTGGACAAAATTAAACCAATTGCATATTTCTTTCTAAAATTCATTAATAAAAATTCATAATATAAACATTTATTGAACACCTACTATGTTCCTAACATTATTCCAGTCATTAAAGATATAGTAGTGAAGTATAAGTGCCTTTTTATGTGGTATAAGTAATAATAAAACAAGTGCTATATATACTTGTCACATTTTAAGATAATTAAAATAAAAGTAGGAATTTCCTAAATATCTTGCTTTCTTTTTGTTTCTGAGTGAGAACTATAAACATGCATTTTTTCCAGTTTATCAGTCATATTTTTAAATTTGAGAAATATATTTTTTATCATGTCTTCCCTCACTATTTGTATTTCAGCTATGCCTTAAGAACTGGTGGGTCTTCTCTTGCATATGAGCTATAACAGAGCTGGGATAGATCCAGTTTAAGACTTGAATTTATTTTTGTCTTTGTAGACTCTCACTGGCCTCTGAAGAGTTGATGTTAATGCACTGTGACAAATCTGATCTCATTTTCTGACTGTCTACAATTATTGAAGTTTTATACAACCATTGCTGGGTTGTGAAGGTCTCCTTCCCAACATGATCATTCAATTCGATCATGCCCTCTTTTGGACTGTCCTTCTCTTTCCTTCCTGTCCTTCCTTTCCTGCCTTTGCCTATAGTGACTACTTTTTTTTTATTCAGTACTCTTACCAGGTTTCAGTTAGACCTGTAATTCCAAATTCATGATTATTATTCTTCAAGTAGAATACTATTTTCTTGCTAAGCTTCTTGCAACACTATTCAGGCATTTAGGAACAATGAAGTAAATTGACCTCAAGTAAAGATGACCATGAAAGGTAGATATAGATATTTATGACCTAAAAGAGTCAGAGACACAGAAACAAAGAGAAAGATGAAGTAAGTCTTATTTGGTAAGTAAACTTAGCAATAAAATTAACTTTCTTAAAAAGCTTCTGCTTTTTCTGATTATAAAAATAATACGTGTACATTGTAAAAAAACTATATATGTGTGTGTGTATGTGAATATATATACATATATATTTTATATATATATATATATATATATATATATAACAAGGAAGTAAAAATTTTCTATAATCACACTATCCATAAATAACCATTGCTAACACTTTGGTATATATCCTTCCAGATTCTTTTCTATTCACATATCACCTAAAACAAAAGAGAACAAAACAAAAATGAGATCATGATCTGCATATTTTGTAGCCTCCTTTTCCCCCAATACAGTGTGGATATTTTTCCATATCAATAAATAAATATCTTCATCATCATTTTTTTTTTTTTTTTTGGTACTTGGCCTCTTACTGTCGTGGCCTCTCCCGTTGCGGAGCACAGGCTCCGGACGCGCAGGCCCAGCGGCCATGGCGCACGGGCCCAGCCGCTCCGCGGCATGCGGGATCCTCCCGGACCGGGCCACAAACCCGCGTCCCCTGCATCGGCAGGCGGACCCCCAACCAATGCGCCACCAGGGAAGCCCTTCATCATCATTTTTAGTGGTTACATTTTATGGGTGGACCATCATTCATTTAACTTTCAAATCCCTTTAATGGTCATTTATGTTACTTAGACATTTAAATATTGTAATAAATTTTGTGATAAACATTCCTGAACAAATATCTTTATACACTTGTTTGATATTAAAAATAAGTGTTTAAAAGTATAATAGCTGTGTCTAAGCGACCCTTTTCCTCTCCCTATCTCTCTTTCTTGTAAGCTTAGCATGGCTACAAGATCTTTCAGAACCTAGTCTTAGCCTATTACTCTTCTAGAATCACATCATTACCTCAAAATGCACACTGACTCACATTATTTCAAAAGCCAATGTACTTCTACATTTTAATTCTTACTCCTACTGTTCTTCCTATCTGAAATATTTGCCTCCACATTTTCCTGTTCTATTAAGTTTCTAATTATCCTTTAAAGTACAGCTCAAATGTTAGTTCTTCTCTGTATCTTTCTCTAATTCCTCATAAGTAAAATTAATTTTTGCTCACCTGTGGTCCTTTACATTTATAACATTGGATTTCAGTGTTTCTTGATGGTCTTTCTCTCTATCCATTAGTCAATCATCAAATCCTTAGTAAGTATCTACTAAGCGCCAGGCTTTGTGTTAGATGAGCAGAACAGGCTCATCTAACATCTTATGCAGCTTATATTCTTGTATATTTTAGTAACTTTATCTTTTATTGCAAGGTTGCTTATAAGGTTAAGAAAACTAGGAGGTACTGGGTGTTTAACAGAGAATTTGTTAGCTAAATTATGATCCATTCCTATGACAGTGTAATTTTCAATCTTTACCACTAGCGGGTATGGGCAATGGAAGCTGGCATGACCCTAGATTGGGCCAGAGTGAAAATCACAAATTCGTAACTTTCATCTCATCGGTCAATTTGTGGCTACTTGGAGTGTGTGGAGAATGATTATGAAATACATTCTGCTTAGAGGTCCATTATGGGCCTGAAAATGAAGGTTTTTGTCATATCTGGGCTTGAAGGATGTGTCTGCTGCAATTGCTTAGGGTTTGGGAACCTCAGAGGGGATGAGGAGACTGGGTGGGAAGAGAAGATGGGGATAGGGAAGGGCCGGCGGGGGGGCCTCAGGGCCTTGAATAGAGTACAGAGCACACTGAATTCTTCCAAGTTAGGGAAGAAGACAGCAGTAACCTCTTCTCTCTTCTCTGTTGGCCATTGTTTCTAGGCATCTTCCTCAACACACTCCATTTGACTTAGGGACCTAATGACTTCAGGCTCTTCAGTTGCCGGTTTTCTTCTACCATGATGTCCTAGTAGATGGTGTCCTGTCCCTCATTCTAGATTCTCCTCTCCTGGGCAAGGATTGCTGGCCTTTCATTCTCTCTGCTAGGTTACTAATATATCCAAGTTACTAATAATCCAAATTATGTGGAGGTATTCAGGGGCCCTAACGTGGGCCTGGGATGCACATTAATTGGCCTTTTCTAGACATTATAAGCAATGTTGTTAAAAACATTCTTGGGCTTCCCTGGTGGCGCAGTGGTTGAGAGTCTGCCTGCCTATGCAGGGGACACGGGTTCGTGCCCTGGTCTGGGAAGATCCCACATGCCGCGGCACGGCTGGTCCTGTGAGCCATGGCCGCTGAGCCTGCACGTCCGGAGCCTGTGCTCTGCAACGGGAGAGGCCACAGCAATGAGAGGCCTGCATACTACAAAAAAAAAATTCCTGAATCTATTAATGTTTGTGTTTGTTTCTTTTTGCCTAAAAGGATGCCTTTAGATTGGATGACTATACTTCCTGGTTTGCTGGGGACAGCCTTGGGTGAAGACTGTTGTCCTGCATACTGAATAATAGAACCCTCTTTCATCCTCCCATAGAAGTTTTGTTTGCTCATAGTCTAAATTTTTGATGGTAATAACTAGAGATATTTGGGAGTAGGGAGCTTTTTTAGATTGGCTTGAATAACAAAAGGAAAACAAAACCTCTCCAATATAACCATTAAGTCAAAAGAAAGAGTAAAATAATTGGCATGGGTTGGGTAGCTTTTATTCCAGGGTGGAGAGGGGGAGCTATAGAACAGGAGGGGATACCAAGTATTTTTAATATGGAAATACATCTTATTAAAACAGCACATTTAATCATTTAAATTAAATCATACTGCGTTATAATGGCACAGTAACTACTTTGTTCTTTGGAGAAATACTCAGTTTTGATTCAAGATTATTAAGAAAAAGACTAGGAAGATCATGAATGTTTTTGACGTTCCCTGTCACATACTAGCATAAAACAATAATTACCAAATTATGTGATATTCTCTGAAACAACTCTTAAGAGCCTTGGAATCAAAACAACTCCATCAGTATCAATAGATTCAATGTGTGGCTTAGCTTTAATTGCACTTAGGAGAACCTATTTGTTTTTAGCATTTGAAAGCAAGTCTAAATTGTGTCCAGTGGGGGCACTTAGACTAGCAGGCTTTGGCACCTGCCTCAGGTAAGGACAGTTTTTGTTTATTTCATTAGCACTTGATGCTTTGACAGACTATGGCTTTCCACTTACTGCAAGAAGAGCTGCCAGCCATCTCTGCTGGGAGAAGCTAGTATGGGACTAGCAATGAACTTTTGAAAGAAGTTATTATGCCTTATATGGTTGATCTCCCATGCAAATAAAAGAAGCATTTCATACTGTAGCTAAGTGGAATTGGTATTTCATCCAATGTAAATGTATGCCAGCATGCTTTCTGGCTTTTATCAAACACTGCATTTCTCTCCAAAGAAGGTTCCAAGTTCATCCATCTATAGGGCAGCTGCAAGGCAGGACTGGAGTAAAGCAGACTCATGGATCTGTATAGAAATAAAAAGGAATCAATCAGACCAGCATGTGTTTACCAATAATACCTGAATGCAGATCCCAGGGAGCTGACCTCAAAGTTTCTGTAGATCTGACATGGGGGCTGCATTTTTGCTTTTTTTTTTTAACAAATGCTGTCATTCTGATACAGAGTCAGTAGTTTACTATAAGAAACACCCTCTGCTCTCCACTCAGCACTGAACCAAGCCTTATGATGGATGAAAAGAAGTAATAAGTATGTTCTCTACTCTTAAAGGAGCTGAGGAATGCAAACACAACCAAAATACTAATAGCTAATATTTATTGTGCTATGTCTAGAACACATCAGGCATCAGATGAGATGTGCTCTGCATCAGAGCTTTTGTACTTGCTGTTTCCCCTGCACAAACCACTCTTCCTCCAGGAATTTTTTTGTCCACTGCTTTGTCTCCTTTAGGTCTACAGTAAGATGTCACCTTCTTAGTGAAGCCTCCTCTTTCTACATTCAAGATTACAACTTCATCATTTTTTATGTTCCTACTGTCTTAATTCTTTTCTAAAGCACTTAAACCATTTGGTATAATATCATTTTAATACTTTATATTTCACTTATTGGTCTATTGTTTGAAATAGACCCTAAGAAAGCAGAAATTTTCATATGTTTTTCTCACTGCTAAATCTCCAGTGCCTACATAATGTCTAAAACACAGTGTGCACTCAATAAGTATCTGTCCACTGAATGAGTAATGAGTAACATTTGGTGAACATTTCTTACTTGCTGTTCTAAAGGCTTCACATGCAATAATTCATTTAATTCCTCCGAGAAGTCTAAGAGGTAGGAACTATGATTATGTCCATTATAGATAAAAAAGCTGAAGCAAAACATTGCAAGAGGTCATTCATCTTGGTGGTACATGGTAGAGCCAGAATTTGAATCTGGGTGATCTGATTTCAGATCTCATTCTCTTAACCCTATGCTCTACTAACATACATAATATCTTTCACATTCTTCATGGAAAATTTAGAGGCAGAGCTCTTATGTTGCAACATTTGCAAAAAGCTGAAGGCAAAGGTTAATGAAGGAAATACTACAGGATCTCCCTCCCTTGCTTTCTGTCCTTTCTTCCTTCTCAACAGGCTCATGTTGTTTTTAAAGAGCCTTACTTTTTAGAATAAAGCCAATCTGACATTTGTATCTATAGGGTTCACCACGCTCTTGATGGGCATGAGAGTGTTATAGGTGGTAGTGAGAGGAGCTCTTCATCACCCATTTTCAAACCAGACTGACCTGGAACCTTAACGATAATAGGATGAATCCATCCATTTGATTCCTGTGGGACAAGATTGGATCACTGGCTTGGATAACTGTACTGGCTGATTTAGCTAATATGGCTCCTCTAGGTTAATGCCAACCTAATCTTTTACAACCCCATCTGTGTCACTCCCAAAGCAGAGTGTTCAACCAAAGAGAACTTTACCTCTGGTTTTCAACTCCTGTAAATATTTTAAACTTATCTGAGTTATGACCTATAACATTATCTCAAGGATCCTAGAAAAATCAAATACTTATTGGAATATATGTTGGGAGAAATTTACTGATGGTTGATGATAATTCTTCCAAATTCCTGCCACAGGTGAACAAGCTACCACTAAGCTACCACTCCTACATTGTCCATATTGTTGATTGATCCTTATGTATGGCCCTTGATACATATTGTTTTGAATCATTAAAGAATTTGTAATTGGTTGTTAAATAATGAAATCCATTCTATTTTTTAAATTTATTACTCTGCTCAAATTTATTCAGAGACCATAAGGCTGTTCTTTTTTTTTTTTTTTTTTTTTGCATTGATAAGAACTTTATTGCAAAGGAAGAGGAGAATGCTCACTAGCCAGTGACTGGTGAAGCCCATGCCCTGGTTCCTTGACACATCAAAATTAGGGGCTGTGTCTTAGAGCTGAGCGTACCCAAGACATCACCACAGCCCCCATCCCCTTAAGAATGACTTTGGATTCATAAACAAGCTTCAAAAGAAGAAGGTGATACTTTTCAATGAAAACAAAGCGAATCAGAGATGTCTGCCCAGAAAAACAGAGGGAAATGTGCCAATCACTAAGCTAGTGTCTCTTAGCCCCAACCTCACTCTTCTACATCCTTGCTTTGCCAGTGGCTCCCTGTTAGGTTCTGCCATGAGGGGACACCAGAGGGACGCGGCAAGACTGAAGGAGGCACTACTATATATAAAATAGATACCTAATAAGGATCCACTGCACAGCACAGGGACCTCTACTCAATACTCTGTAATGACCTATAAGGGAAAAGAATCTAAAGAAGAGTGGATATATGTATATGTATAACTGATTCACTTTGCCGCACACCTGAAACCAACACAACACTGCAAATCAACCACACTCCAAAAAAAATTAAAAAAAAAAAAAAGATTGGAGGAGGGAGAAGCCTGTGCTCCTTCTGGTTTACTGCAGATCCTGTTAGTGTCTCCCCAGCAGTGTTTTTTTTTTTGTTTTCAACATCTCTATTGGAGTATAATTGCTCCACACTGCTGTGCCACTTTCTGCTGTACAACAAAGCTAATCAGCCATACATATACAAACATCCCCATATCCCCTCCCTCTTTCGTCTCCCTCTCACCCTTCTTATTCCACCCTTCTAGGTGGCCACAAAGCACTGAGCTAGTCGCCCTGTGCTATGCGGCTGCTTCCCACTAGCTGTCTGGTTTACATTTGGTAGTGTATATATGTCCATGCCAGTCTCTCACTTTGTCCCAGCTTACCCTTCCCTCACTGTGTGCTGAAATCCGTTCTCTACGTCTGTGTCTTTATTCCTGTCCTGACCCTAGGTTCTTCAGAACCTTTTTTTTTTTTTTTTAGATTCCATATATATGCTATGTGTTAGCATACGGTATTTGTTTTTCTCTTTCTGACTTACTTCACTCTGTATAACAGTCTCTAGGTCCATCCACCTTACTACACCTCACTACAAATAACTCAATTTCCTTTCTTTTTATGGCTGGTAACATTCCTCTTCTTTATCCATTCATCTGTCAATGGACACTTAGGTTGCTTCCATGTCCTGGCTATCGTAAATAGAGCGGCAATGAACATTGTGGTACATGACTCTTTTTGAATTATGGTTTTCTCTGGGTATAGGCCCAGTAGTGGGATTGCTGGGTCATATGGTAGCACAGTATGGAGGTTCCTTAATAAACTAAAAATAGAACTACAATTTTCTGAAATTTACCAAGGCTTGATTTGTGAACCAAGATATGATATATCCTGGAGAATGTTCCATGAGCACTTGAGAAGAAAGTGTATTATGTTGTTTTGGGATGGAATGTCCTGTAAATATCAATTAAGTCCATCTTGTTTAATGTATCATTTAAAGCTTGTGTTTCCTTATTTATTTTCAATTTGGTTGATCTGTCCATTGGTGAAAGTGGGGTTTTAAATTCCCCTACTCTTATTGTGTTACTGTCGATTTCCTGTTTTATGGCTGTTAGCATTTGCCTTATGTATATAGGTGCTTCTATGTTGGGTGCACAAATATTTACAATTGTTATATCTTGTTCTTGGATTGATCCCTTTATCATTAGGCAATGTCCTTCTTTGTCTCTTGTAACAGTCTTTATTTTAAGTCTATTTTGTCTGATATGAGAATTGCTACTGCAGCCTTCTTTTGATTTCCATGGAATATCTTCTTCCACCCACTCAACTTTCAGTCTGTATGTGTCCCTAGGTCTGAAATGGGTCTCTTGTACACAGCATGTATATGGGTCTTGTTTTTATATCCATTCAGCCAGTCTATGTTTTTTGGTTGAACCATTTAATCCATTTACATTTAAGGTAATTATCGATATGTATGTTCCTATTATCATTTTCTTAATTGTTTTGGGTTTGTTTTTGTAGGTTTTTTTCCTTCTCTTGTGTTTCCTGCCTAGAGAAGTTCCTTTAGTATTTGTTGTACAGCTGGTTTGGTGGTGCTGAATTCTCTTAGCTTTTGCTTGTCCATAAAGGTTGTAATTTCTCCATCGAATCTGAATGAGATCCTTGCTGGGTAGAGTAATCTGGGTTGTAAGTTTTTCACTTTCATTACTTTAAATACGTCCTGCCAGTCCTTTCTGGCTTGCAGAGTTTCTGCTGAAAGATCAGCTGTTAACCTTAACTTTATGGGGATTCCCTTGTGTGTTATTTGTTGCTTTTCTCTTGCTGCTTTTAATATTTTTTCTTTGTATTTAATTTTTGATAGTTTGATTAATATGTGTCTTTTGTTTTTCTCCTTGAATTTATCCTGTATGGGAGTCTCTGAGCTTCCTGGACTTGACTGTTTCCTTTCCCATATTAGGGAAGTTTTCATCTATAATCTCTTCAAATATTTTCTCATTCCCTTTTTTCTTTCTCGTCTTCTTCTGGGACCCCTATAATTTGAATATTGGTGCATTTAATGTTGTCCCAGGCGTCTCTGAGACTGTCCCCAATTCTCTTCATTCTTTTTTCTTTATTCTGCTCTGCAGTAGTTATTTCCACTATGTTATTTTCCAGGTCACTTATCTGTTCTTCTGCCTCAGTTATTCTGCTATTGATTCCTTATAGAGAATTTATAATTTCATTTATTGTGTTGTTCATTGTTTGTTTGCTCTTTAGTTCTTCTAGGTCCTTGTTAAACGTTTCTTGTGCTTTCTCCATTTTATTTCCAAGATTTTGGATCATCTTTACTATCATTACTCTGAATTCTTTTTCAGGTAGACTGCCTATTTCCTCTTCATTTGTTAGGTCTGGTGGGTTTTTACCTTGCTCCTTCATCTGCTGCGTATTTCTCTGTCTTCTCATTTTGCTTAACATACTCTGTTTGGGGTCTCCTTTTTGCAGGCTGCAGGTGTGTAGTTCCAGTTGTTTTTGGTGTCTGCCCCCAGTGGCTAAGGTTGGTTCAGTGGATTGTGTAGGCTTCCTGGTGGAGGGGACTGGTGCCTGTGTTCTAGTATATGAGGCTGGATCTTGTCCTTCTCGGTGGCAGGACCGTGTCTGGTGGTGTGTTTTGGGGTGTCTGTGTACTTATTATGATTTTAGGCAGCCTCTCTGCTAATGGGTGGGGTTCTATGCCTGTCTTTCTCATTTTTTGGCATGGGGCGTCCAGCACTAGAGCTTGCTGGTCCTTGAGTGGAGCTAAATCTTAGAGTTGAGGTGGAAATCTCTGGGAGAGCTCTTTCTGATTGATATTATGTGGGGCCAGGAGGTCTCTCATGGTCCAATGTCCTGAACTCAGCTCTCCCACCTGAGAGGCTGAGGCCTGGCACCCGCCCGGAGCACCAGGACACTGTCAGCAACATGGTAGATAACTGGTTGATTATAAGATGATGTAACTCACAAAGAGCCAGTTGAAAGACAAGCAGAGAGCAGTATGGGGAAAGGGCATGGAGCTTCCATGTCATCTGCAAGTGCCCCACTCTTCCCAAATCTCCCTGTGTTCACCAACCAGAAGCTCCCATAAGTCTGTTCTGATTTCACCTAGATTGAAAGCCATCTGGTGTGATTGTCCTATTCTGGAATATCCAATAGGAAATGAGGAACTTGGATCTTGAGATTTTAAATGCCTAACCCAAAGTCCAATATATCAGTTTCAAATATCACCTAAAATTTAACAATCACCTAACACATACAGAAAGAAGTCGTTGGAAACTTTGTCCTCTACTGAGCAACATTGCATTTGTAAAGATAATATTAATACAAAATTTTAATGCTCTGTGGATAATTATCTGGCAGCAGACCAACAGCAGAGTGTAAAACATTAACAACTAAAAGGGGGTTGTGAGTCCTTTAACTGTTGTTGTTCATTACAAAAGCCACCAAAATCATCTTGAGCCAATTCATAGAGAATTAAATAGATTCAGTTTAATAAAATCTTTAGGTCTCTGAATAAATTATGAATGCATCTTGACTGTTAGAAGGATACATTGACATTAGGAAATGGTAATGAACAGATATTAAAGAGAGGGGAAAATATACCCCTTCTGCATACCATCCCATTTGAAACTGATTAAAAGCTGATGAAATTTAAGTTTTTTCATGGGTAGATGTGCAACAAGTCATGAGTTGTGGACTTTAATAATATATTTTCTTCACAAGCAATAACACAGCAATTAGGAGATGCTCATTGAGGTAGAAATAATGGTAACTGCTGTGCAGATTATGTTTGCTGAAGGGAACTCTCATACATACACAAAAACAACGTATTCCGGGTTCTTGTTGTGTGTAATTTCTACTTTATTTACTTATCATCTCAGTTAAAGAGGACTCCTGGCAGTAATGAGGCTACATAGAATAGTTTAAGATGCTACATATTCTGTAAAAGATAAATCTAATGATTACCTATTCTAATGACAGTGCAATCTTGTCTTTCCTCATGGGGAAATTGTATGGTTGTAAGAATCTCATAGCTGGGGAGAGTGCCATGGTACAAATGTATTCATTATTTTTCTGCCTGCTTTGCTTCTGCATGGCTGTTCATGAAAGCTAGGTAATTCATTCGAACAGGAACCACTTACTGAATGGTTCACAAACCTTTCACTGGTTCCACAGTGCCTGTGAGCAACCTGGCAAATACATAAAAATGATACGCTGGAAAACAGGATGGAAAATCTTTCAGCAAGGGGAGAATGACCTACAATGGTGTTACCAAAATAAGGGAAAGGAGGGTTGGGTGAAAACAGCCTATTGCCACCTCAATTCTATTTACTATAATTGTCTTAAAAGTAAATACTCATGGAAGACAAATAATGAAACTTCAGAACAGACCATATTTTTGAGGATTTTTTCATTCACTGGGGGAGAAAGGCTGAGAAAACATGGAAGACATGAACAGAGTTTTAAGATCCATGGTTTGTTTGAGCAGTAACTTCAAGTTTCAGGAGACCTAAAGATAATTTGATTTTCTTTTTCGTAACTGCGTCTTGTTCCAGATCAAACGGAATTTTTTTTTCATGAGAATCTTCCTTCCAAGACTCTGCCAACTAAATGCTGAAAAGCTTAGGAAAGTAAATAATAAGAATAGTAATGATAATAACCCCTCCTGCTTATAAGGGAAGATGGTTATGAAGTCTCTGCCTATGCGGCAAATCAGTGGCTTGGGTGAACCATGTGACTTGGAATGTACTTTGTCATTTTCCATGAAAGAAAGAAGCAATCAAACTTCTGGTATGAAGCCTAGTATATCTTAAGTAGTGAAATTCAGTTTATGAGGTCTTTTTTAATTTTAATTTTTCAATTATCTAAGTTAAACAGCTCCCCTTCCTTCCCCCTGCCCCCATACCAAGTCATTTGAAATTGGTATTTAGGATATGCTTCTAGTTGTGTTCATTAGTAGCAGCATATCTGTGTGACTCAGACTGAAAGCTATCCCTTTCATATCCTTAAAGTTAGAATAGGCTTCCTCATCATTCAGGTGTCTTTCAGAGGTGTGCATGGAAAATCCCTGATTGTCTTACCTCTCCCTACTCCTGAGTCCATGGTAGATGTTGCTAATTGGCCTGCCACTACTTCTATGGAGCCTGGAGTTAGTCTAAGAATCTTTGTCAATAAGTCACTGCCCACATGAGATGAAACCCTTCAGCCACATGAGCTCTAAGGCAACTCTGCCTGAAAGTCAGGGTGATGCTGCCTAGCTCCAGATCTTGTTCTTTATTTGTTATTCCTTCTCATTTCTGGCCACTTTGATGGTTCAAGAAGGGGAACAGTTCTGGATTTAGATCTAAAAAAACACAAGTTTCTCTTTCCTCTTAGCCATGATAAATTAATTGTTATAAAAACTCCCAAATCTTAGTGGCTTGATATAACAAGTAAGAAGCAAATGTTTCTCAAGCAGGTCCTAGATTGATGGTGTACTACAGGGTAGATGTGCTCTAAGCCACTCTATCCTCTCTTCCATCCAGTGGCTCTGCCTTTCCCTGAAGCCTTGGAATCATCCATTACATCCTCTGCATTCAGCCCCAGAGGAAGGAAGAGAGAACTCCTGGACTGTGAGAGAAGTCTCAGGGAAATGTAGTTTAGCTGTATGTCTAGGACACTGACAGCACACTTTTTCCTGTAAAGGGCCAGATAGTAAATATTTTAGGCTCTTGGGCCATATGGTGTCTGTTTCACTTACTCGACTCTGCTGTTGTAGGACAAAAGCAGTCCCTAACAATACGTAAATGAGTAGGTGCAGCTGTTTTCCAGAAAAACTTTATTTACCGAAATAGGCTGGTTTTGGCCAGTGAGCCATAGTTTGCAAATCATTGGTCTAGGAGATAAAATGAATTGGTTTGGTCAGCCCATGGCAGAGTCTCTTCCGCCATGATCCTACTAGCTGTGTGACTGTGGGGAAGTAACTTATCCTTGCTGAGCTTTTGTTTTCTCATCAGTTTTAAAAAAAAATGTATATACCATCTGCCTTGATTTATATCAGTGTTGTTTTAAAGACCAAATGGGATAGTGGGCTATCTGTACTTTGTAAGCTATAAGACAGTGTACACATATATTCTTTTAAGAGTATACAGAAATGCTCATTGAATACAGCTGCAACCCTCTGCTTCTCATAGACATAAGACTTCCCATATACTGGAACAAAAGAAGGTAAAAACACTTTTTGTTTAAAGACACTTGAGTATTAGTTAAAATTATTCCTGAAAATCCAATGAGCTTAAAATAATCCAATTCTTGATTTATTCTTTCAATGAAAACCCTAGCTTGGATCTAATTTGAGGATTCAGTATAGTTAGAAAAATAAATCAATGATTGATTACATCAGTCAACCTGGAAAAAACTTGTATTTAGAGGACTTGCTCCAGATATAACTAGAATTTCTTTGGAAAGGAGTCTTGTAATAATAAAGCAAGTTTGACACTATATGAAAAGTGTATTAGTTTACCGGGCTGCCGTAACAAAGCACCACAGGCTTGAACAACAGAGATTTATTTACTCACAGTTCTAGAGTCTCGGAGTGCAAAATTTAGGTGTCAGCGTGGCTGGTTTCCTCCGAGGGCCTCTCTCCTTGGTCTGTGATGGTTGTCTTTTTTTTTTCTGTGTCTTCACATGGTCTTCCCTCTGTGCTTGTTTCCTAATCTCCTTTTCTTATAAGGGCACCCATCATACTGGATTCAGGCCTACCCATATGACCTCACTTTACCTTAATTACAACCTTTAAAAGGCTCTATCTCCAAATACAGTCACATTTTGAGGTACTGGGGATTAGGACTTCAACATGTGAATTTTGGGGGAACACAGTTCAGTCCACAACACAAAGATCCTGCTTCCACCCTAAAACGATAAGGTTATGTCTTAGGATCCTAAACAGGTCTTTTTCTCTTAGAGATATGTCTTCAAGTTGCTCCTTTTCCCTTAAATACCAATCTATATTGCCTCCCTGCCCACTTCATATTATTAAAAATTGTTTTCCTAAACCCACATGTGTTCCAAAAATGGAGTTTGGATAAAGAGAGAACAAAGAGAACATTTGGTTCTCTGCCCCATTTTCACTTCTCTCTATAGTTTCTCTTGTTGACCTCAGTAGTTTGCATCTAGAGGGAACAACTCTTAGGGAATGAAAAGATTAAAAATAGATATTAACTGGTGATGAAATCAAATGTGTTTTTATCCCAGTACTATAGAGAAGAAGCTATTCTATAAGGGTGCGTGTGTGTATGTGTATGTGTGTGTGTTTCCTGCCTTAACCATTTTATGCCAGTATGAGTAGGGATGCAATAAAGGTTCTAAAAATAGGATTATGAGTATTAATTAATGATTGAAAAGCACTTTGAAGATGAAAAAGCATTCTATAACCAAGCACAAAGCAATATTATTATTGTCATGCCAGCAAAAAAGGCAACACTATGGCATGCTGGTCCTTATCAACTCTACCTAAAGCTCTATTCTTTATGTATTATAATGCTCAGATGTCACTGTTTAAAATTCTACATTATCAAAGGTTATTAATAAAAATATTTTAAGTCAAACATAGCATTCTTGTAAATTAGACCTATGCGTGGCCTATTAAGCTCGGTTCCTGTATCATAATTTTCAGATAAACACAGTATCATGCTATGATTAGCACTTGACAATAACTTTGAGTTTGTTATATTAAACTTTCTACAGACTCTTCCTATCTCCACGCCTTTCTCCTCATTCATTCAACGCATGTTTATTTACAGGCGTTGTTCTAGGTCCAGGGGATATAACTGTGGGTAAAACCAAATGTGACAGAATGGGAGATTATATTTGTAACCATATATCTGATAAGGGTCTAGCATTCAGAATGTAAAAAGAACTCATATGACTCAACAACAAACAACCTAATTAAAAAATGAGCAAAAGACTTGAATAGACATTTCTCCAATGAAGATACAAAAATAGCCATCAAGCATGTGAAAAGATGCTCAACACTATTAGCCATTAGGAAAATGCAAATCAAAACCACAATGAGATAACACTTCATAACCGCTAGGATGACAAGAATTTTTTAATGGAAAATAACAAGTGTTGATAAGATTATGGAAAAACTGGAATGCTCGTGCAGTGCTGGTAGGAATGTAAAATGGTATAACTATTGTGGAAGACAGTTTGGCAGTTCCTCAAAAGGTTAAATACAGAATTACCATATTACCCAGCAATTCCACTCCTAGGTATATACCCAAAAGAATTGAAAATGAGTACGCATTGAATTGAAAATGAATTGAAAATTGAAAATGAATACCTATACATGAATGTCAGTATAAGGACTATTCACAATAGCTAAAAGGTGCAAACAATCCAAATGCCCACTAACAGAGGAATGGCTAAACAAAATGTGGTACATCTATACAACGGAATAGTAATCAGTGAGAAAAAGTAATGAAGTACTGGTACATGCTTCAACATGGATGAACTTGAAAATATTATGCTAAGTGAAAGAAGCTAGACATAAAAAGTCATACATTGTACAATTCCATTGATATGAAATATCTAGAATAGATAAACCCATAGAAATAGAAAGCAGATTAGTGGTTGCCAGAGGTTCAAGGGAGGGGATATGGGTAGTGCCTGCTTAATGGATCTAGTGGAGAGACAAATATTATTGGATATTAAAGAAATTATTCTATAAATAAATAAATAAATAAATAAATAAATGTGTCAACCTGGCTGGGCCATGGTGTCCAGATATTTGGTCAAACATTATTCTGGATGTTTATGTGAAAATGTTTTTTCACTTTAATTAATTTGACAGAATTAACATGTAAATTAGTGGACTTTTAGTAAAGTAAATTGCCCTCGATGTAGGTGGCCCTCATTCAGTCACTGAAGGCCTTAATAGAAGAAAGACTGATATCCCCTGAGCAGGAATTGACTCTGCCAGGAGACTGCCTTTGGTCTCTAATTGCAGCTCTTCCCTAAGTCTCCAGCCTGTTGGCCTGCCCCATCAGATTTTGGACTCACCAATCCTCTGCAATCACATGAGCCAATTCCTTAAAATAAATATCTCCCCCGACTCTGCTCCCTCTCTCAGTCTATATACACACATCTTGTTGATGCTGTTTCTCTGGAGAATCCTGACTTATATTGAAACCTTCACCCAACTCTTAAAGTCTGGCTTAAGATCTCTTTCCACAGCACCTTGTGCAGTTCCTATCATTATTCTCACCATAGTATGTAATAACTACCTGTCTACTTGCTGGTGCCCTCTACTACACCTTAGGCATCTTGAGTACAAGGGTAGCAGCTCAACAGTTCTGAAGTTTAAGGTGTGTTACAGAAAATTCTCTCTTCAGGAAAAGTTTGAGATAGTTTTACTGGTTTATCTACAATTTGGTTGTATTTCGTTCTTTGAACATGAAATTCTAATCTGAGTTCCAAACATTTTTCAAGATGATCTCGATAACAGTGAGATCAGGGGAAGCCAAGAGTAATAGAGATGTGGTATTGCCCAAGGAAACTTACCTTAATTCCATTTCCAAGCCTATAAATATCCACACACTGAGAACCATCTGGGGTCTGAGTCTTTCCAAGCATACTTTTTTGTTTCCTTAAGTCAAGAATTGTATATAAGGGCTTCCCTGGTGGCGCAGTGGTTGGGAGTCCGCCTGCCGATGCAGGGGACACAGGTTCGTGCCCCGGTCCGGGAAGATCCCATATGCCACGGAGCGGCTGGGCCTATGAGCCATGGCCACTGAGCCTGCGCGTCCGGAGCCTGTGCTCCGCAACGGGAGAGGCCACAACAGTGAGAGGCCCACGTACCGCAAAAACAAAACAAAAAAAAGAATTGTATATAATTTATAGATCACCTTGTCCTCTGGTGGCCACCATTCTTCTTTTTTTTTTTTTTTTTTTGCAGTACGTGGGCCTCTCACTGTTGTGGCCTCTCCCTTTGCGGAGCACAGGCTCCAGACGTTCAGGCTCAGCGGCCATGGCTCACGGGCCCAGCCGCCCCGCGGCATGTGGGATCTTCCCGGACCAGGGCACGAACCCATGTCCCCTGCATTGGCAGGTGGACTCTCAACACTGCGCGACCAGGGACGCCCCACCATTCTTCTTTATAAGAATCTGCCTTCTCCCGTAGCTTTATCTTGCAGAATCCCATTGCTAGGCCACCCATCAATACCTACAACTGATCGTTGCCTCTGTGTGTGAAGATTGACAAATTTTCTTATTGTCCCTATTAATAACATATATAACTGTGTCACCAGCATCTCTCCTCTAAGACTGAGGCATGGAAAAGAGGAACTGCTCTCATGACAAGCCAAGAAACTGCTTGTTAAGTTTGTAGTAACATTACACTAGAGTAGAATTCAGTGTATGTTGGTAGGGTTGGGGGAAGAGTTCTTGCTTCTGATTATTTCTGTATCAGAAGGATCTTTGTTAGCAGAGGATTCTCCTATGAGATGGTTTCCTGACTCTTCTCAGGACAGTACCACACTTTATTTCTGAAAATCTAATGAGAAATCTGACTGCCTGCTAGCTCTTTATATAATTGGTGCCTTGCCGTAGAAATATTGACTTCCTGTTGTCCACAGTTTTAGTCTCTTTGAACTCAGGAAGTTAACCATTCAGGAAAGAAACATCAACATTCTTTTAGCTTCTTGCTGACTACAAATGATGGAAAGTAGTTTACAATGGAGAGAAGGCTGCTGGTGTAGCTATGAGTCATTCGTGCCCAGATCTCCTGTGACTCATTTTCCTTCATTAAACTGAGCAGAGTCAATAGCCCTTCAGTTTTCTGAACAGTAGATCTAACTGCGCTAATGACTGGCTGCTGAACAAGTTTAGCTATGTTCTAATTTATTTATTAAGCAACAGTAAAACAAGTATAAAGTACCCATCAATGGATAATGGGAGGACATTAGTGTTGTTGTTTACAAACTAGATATAAAACACAGCTTCTTTTAGATGAAAATGGAAAAGGCTGGGCTAGCACCTGTCAGCATAAGAAAAAATTCAATTTTTGAGGCTCTCCTCCCTTTCATTTTTAGACCTTGTTCTAAACTTGTAGCCATCTGAGAGATCCCATTGCCCTGGGCCTCCTTTACTTGGCCTAGTTTCTACATGATGCTCATCTCACCTCACTGTTTTCCTGCCTTGATCTCACCTCTGTACACTCCCTTCCTTTTTACCCACTGCTTTCTCGCCACCTAAATACTTTGTCTATTGGCCTCCTTGCCCCTCACCACGCATTCTACTAAAATTCATTGACTTATACCTTAAGAATGCAGGGCTCCTACGTGTTAGCCTGCAATCCGATCTACTTATCCCTGATAACATTTTCAAAACGGTTTTTAGACATAATTTTTTTGTAGTGACACTGCATTTACTCACAAAAAGTAATTTAACATGGGACTTTAGGGGAGAATTTAAGAACAGAGCTTTGGAGTCAGATCTTGTGTTGAATCTGCCCTTTGCTCGCTGCATGACTTTGGGCAAGGTATTTAACTTCTTTAGGCCTCACATTTCCTCATCTGGAAAATAGGGATAAAAACAAGGATTTGTAGATGAATGAGGTAATGTATGTGTAAGAGTTTTTTTTTTGAGGTGAGTGGTAAAATTTTCTCTCATGGTGACATCCAGGTATACTTGTTTTCCAACTTTCAAAAAGCAATTGGGGCATTTCTTAGCCAATATGCAATCTTTGGTGGCTTTAAAACAAATATCCAATTTTTTTGCACAGAAGCCAGAAACCAGTTGGGAGAGAAACTGAACTGGTCGCCATGAATAGGATTCATGTATATTCATTAATAGATGAAGTGAGGGGGCATTTATATTACATCTAACCTACTTACTTCAGTGCCTGGAACCTAGTAGGCACTCACTGTACAGCTATAGTTACTATTATAATTATGGCAGGCGGGAGGACAATTTTTTGGGAGTAACTGAATTTTAATTGACCTTTCAAATCATCATTCTTTCAAAGGATATTTATCAGTACTATTCATAGGTAATGCCTTACTATTGCAGTAATAGTGGTTCTTACTTACCCCTGTGTTTTTTTCTTTAGTTCTGAAAATAACACCATTATTGTTCCTGTTTAACATAATTTCTCATTTATAAAGAGCTGAGACTCAGAGATAGAGTTACCATATAATTTCTTGTCCAAACTGGGATGCCTTGGAAGTGAAAGGGGCACTAAGTTGGATTATACCAGGCAGACCAGGATGTTTCCTTATCTTATTCAGAGAGGTTATGACTGCTCCAAAGCCATCTAGCTTGATAAGTGACAGATTTGGGACAAGAAGGCAAATCTTCTAATGACTCTATGTAAGACTCTACTAGAATTTTTAGGGGATAGTATGTTGTAGGAAATTAACCCCTTCAGGTCCATGTGATCATTGCCATGAAAAAGTATAGAGAAAGCTGTCACATCAAGTAGATGCTGACCTGTTCCGCTAATGTGCTGGGCTGGCCATAAGGAGAAGGGATTGCAATTGTTTCATGAGATTCTCCGCTCTTCTTTATTAAGTGATTCATTTATTTATTCATCTAACTAACCTATACTGAATACTCACAGAATCACTTATCTGCTGATGTGTAACAAAACACCCCAAACATCAATGACTTAAGACAACAATAATTTTATTTGTTCATGGTTCTGTGGGTCTGCAGTTTGACTGGGCTCAGCTGGGTGGTCATCTACTGGTCTCACCTGGGGTCAACTCATGTGGTTGCAGTCGTATATGGCAGCCCAACAAGGATCTGGAGGGCCTTAGATGGCCTTGCTCACGTGTTTAGCAAGTGGTTCTCTCAAGTGGTTGGTGAAAGGAGCCTCAGCTGGAATGGTTTATCTTGACTCCATGTAGCCTCTCATTCTGAAAGGGGCCAGTCCAGGCTTCTTCATAAGTTGGCGGCATCACTTCGAGAACATGAAAGCAGAACTTCATGGCCTCTGGAGGCCTTAGCCTGGACCTGGCACACTGTAATTCTGCCTCATTTTATTGGTGAGGACAAGTTATAAGGTCAACCTGGATTAAAGGGAGGGATAAGAAAATCAGCTCTACCTCTTGAAGGCAGGAGCAGCAATGTACCCTTGCAAAGAGGAGGGTGGTGCATACATGGATGGGAGAAATTTATGATTAGTTTTTGCAATCTATCATAATCATCATATATCAGGTCCCATCCTAGGCAGTGAGGACATAATAATTAATAATGAGCACTCATTTGCATGGGAGAGATAGGCAGCAATTACAATGGAAGGTGAAAAGTCCTTTGACAGAAAGGTTCACATGGTGTTGTGGTAACACAGGAGTAGAATTAGTAGCCAAGTCAAACTGGCAACTAACTACCAGAAAAATGGCCCTCTGGGCCTGAGAGTGTTTATTTTCATTATGCTTATTATCTTATCCAAAGCACAGGGTTCAGATGTGAAGGTCCTGGACTAGTTTCTTTGACCTGACCATTTTCTCCATCCACCACTTAGAAGCTTGAGAGTGAATTAGTAAGAGAATGAGGAGAAGGCATTATGAAATAAATGTTTGTGTCTCCTCCCCAAAATTCAAATATTGAAACCCAACTATGCCTAATAAGAGGGTATTAGGAGCTGGGGTCTTTAGGAAGTAATGAGGATTAGATGAGATCATGAGGGTGGAGCCCTCATGAATGGGATTAGTGCCCTTATAATAGGAGAGAGTTTGCTTTCTCTCTTTGCTCCCTGCCATGTCAGGATATAACAAGTCGGCAGTATGCCACCAGACCTTGACCATGCTGTCACTCTGATCTCAGACTTCTAGCTTTCAGAACTGTGAGAAATAAATATCTGTTATTTATAAGCCACCCTGTCTATGGTAATTTGTTATAGCTCAAACTGACTAAGACAGAAAGTGAGGAGACCAGTGGAGGGGGGAAGGAGTGTTTTTAGATGTTCTTCACCCACTTACAACTGGGAACCTGAAACTGAAGCATTAAAGAGGAATGAGTAGAGGATCTTTTTTGCTACCATTGCCCTCAAATCTAACCTTTGCTTTGAAGGCTTGGGAATTCTGAATTCAGTCTGCACATATAACACTAGAATATTCTAAACATGTAAGAGTCTTTTCAAGCAAACCAGACCTGAATAGCCAACGTGCTGGCAGTTTGACACTTGACCTACATATCCTCAATTCAACATCAAAAATGTGAGGCCGAGTTAGGGATGTTTGGTGAGTGGCTTCATCTCTAGCCAGGAGACATTAGATTGAAGGAGGAAAAAAAAAACAAACACAAAAACCTTGCTGTATAATAAAGGCAGTTAGAGTTATTGTATATATGACAGTAGGGAATTCCTTTAATCACATATTCTTGAGTGCCTTTGGGAACTTGGATGATAATAAAGTGTATGCTGAGAGGAATCAGTGACAGTATTCTCCAGAAGGAGAAAAAATGATACTGAAACTCATCATTCTAGTGTTCCTTGCGGTGACTCAGAAGAGCAAATCTCCCAGCTGCCTGCAATCTGGATAAGTGGGATGCTGGACTGGAACCCGCTTAGGAAAACGTGATGATCCCTGGCTACTCCTGTCCTGAAGAAGTCGGTTTTATTCTGCGTCGTTTAACAGTGTAAGGTAGCAGAAGGGATATGAAGGAGAAAGCTGAATTGAACCTCTCTGCCTGAGCCAGGCAGGTAATTATGAGCCACACCTTTGTCTCTGGGTGACATTGTGGTCTCTGTCCCTGGTCCATGTCTCTGTCCCTGGTCTTAGCTAATGGGGACCAGACCGAGGTCAGAGGGAGTTCTAGATGGTTGTGTGCAAACTACACCTCTTAGTGGCTCAGATGGCTCTAGTAATGAAATTAAATGCTGGGCTATCAATCAGTGAGCATATATTTAGCACCTATTATGTGCTCGACACTGTGAGGATACAAAGGAAATATAAGATCAATTTCTCCTCTCATTCAAGTCTGCAGTCTAATTATGAGACATATGAGCATGAGAGGACAGATAAGAAAATTCAACTTCTATTTTCATTTCTGTGAAGCTGTGTAACATCAATGTGTGAAAAAAGATGCATGTATTTATAAAAGTATTCCTTAAAAATCTTTCCTCTATATGTGGTACCTCAGACAATTATCGAGACGCCATTAAAATATGATTGAATACTTTCCATTGATGAAGAGATGGAGTACTGAGACATCTACCTTAAGGAGGATAAAACTACTGCCACAAGGTTTTGGGGTCTCATTTGTTACCCTTGCTTCTTTAGGAGTAGCCAAAGATGATAGGCAGCCTACATGGGGCACTGTGTGCTCTTCACTCCTTTAAGTACTTCATGTTCATTAATTTAATCCTGTTATAACCTAACATATTCACTGTCACTATTCCTGGGACCTGGGAACAAGTAGCATGTCCAACATCACATAGCCAGTAAGTATCACAAGATGTCAGAGTTGGGACAATAAAGATTTTGGGTGACAATCACATAGGCATTTGGCCCTGTTCTTGTACTAATCAGGGTTTTGGTTGCAAACAAGGGAAACCAACTCTAGTTAATAGAAGCAGAAAAGGAATGTATTGGAAGGATATCAGGGATTTCATAGAATAGCCAGGAAGTTCTTAAGAACCAGGCTCAAAAATTAGTCAGGAGCCAAAGGATACTTGGCAGCAAATTATATAGAAAATGCTACAGAAACAGTAAACTTGGGAAGCTACTATTGAAGCTGCTGCCAGTGGCTACTTGCCCCTGGTTCTCTGGATAATCCACCCACAACCACAGCCAACAGTCACTCTTGGCTTCTTCATCTTCATGTGAAGCCTGGGTCACATACCTACAACCCAGAGTCTGGGAGGAGAGGAAAGGCATTACCTGTCTCCCTTCAGCCTGATTCCCACCTCTTTTGGAATTGCTTTCAAATGGGAAGGTTTTGCATGCTGGGCAGGCCAACATATATACCTGACAAATGTCCATTTCAGGTCTCCGCATCATGTGGTTGTATGCTACTGGAATGCGTATGCCAATCTCTTTCCATGGTCCCTGATGCTAGGATTTCCTACTTCTCAATTACTGTTGCTGCATTCTATCTTAGCATCCCTTCTCACATAACCATGCCTGTGTCCTTGCTCCAACTCCCAGCCCCTGCACGCATTCCACTCCTCTTGCTGCTGTTACAGGAGCCATTTTATAATGAAAGTTTTTTCTTCCTGAGAATTATGTGTTTATTCAATCAATCTTAGATGGTTAGGCTTTAAGACTCCTTTGGCTCAGGGACTGCAAGGAGAACATTTGAGTGATTACTCTCAGCTTCAAAAGTATTCAAAATTTAACCAATTCAGTTAAGTACAACAAACAGTATAGACCATTTACCAAGGCCAGAATTGTTAGTAACTGGAGATACAGAGAGGAATAGCTACCTGTCCTAATGTCAGGGACTTCACAGTTGAGTTATGAAAACAAATATATACTTACAATGTCTTTTCTTAGAACTCTTGTTATCTCTTAAATCACTCTTGGTTAAAAGGATTCTCTCATAAAGCAAATGCATTCTGGATAAAAGAAGCAGCATATGTTAATGAGTAGTTGTTATAAGTCAGACAATATTCTAAATGCTTTGCATTTATTAACTGACTTAATCATTGCAACAACATTTTGAGATATCGTCGTCATTTTCATTATTATCATCATCATCCCCATTTTACAGATGAGGAAGCTGAAGCAAAGAAAGACTAAGAAATGTGTTAAATAACTCACACAGCTGGTAGGTGGTGGAGCTAAGTTTCAGACTCTAGCACCCTTGTTCTTAATTATCATGATACATTGTCTGTCTCTCTAATGACATCCATCTGAAAACAGAGTTCTTTCTGATGATAGAAAAAAAAAAACAATACTCTAGGTGTTCTTTTTCACTCTTTCAGCCTCATTTCCTTGTTTTCTAAGTTGTCTATTAACCAGAACACATGTTTAAAAATTATTTTTTAGACCTATTAATTTGAATTGGTATATGCTAAAAAAGACTCTAAATAAAAAGATGCCAGTTTGCTGTACCATCAGCAATCGGCCTCATTGAAACAACAACAATATTCTGTATTACGATTCCTTCCACTCCATGATGCTTAGTAGAGTACTGAATATAAAGTAGATGCTCAATAAAAGATTTTGAGCCAGTGATTGCACATGCAGGAGCATGCAGCTAATAAATCCTGTGAAACCAGGCCTGTCCTCAGCTCCTTAGGGATTGAAACTTACAAGAGTTCTTAGGCAGGATGAAGTGAAAGAAGTAGCTTGAACATGATGCTTGGCAGCTGGACGATTCTGCTTCCTATAGGGTGTCCCAATTTGGAAAAGTGAAGACCACCCACAAGGGGTCACTGGGCAAATGCCCAAATTCCCAGTGGGATAGAGTGACCTTGGACAGAATTAATCTTATACAAGCAGTACCACACTCATTAATCATTCACAATAAGCTCTTATTTATGAACTAATTTCAAATAGACATATTGAATCCATTTTCCCAAGCGAAAATGGAGTTGGGTAAATCATAAGCAGCTAAATTATAGTTTTGGCACATGCACAATGTTTTGTTTCATATTTAGAATCATTTGCCTCTTAGAGCAACCTAATACAATGGGAACACTCTGCAGAACGCTATAGAAAATGAGTGTTTATAGAGACTTACATCTGATTTACATTTAAGGAGCATAAAACTAATTGCAGAGAGACTGTGCTCCTAAAACCTTAAACCTAAGGGACAACCATGTACGAACTCTTATGAGAATGCTGATATGACTGCTGGAAATTGAGACCTTCGAAATTGATTTCCACAACTGGAAATAAGGGTATCTTAAAATGTCCTCAATGGACACAGGTATATTGTAAATGATTCCTGGACAAAGTAGCTGTTATATGAGAATATATTTCTAATATGAGATTAAAATCTAGAATTGCAAGTAGTAATAAATATATCCATCTATATTAGTGTAAAAAAGTGACAGTATTGTAAAAGCAATAAACAGGTAGACAGCTAATAGTTAGTGCCTATGATAAATTGCCTTGTTATTGCAATCAATTTTATTCTCACGAAATAGTCTAATTTTTCTTTTTCTTAGAACCACATATATACATGAGGAAAAAGTACCTTCCAAAGATATTATTTTTAAACATTTGAAATAAAATGCCTAAAAAATACTCTTCCAAACTTCTATTATGGAAGTTAGCACATCTGGTAGTCTTTTATGTTGCAAAATTATCTAACTTAGAAATTATATACTGCTTTAATATTTTCATTTTCAAATATTTTGGGGCCTCATTTTAGTAGTAGTTTCATGTAGCAACAGTTATCCTGAGAAGTAATAAAAGTAATATTGTTATGTGTTGAGAGTGTCATATTATTCATCAACTCCCATGTACTGTACATAATACTTGAAATCATTTGCATCCATGTGTGCACGCCTGTGTGTGAATGCACAGACACAATGACCTGTTTACTCTGCGTGCTGTTTGTGGGTTTGCTATTTTGTCATGTCTTTGTTGTAGTGTTGTCTGTGAAGGTTTAAAAGAAATTTATAGCATGCATCATGTATTGTAAGTTTCTCTGTCATATAATAATCAGCATGCAAAAAAGCCACGTATTTCGACTGTATATTTAAGCCTTTAAGTAATCACATACAAAACAATGCAAAAATGTGAACATTGTATGGCAATTAATAACATCTCTGCCAGTGTAAATACGTTTTTTCCCCCATAAATCATTTCCAGCTTGTCAAAATGGATCTGCGCTGGCAAAGAAACAAGGGTAATGTTTCAATTTTCTCCATCTGGCAAGAAATTTTCTGTTAGATTTCCTTCTTCCCTTTTTCAGTTACAGAATTTTTATATGAGCAACTACATATAGTATGATTAAGAAAGGGTGCAGTGTGATAGGATACAGAACAATGCTGAATATTAGGAACTTGACTCTGAATAACTGCCCCAAATTATACATTCATATCACATGTGCATATAACAGAAAATATTTGGTTGTTGAAGCATAGAAATGACTCCCTTTGTAGCAAAACATTGCTCTCATTAAATAAAGCACAACTTTCTTTTTTCCCGTAAGGGCTTGAATATATTTTAACTCGTTTGGAATAATTTCTTATCCTGATTGGGGATGCATTTAAATCTTAAAAATTTTTATCAAGACACTTTAGAATATTCTAGAAAGTCCAGCAGGACACACACACACACACACACACATAAATTCCCAGTATGGATCTAGGAAAGAATTTACCCTTTCATGACCCAGTATTTAAAACAAAACTCAATAGAGCAGGCGTACTATATATACATTATGCTTATAGATCTTCAGCAGGAGCAAAGTGCTGGTGTTTTTAACCACAAAAATATTTATAAATTACTCTGATCATGAGGATATAAATCCATTCACAAGCACCAAAATCTATTTATTTTCACGTACAGTGATGGGTAATTTCCAACATTCTTTTATTGTTTATATGAAAATGTTCTTAGAGCTTGTACAGTGTGTTATCCTGCCTAATTACTCAGCTGTCTACAGTATGCATGGGAGCAGGTTTGATAAAAATGATGTATACTTGAGTACTTGTGTGTGTCTTAAGGGAAACCAAGCAAGATACAATAGCCATGACAATGGTGCCTGTGCAGCATCCCTTCCTAAATGTCTGCATTTGGAAGGGCACAGATATCCAAAAGCACAGCAGACTCATTCATATTCGGTTTGGGACTATACTATAGGGTACTTTGGGAAGCTCATTTTTTCCTTCAATTTAAAAAAAATATATAGTTAATTTGTATTCGTTCAGTAATTGCACCCTGGTAAGGAAGGGGAGGGAGAGAGGCGAAGTGTGCTGGATTCTGGTTTGGAGAATTCATGGGCAGATAACCAATAATTGTGGGCACAAACCTCCAAATAAACTTGTGTAGTGAGTGAACTGTGAGCATTTTCCCCAGGAGGGTGGATATCAGTGCAGCATCTTTGGGTCACACAAGTAAACCAGCTTGTGCACTTTTTGTGTATGACTTTATCCATCACACAGGTCATTGAAGAGGTGGCTCCAGGGTGTTGATATTAATCACTTACAGCCAGAGCGCTTCAGTTGTCACTTATCCTTGTTGTGGACAGTTTTAACTGCACATATGGAACATTATTTGTCATGTACTCTTCTGAGACCCCTAGAATGTCAGGACAGAACAGATGATTAAAGGGTTGAAAAGCAACCTTCTCTCTGAATATCTTTGTCTTCAACCGCCAGATCAGAGCTTTAATGCAATTTGACAGTTTCATTTTCTTTCACTTAAATTTTATGGGCATACGCCAAAAATAATTTGTACAAAACTTTACCTGAAGAAGTAGCTAGAACAAGGGACTTGGAATTAAAGGATAATCAAATAAATAGTTTCTTCTCTCTCCACCTTACTTCCTCTCTCTTTTCACTTTATTTTTTTTCCCCATCCATGGGAAGATGTATCGTTCAGTCTAAGGCTTTTATCACTCACTTGTGTTTGGGATTAACTCTTCACACTGAGGGAAATGAGCCTCACTTGTGATCTTGTTTAAATATGATTCCCTTTCTCCTGTGTTCCATTGTTCCATTATATTCAAAACACTGTATGTATAAGCAGTGGAGGATTCCTCCGACCTGTGCAACCAATGAATTCCCAGAGCTACCTGCAAATCAATTCCTTGGGATCTAGCTATCATTCCCTGTTGACATCATAATGGAAAGTATATATTTTCAATATTTCTACAAACATATATTTGGCACCAAAATTAATAAAGTTAATGTTATAAATATTAAAAGAAAAAAGGGATAACGTTTAGACTATATTTAAACTAAATAGCAAAAAATAACTGAACTGAACCTCCAGGGAGGCTCTGGTTGTCACGGTGTGAGGCAGTGGTGGTGGAGTATCCTGGACAATGGAGAGGCTGGCATGAAGGTCCTCTACCTCACCCTGGGAAAGACCATTTTGTTGTTTCAGGATGTTACCCAGAGAGGAGCAGGGAAGGGAGAAGGGAAACTTGGCTTGCCTCTGAGCTTCTCAATAAAGTTTTCTCGCTGTCTTCCCTTTCCTCATGGTTGGACAAAAATTCTGTAAGATATTGCATTTTTTAAAAGGTCAGATTCCCTCGTTTGTCTTGGAAGGTTTTGACACTCACTTGCCAGAAGGCAGTGAGTTGGGCCAAGTAGGTTCTCATGGTTCCTTCCAGCTCCTATGTGCTGTTGATTCTTAATCTTCCTTAGTCTGTCTTTATTATCTATAAGCTGGGAAAACTGATTTGTACTGGTCTGTAAAGTCTTAAGGAAAGGTTTTTTCCACCATCCAGGGTAAACTCTGGCAATCTTTCCTTTATTCTCAGACCCTTGACTGTGCTTGTGGAAAGTCAGTCCTGGATCTGGGAAGAGATGAACCAGCAGCGGATTTTCTTCTTGCTTGGGAGCTAATGACAAGAACTACGTGAAGGTCCTCTGGGATTTATAATTACTTAGAATGTTTTCTCATCTGAACAGTACAGAGGCTATCACAGACAATGGGCTGGTTATTGCAGGCTTATAAACTCAAAGGAATAAACTGCATTTTCCTATGAAAAAAAATAAAATCAAGTGGAGGATCAAGTTATGAACAAGTAGAATGTTTCATGAACTTGGGAACCAATGCGTGCAGTGTCATTTCTACACCTGGCTCTAGTGCTTTATTGGACCAGACCTCCCTAGGATTCTTTACAGAGGATGAGAGTCTATATTGTATTTTTGTAAATGATAAGTTGACATTCGCCTGGGGCAGTTGAAAAGACAGAAGCTAAAAGTAACATAATGTATTAAGATTTTAGCAATATTACTCTTCCTTCTTATGATATGTTTTGCACTACATTTGATCATAGCCTGAAGATATAACTTCTAGTCTTGCCAACTCCCTGTGAGATTAAGATCATCTAAGGAGGGACTGTGAGATGGACCAGTTTCTCTATTTTCACTTTCACCAGTAGGACACTGAGACATGGAGTACCTATATGATTTGTCTGAGGTCAGTGTTTAAGACAGTTCTATAATATACCATCTAAAAGGCAATAAAAGAGAATGTTTATAGCCCAGGGTTTAAAGTCGAACAGACCTAGATTCTGAGTTCAGCACTTAGTAACTCCCTAAGCTTTAGTTTCCTCAACTATAACACTTGCCTTGTAAAACTATTGTGTGCATAAATAAAATACATGCAAAGCTCTTAAAGCTCTTAGCATAACTGGGGGCATATAATTGCTATATATAGTTATATTTATTAATATAGTTTCCCATTTAATGTTATTTCGTTTAAATTGTGCTGCTTAATTTACTATACTTGATTGATCTATCGATAGCATCTTTTCATTCTTAATAGTATTAATTAGAATAGAAGGGAAAAAAAGAGAATGAAACTTAATTTCCCCTAGAGTCCTAAGGGATTTGTGTGGGTCAATTTATTAATGAAATGCGAAGAACATTTGGCAAACCCACCAAATGAGACAAAGCATTGTAAAAAGCCTTTAGAAAGAATTGGTATCTAATGTTAATGTCTGTGGAATGGAACTGTCATAGGATAATGGCCTTTTGATGGTACAGAAAATGCCAAGGCAGAGATAAGACATTTATTTTTAAAGCACTAGACAATCACCTTTGGATAGTGTCCTTCCACCAGGTCTTTATTTCTAATAGACCAATAATTGATATGGATGTAATTATTTTTCTTGATGGATTTGATATATTAGGCAATGGCCTTGCTCACTCTGTACAATCATTGAGCTGCTATAGCCTCACTGGTCACCAGAAGAAACCTTTTATCCTGTATTCTCTCCAATCAGAATACTGAGTATCTGCAATTTTTTCCTCTAAGGACCAAGTACAACAGTATATATATTTTTTCTCTCAATATCAAGTACAGCACCCTAGTATATCACTAAGGTGACTGCAGGGTTTCGGTCTGCCTGAAATGAGGTGATTCAGGAAAGCTGAAACCCTGAGGTCACCCTAGTGATATAACCATCAATTCAGGTATTTGTTAAGTCCCTTTAAGCAAAAATCTGCATGTTTGTATGTGTGTGTGTGTGTGTGTGTGTGTGTGAGATATAGTGCATATTTTCAATGTGGAGAGCCAGATTTGCAGATGATTATGATTTTTTCTGTAAACCTAAAGTACAAAAATTCAAACTCTGTGAAAGTTTCATAGAACCATTTCTGTTGAAGAAAGTATTTGCTGTAGGATAATAAAATCAACTGAACAGTCAATTCTGTATACGTCATATTAGACTCCTTATTCTCCAAAGAAAACCATTGTGTGCGTATGTATGTGTGTGTCTGTGTGTGTTTATGTGCACACCTGTTAGTGCATAAGACAGCACCTTAATTGGGTAGCTGGTTATTGTCGTTCTTTTACGGAGAGTAATGAAAGCCTAGTAGAATGTCTCTGATTTGTTATTGTTAATCTTGTTTCAAGGAAACATGAGACAAGGTTGATGGTTTGGGTTGACTTTTTATTTGCTATGACTATGGTAATTTCAGCCACACACTATCTTGAATGTACACGGTTCAGCTTAATGGATTTGTCGAGTAAAGTTCTGGCCTTGCTACAGTGAAGTTCATCCCAGAGTGCAATGGGATAGCACTACAAGGAAAAAAAGGCCTTTGACCTTCTTTTCTAGGCCTACTCATAAACTCCAATAAACCTCAAATGGCAAGAGGCAGTTTCATCTTTTGTCTCCTGTCCTGAAGTTCTCTGATACATGTCTTGAATTTTTATTTAAATTACTTTGGGTTTTAATTTATTCAGTCAAATGTCAACCAAGTGTTGTTTATCCTGTGGATTACATTCATGCTCACTGCAGAATTCTCTAACATTTGATTTCTAATTATTTTCTTGTTTATCCATGTGGTGCAATGTTTTGAATATTACCTCTGACCACTGACCAGTTGGAATTATAATTTTCTCTCTTTCCTAAGCATGTGGTAGTAAAATTTGGCAAGCATGTAGTTTCAGCAAATCTAATGACTGCATTGCCACAGCTTTTATTCCATATAGCACTCTCTTCTTTACGTATTTATTGCACTTAAACAAGCTACTGCATTTTGGCTACTGGAATTGAGCCTCATACAGAGTGAAACTGCAGTCTTTCTAGGCTTCCCGAATACAAGACTATACAAAAGGGTCTTGAGGTGCAGTCTCCAAGGAATTCCAAATAAATGAAAAACAGAGTTGTCTTAAGAAACTGTGAAGCTGGTCGTACAAGAGAGATCAATCTTGAATTCTTGCCTGCTGTATTCCACCATCTCCCATTGTATTTTTTTTTTTTTTTTTTTTTGCCGTACGTGGGCCTCTCACTGTTGTGGCCTCTTCCGTTGCGGAGCACAGGCTCCAGACGCGCAGGCTCAGCGGCCGTGGCTCACGGGCCCAGCCGCTTCGCGGCATGTGGGATCTTCCTGGACCGGGGCACGAACCCGTGTCCCCTACATCGGCAGGCAGACTCTCAACCACTGCGCCACTAGGGAAGCCCCTCCCATTCTCTTTTTAAGCTTGTTTCCTTCTACCCGCCTCTGAGCCCAATTCTCTTCCTCTCTCTATGCACGTAATTTTTAGCATTATGCAATAAATACTTAACCTCTCCTCTGTCCCTGACAACCAGACTGACTGAAAGGTGGGGTGGGAAGAGAAGCATGGTATTGAGCATTGGCAGTACAGACATTTGGAAAAGGTATTAAATCAAAGAGGAGGACTAGGTTCTATCAGAGTGAAACGATCAGTTAGTACAGTCAATGGCATGAAAGATAATAGTCTATTTTTTAAAAAAATAAGAACTTTGGCATGGTCTAAAGTTATAGGATAAGGAAGCAAAGTAGAAAGGTAAAGATGAAAAGAAAGGTTAGGTCCAGGTTATGAAGACCTGAGTGCCATGCTAAGGAATCAAGTATTAGCATCTGGTAAAGGAGCATCAGTGGAGGTTTCCAATCAGATGTGAGACATGGTTAGATTTGTATAAGAAGGGGATCTTTGGATGAAGTGTGGAGAGTGGGCTGGAGAAAGGAGAGGCTGAAACCAGGGAGACCCACTTAGGAGGATGTTATACTATAAATGTGAGAGATGATAAGGGCCTAAAATAAAGGTAGAAAAGAGACCAGACTTGAGAGAGGTTTTGAATGTTAGGACAGACAGGATATGGTGGTTCATTAAAGATTGGAAGAGAAGGAGAGGGAGGAATCCAAGAGAGTTCTGTGTTGGTGGGTGTATTATTTTGCTAGGGCTACTGTAACAAAGTACTATGAACTGAGAGACTTATATGATAGAAGTTTATTTTCTCATAGCCTGGAGTCTAGAAGTCAGAGATCAAGGCGTTGGCCATGCTCTGTCTGAAGGCTTTAGGGAAGGGTCTTTTCCAGGTCTCTCTTCTAGCTTCTGGTACTTACTTGGCTTATGACAGCATACTTCCAATTTTCACATGGTGTTCTCCCTGTGTGCATGTCACATGGCATTCTTTTTTTTTTTTTAACATCTTTATTGGAGTACAATTGCTTTACAATTATGTATTAGTTTCTGCTTTATAACAAAGTGAATCAGCTATACATATACATATATCCCCATATCTCGTCCCTCTTGCATCAAAAACCCCAGTCATTGGTGTAGGGTCCCACCCTACTCCACTGTGACCTCATCTTAACTAATTACATCTGTATTAACCCTATTTCCAAAGAAGTTCACATTCAATGGTACTAGGTGTTAAGACTTTATATCACTTTTTAGGGGGACAAAATTCAACCCATAACAGTTTACTAGCAAGTATGCAGCATAGAAAGCCTTCCTGAGTTTCCAGCCTACCTGGCCTGCCCTGTGGAATTCAGATCTAGGATGGCAACACACATTCTGAATTTCCAGCCTGCCCTCTTGCCTGATGCATTTCAGACTTGTCAGCTCCCACAATTACATAACTATTTTCTTTTTCTCTCTCTAATCTTTCTCTCTAGATAGAGATACAGATACAGACACAGATACAGGTATGAGTATAGACAGATATAGGTACAGAGATAAAGATAGATATCTCCTGTTGGTCCTGCTTCTCTGGAGAACCCTAACTAAGATAGTGGGGGAGGCTGAGTATTTATGGGGAGGGGTTGGGAGGACTTGGAAAAGACAAGAAAGGGCATACACATCTTTATAATAGAGTAGAATATAAGTCCCAGAAAGGAGTGATAAAAGAGAAAAATATTCCATATTTTATGAGGTCCTAAGATGTATCTCTATGACTCCAGTTTTATTTCTATCTCAATTTGCAACTTCACAACCAGAACTAGGCTCAACTAACACTTGCCTGCCACATTGAAAAAGAGTATTCTAAACAAATTGAAAACATTGGGCTGAACTATATGAAATTGCCAATATTTGACAGTTTATTTCTTACCAACAATATCAATAGTTTCATTAACTTCGGTGTAAAATAGATTATTTACATATACAGAATACACTTAGAAAACCAAACTGTTTTCTTGAATATCCTAAGACCTAGTCCATCATGTGATGATTTAAGAGAGGTGGAGTCTGTGGGACCAGGTGTCAGGTGGGGGCATTGTGGGTAGGCCACTAAGTCAGCATATTTAGGAATATCCATTGGAAAGCAGTAGCTAACAGTAGCTAATAATTATCCAACACAAAAACTGTGAAAACAGTGGTAGTCATCACATGTATTATCCTATTCATTTCTCATAAAACACTGTGAAATAGGTACTATTATAATTGGCATTTTACCATTAAGGAAACTGAGGGCTAATGAGTGGAAATGGCTTGCCCAAAGCGGTAGAGCTAGGAATTGAGTCCAGACATGTCTGGCATAAGGGCTCACACACTGGTATCTCATGCTGTATTGCTCCTGATCCAGTAGGTCCCTGAGAGCTAGTTCAAATGGGAACTAGAGTCTAAAGTCCACAGATATGATTAAGGCAGGAAACAGAAGCCAGCAAGAGCAGAGAATCAGGTACTAGGAATATCCGACAAATTTTAATTTCTTTTTTCTGTTGCTTCTACTATGATGTTTGTCCTTCACTCATTCATTCAAATATATTTATTAAATAGTATTATTACCAGGCATTGGTCTAGGCAAGTGGAAATCATCTTGATCAAGATGGAAAAAGATCTCTGCCCTTAAATAGTTTAAATCCTGAATAGGGAGACAAAATAAATTATAAACATAATAGAAAGGAATTTTGTAGCATGTAAGAAGGTTATACATACAGCATAACAAATAAAATGTAAATGAGTAAGGTGGTTCAATAGTTCCATGGTGAGGTGAGAAGTGGGCAAGATTCAGTATTAAATAGCACGGGCAGGGTTACTTTTAGTGAGAAAGTATAATTTGACCAGAGTTGAAGGCAGTGAAGGGATTTAGTCAGATAGATATCAGTGGGAAGAACATTCTCATCAGGGTAAATGTACTAAGTCAGGAATGTCCCTGGCATGTTCTAAGAAATTAAGGAGGCCCAGCCTGTCTGAGGTAGAGGAGGAAGTGGGAGAACAGTGGAGATGAGGATAGACTGCTAGCAGAAGCCCATAGGGCACTGGGTCTTGTAGGAACTGTAATGACTTCGGCCTCTACTTTGAGTGAAATGGGAAATAAGAAACCATTGAAGGGTTTTGAGTAGAAGAGTGATATGATCTGATTTCTACTTTTAAAAGGATCACTCTGACTGTGTTAAGAAAGACTGTAGAGAGTTGGAGTGGGATCAGAGAAACATGTTGGAGACCATTTTAGTAACATAGCCAAGGAATAATGGTGGCCAGGACCAGGTGGTGGCAGTGGAGGAGACAGGAAGTCATAGGATTCCGGATGTATTTTGAAGGTAGAGCCAACAGAAATGTAAGATAAGGAGAGGAACAAAGATGACTGCAGGGGTTTTACCTGTGTAACTGGAAGGGAAGAGTTATGGATTGATGTAGATAAGGTTTCAAGTGGAGCAGATTTGGGGAGAAGCTCATGAGTTCAGATTTGGACATGTTGGATTTAATACATCTATTAGACATCTGAGAGGAGATGTCAAATAGGCAAGTAGATGTACAAATATGGAGACTGGAGAGGGAAGTCCAAGTAAAGATGTGTACCTGGAAGGTGTCGACAACATAAGATATTATTAAAACCATGATACTGGGCTATATTACTGAGAGCAACTCTAGATAGAGTAGAGAGGATGTTCTGGGACTGATTTCTAGCTTCCTTCTTCCCTCATCCCTTGACATTAAGAAATTAATGAGAAGAAGAGAAATCAGCAAAGGAGACCAAGAAGGAAATGACCAGGGAAGTTGGAAGAATATCAAGGAGATGGGGTGTTGACATGAAAGTGGAGTGAAAATCTCACACATGTTTTCACCTGCCCACCCACTGGTTGAATGCAGAGCAGTCCAAGGACCCAGAGGAGGGCAGAGTAATGAGGTGTGACGAGCCTGGTCGCTGGATGATAGCATGAAGTCGAGGTCCTTGCTGCCAACCTGGACTGTGATGAGGTCAAGATGCAACATTGTACTGTTTGGTCTCTGAGATTTGGGGATTTTTTTAAACAGTTGTTGGCCTACCCTACCCTGACTAACACAAGAACTGATGCCATTTGAAAGGTGCCAGCATCTTGTTTTGAGAGCTTTAGCAAATTTTACTTGTTGGTACCCCCATGAATGTTATTCATTATTAATGAGTCATTAAAGAAGTACTTTCTCTTAGAAATGCTTTATTTGATGTTAGGATTATGTATTCAAAAGCAATAGAAAACTGTTTAAAAAATGATTTATCATCAGATTTATACTTTCTTGAGCTAGGTTTGAAAATTATTCCGAGTTAACTGTTATGTCTACCCTACATTCTCAGTCTGAGTTGACCTGGCATAAGCCAAGGTTCAGCAGAGCCTAATTCCATCTTGGGCTTCTGCGAACTGGGATTGTCAATGGCGTGTTCCTGATGTTCACTCTTAATTGGATCCTAAAAATATTTTTTATTGATGGGAATCTATCAGGTTTTTTTCTTTTTTTAAGGTCCCTTTTTGATAAACCTTTGATTGCTGTTAAAGAAAAATGTCTACCTTCCCCCAAGTACAGTGTTTGGAATTGCATTTGGAAAATTGATTGAAAAGTTGTTATGAGCCTGAGGTTAATAGTGTGAGCCCTGTTTGATGCACTTGAACCCTACGCTATTCATTCTCAAGTTTTTAGATTCTAGCTACAAAAGGACAAGTCTGAATATCTATTACAATGGCTTCCCATCACACTTAGCATTGAATCCAAAGATATTACCATGGCCTACAAGGTCCTACTTATTCTGGCTTCCTGCTATTTTTTCGCCTCCCTCTTTGCTGCTCCTTGAACACACTGCACATGCTCCCTGCTCAGAATAGCACTTGCTATTCCTACTGTTCACCCAGATGCTCACATGTCTTCTTGTTTCACTTCATTCTGGTCTTTCATCTCCCTGTCCACTCTATCTAAAATTATAGCTTCCATCACTCTCTGTCCCCCTCTCCTGCTCAGTAAATATTTGATGAATAAATGAGTGAATGGATTAATGAATGGTTACGGTCATTTGATTTCTCAAAACAACATTATCTGATCTAAGAAAGACTCACTGTTTTTGTTTCATGTTACAAAATACCATGATGATAGCCAACCTAGGTGGGGCTTGAAATTTTAGAAAATTTTGAAGAAGAAAGAAGCTTTTGGCCTCAATTCCCACTACACTCTCCTATCTATCCCCTAACTGCTTCTTTCATTTTTTATCTATTTATTCAGTGAACATTAAATACATATATGTTGAGCCCTATTTTTCCTCCTAACATAACAAAGAAAAAAGCTCCACCTCTATCCTGATATTATATTTAGTGGAAATAGTGTCCTGAATAAGACAGGCTTCTTTTAAAGGGGCAAAAACTCTGTTACTGTTCAAAACTTTTCAAAGTCCCAAAGGGAAAAAGAAAACAACTCCCATCTGCATTAGTTACTATACAATTTGCAGCCACAGAATCTATTGGTTTTCACATTTCCATATTTTTGAGGCACATTCACAACCATAAGGAAAAATATTAAATGTGAAAATGGTTAGATATGTGTCAATAGAAAGTCTGCTTGGGAGTTACTTCCAGCCACAGGGATTCACAGAGTGCTGACTTACATGATTTCATAAACATGATTTCATAAACTTGGCTACCTGCTCGCAAAGTTATCTAGTGCTTAAAATGTAATACAAGTTAGAGGCTTTTTGCTTTGTTTTTGCTGTGAAAAACTGTGTTTCCTTTAGAGGAGCTCACAATTTATATACTGAAAATATATAAAAGAATTCTGTGTCAACAAAATGGTGTTTAAGGTTTTAAATCATCCTAACAGTCAGCCCTGAGACTTCCTCGCCAGACATCTCAGAGACTTTATGAAAGTTTTATTCTATAATTCCCTGCTTGCCTTTACTCTTAGCTGCTTCCTCCAGCTATTCATATAGTTTGAAAAATAGAGTTTATATACTTTAAGTTGCAAGGCATTTAGAATTTTCATAATCTCTTTATTGTGGCTGAAGTAGTCAAAAAAATGAAGTCTATTGTTGATAATATTTCACTGTGCTTTTACTAGATTAACTGGAGCAAGAAGCTAGAACTTGTGGCATTTAAAAAATACTCCACTTTTTAGAAAGCTTCTATGAGCAAGTTATAGGATAATTAAATTAGTTTCAAAATAGTTGGTAAAAATCAGGGAGTAGGGTGATAATGAAGATTTATAAAGAACAGATGCTGAAAATAAGGGTCTCAAGAACAGGAATTTTGCATTTATATATTTTAGTATCTTTCATAGCATGTAGCAATGTGCTAAGCACATAGTAGGTGATCATTAAGTCCTTGTTTAATTAACCTATAAAATCATATATAGCATCAAATTTCAAGTACCATATTTTACAAGGTAGAGAGTAGTATGGAAAAATTTCCCTTGCATAATAATCACTTAAAAATAAAGTATCTTTAAGTAATTGATGAGACGAATATACTCTCTTATTGTTTTATATAAATTTCCTTATAGTTAATGTACGTTTACTGGCAACAGATCCCTATCACCTGCCCTCCATGCCTTCTATTTGGCTTCTCATTCATGAATTTCAATATCTATTCTCTTTACTACTTACTATGTTCCAGATGCTATATCTGTTCTTTGACCTTGGGAAGCATATAATCTAGTGGTAAAGACCAATGAGGACAGAGGAAAATTCAGTGCTGTTTTGATTAGACTCCTTTACTTACTAGAACTAAGACTCAGCTCATACATCTTCATGTATTAGAAAGATTATTATAAGAAGATAAGCACACAAGATAAGCTCAGGGAAAGCTGAGCCTTTGACTTCAGAGAGCAAGAATTGAAAGGTGGCTCTGGATGCAGGTGGCCCTGGGGATTTCACTCATTTCAGAGTGGGACTTCACAAGCCCTCACCAGGCTCTCTTTACTTCTCTATTGCATACCTTCTGCTTACGTGTGGTTTCTGCTCACTTAAAACTTCTTGGGGTGAGCTTCCACCATGGTGTACCGGGGCCAAGGCCAGAAGGTGCAGAAGGTGCAGAAGGTGATGGTGCAGCCAATCAATCTCATCTTCAGATACTTGCAAAATAGATCTCGGATTCAGGTGTGGCTTTATGAGCAAGTGAATATGCGGATAGAGGGCTGTATCCTTGGTTTTGATGAGTATATGAACCTCGTATTAGATGATGCAGAAGAGATTCATTCTAAAACAAAGTCAAGAAAACAACTGGGTCGGATCATGCTAAAAGGAGATAACATTACTCTGTTCCAAAGTGTCTCCAACTAGAAATGATCAATGAAGTGAGAAATTGTTGAGAAGGCAATACAGTTTTTTTTAGGTGTGCTTTGTTAGAAGTGTATTTCTAAAGCATTTATTCATATTGTTTTGCTCACCTTTATGTTATTACCAGATGACAATAAATGCTGTGGGATTGTTTTTATTAAAAAAACAAACAAACAAACAAACAAAAACTTCTTGGGACTTCCCTGGTAGTCCAGTGGTTAAGACTCCATGCTTCCAATGCAGGGGACGCAAGTTTGATCCCTGACTGGGGAACTAAGATCCCACATGCTGTGTGATGTGGCAAAAATATTTTTCTTGTGAGGGATCAGTCATTATTTTTCTCTACATAATGGGTTTTCAGAAATTGCCCATGTTTCTAATGTTTTCTCTGTATTCCTCAGTTCAAAATACTTACAAACATGATAGAATTTGTCCAGCCCATGTTTTTTAAAGCAACCATGGCTGCCCTTTGACACTCTGTACCTACCCCTGATTCAATCAGCTGTAACAAGAGGGTAAAGTCACATGGTAAAATCAAGTGTAATAGTTCATTAAAGGCTACACAAGGAGACATAGCATAGGCAGTGTGTTGATGTGTCTACTTCAAATTTGGCTTTGTAATGCTAGAATGTGATGGGGTACAGAATTCTCTAGAATCATAGAATTGAATCACTTGATCAAGTCTAGGGGTAATCAGAGCATACCCCTTAGGAAAGATGACACCCAAGCAGGTTTAGTCAAAGTTAGCTAGGGAAGAAGTGATGGGAAGCTATACTAGGCAGAGAAAACAGCATGAGTAAGGAATAGGAGCAGGAAGAAATATGTTTCAGAGACTGAACCACATGTGGTTTAATCTTCCTGGAACTTTAATAACTATGTCCAAAGTGGTGAGAAGTAAGAAGAGAGCAGGCAGGATCCAGGTTAGAATACATAGTGAAAGTAATGGGAAACCATTGTCTTATACAGGGTAATGACAGGGTCACATTTACATTTTCGATACATCACCCTGGGGACAGATGGAAGATGTATATGAACATGGCAGGACTGGAGGCAGAGACAGAGACACTAAGTAGACGGCTAGTTCAGGTAAGAGATTAAAAGAATCCCAACTAGAAAATGCAGGTAGGAGTGGAGAGGAGGTAATATGTTAAAAAATATTACTTAAATAGAATCAATCATACTCAGTAACTCATTAAGATGTGCTGGATGAGGGAGGGGGAAAAGCTGGTGTTTCAGTTTCACCAAGTTGGTGGATGGAGATCCCACAGTTGGGATGGGTAAGAAAAAAGGCGAGTGACTCTGGGGGAGGGGTATCAGGAAAGAGTTGAAACAGAAGGAGCTGTTATGTCGAAGGTGCCTGGGAACTAGATGTGAAATAAGTAAGTGCCTCAGATGACAAGAGAGAGAACCAGTGTTTTAATCAATGAGCTGGTCCATCCAGCTTTTCTTCATATTACTGAGAGAAAGTACAGTTGGAAGTTGAATAGGTACAGCAAGTGCAAAAGGGGAAAATGAAGGGTTTATCCAAAAAGGGATTTAGATTGAGTGTCCCAAGCACAGATGACCACATCATCAGGTATGTATCCCAGTAACCACCTGCTCCCAAGCTAAGACCTTGCTGGACCTCCAGTAAAATTCATTTCTTTTCACCCTAATGATGTAGTAGGAGGGTATTGATTAAACTAACAGGGAAAGGTAGTTTGGGACATAAAGCTCTTCATTCATTCTTCACACAAATACCTACTATGTGGTATACTATACCAAGTACTTTAGAAGGCAAAATTTGCTTACTGCCTGCAAATGACTTTGATAAACTTGAGAGTTACTTAGGAAAACAAGGTAAATGGGACATATTGAAGTAAGTAAACAAAGGAAGAAAAAAGAGACGCTACCAATAGAAGAGAATAAATGATTGATTTGCTTTAGATGAGAATGGCAGAAAATAATGGGTCATAGTGTACTGCAGATTGAACAGGATTCAGCAATATAAAAAAAAAGCAAGCATGATATTGAAATATCACATCAAGCATCACATTGAAATATCTAAGCAGAAGTATAGCATATAAGAACAAGAATGATTCACCTTCCTAGGAAGTCAGATTCCTAAATGAATACTGTATCGGCTAAATTCTTTGGTTATTACCAAGAGGAATAGACTGGATATTATTTAGGATAATTTCAGTTATAAGTAATAGAATATCCAAATCAAAATGGCTTAAACAATAAAGGGAATATACTGCCTCATATAACTAAAAAGTTCAGGTTTCAGGCCTTTTACATTACCTCCAAGGATGTAGTTTCTTTCTGTCTTTTCATTATAGTTTTCAAAGTGTTGGCCTCATTTTAAGACTGGTTCCTCTTGTGATAATAAGGTAGATACTGATGCTAATACAACTAGGGTTTCATGCTTCACATCCAATGACAGAGAGAGATTTTTAAATAATTGCCACAGAAAATAGAGGTAACTTCTTCCCCAGAGTCCCCAATAACCACATCTTATATTTGGCCCAAATTCAGTTATATGTCCATTTCTGAACCATTTGCTGTGGCCAAGGGAGGAGATGTGATAATTAGCTTGAGCCAATCAAGATCTACCCCTGGAGAGAGAGATGGAATCAATTCTACCCTAACTGCATGGCTGGGATGTCCGGGATCTGTTAGAAAGAAAGCAACGGGGATTGCACGTGGGAAATACAAACAGCAAATGTCCACCACACTACTTATGCAGAGAATAAACGTTTTGGGAAACCTGGCAAGTAGCTCAGCCTGATGCTTCAGCTTCCTGAAGGAAAGGCTGGAGAATCCATCTCAGAAATAACACAGAAACTAGGTCAGCTCCTGGAGTCTAGGGCCCAAGGTAACACGGACCAGTTGACAGGTATTTCAGAGCATGCTTCCAGAATGCACCACCCTCTTTGCTTTTATCTTCCTGTTTCTCTCTGTGTATGACTCAAAGCCACAGTAGAGAGAGCTGGCCAGGGTTGGTTTATGTGCTCACAACTTAGCTAAGAGAGATCGGAGAAGCCTGACTGATGGTCCCATCAGCACTCTTCATAGTGGAGGACAGATAATTGTTCCTAAGAGCACTGAGGTAGTTTTCTAAACAAAGGGGTTAAAGGGGTCTGGGTTACCGCAAATAGTTGTCCACTACAGGTATTATTAAGTTCCAAATATAAGAGGAGTATAAGAAACTTAAATGGCAGAATTAGATAAAGAAGATAATTAAAGGACAAAAACGTTTTGATGGAAAACATGTCCATTTAACACATTTTTATGGAGCACCTAATGTATGGAATGTGCTATGTTGATATAAAGATTTGTATGATTCCCTCTCTACCCTTCTGGATAACACAATAGATTTTAGAGCTAGGAGGAGAGGCATTTGCATTTCATGCAATCTGACACCTTACTTTTAAGGTGAGTAAAACTAGGTAGAAAAAGGTCAAATAATGAATATTTGACACAGCTGTGACTAGACTCCAAAACTGCATTATTCTAACCTATCTAGGTTTTTTTCTCTTATGCTTTACCTACTCGCTTAGTTGCTGCATTGGTCATAACCAACATAAACTTCAGAGAAAGGACCCAGAATTACCTCATGGTGGAGAAAAGGCTGAGAAGTAATTGGAATATCTTCTTTATCAACAAAAGGGGAAGCTTCAAAACCCATTAAGATCCAAACTCTTCAAAGTCCCTTAAAGACAAGAATTCCCCAGTCAGAGGTTTAAGAGCACTTGCTCCAACCAGAGGGCTTTCAGTAGAGAAAAGGTAGCTAGTGAAGGCTGTATGCTCGAAGCTCCTTTCCCAAGGACTAAAAAATAAAAATAAAAACCAAAATAACTACTTATCTGCTCGGAGTGACTTCCCTGCAGTTATGCCCCGAGGGCGAGAGGGGCACCTTCTCCAACTTCTAAAGGTGCATTTTGCTTCTTAGATTCTGAAACTTCAGGCTATTTAGTTGTATTTTAGTTCAATAAATTCTTTTTTCATATGCTCCTTTTAATCCATTTGCTACTGTAGTACATTTAAACATCAGCAGATGGGGCCCTTGGTTCCTTTGAAGAGTGTCAGGCTTGAATTTTGTTCGTGTCTGCGGTCCACATGAACCTTGCTTGTTTTCACAGCGTGTTAAATTTGCACATTCTGTAGTTCACAAACGTTTATTTAATCAAGAAAAATAAATCTCATTAATGACAAGAAATTTCTTTTTTCCCCCTTCCACTGTTCTGTAGAGGTAAGTTAGATCTGTTTACAAATGGAAAAATGAGTATAACATAATACCTAGGCAACAGCATCTTTCAAAGGACAAGAGAATTCAGCGTCAAAATTAACCTGTTGTCCTTAACTCAGGAGGCTGTGTGGGAGGCTTTCACTGTATGGGGCCACAGGTGACAGGTTGTATCTGAGTTACCCTGATTCTGGCCTGTTCTCTTTCTTCTCAGCTGAGTTTCATTTCATGAAGGCATTGTGTGAATTGGCTGGTTTTTACCACTCACCAATAATCATGATTTTTTTAAGTGATCTTTGTCGATAGTCCATAAAGAGAACAACCGGTTGTCTGGCCCTTGCACCTGTTCAAGTGGGTAAGTTTCAGCTCCTTAAAGGTGAGATCTTTTCCCATGAGAAATGTAACAGCTCTTTAAGGAAGGAGTGTAGTTTACAGGGCAGAAGAGATGGCAGCCTCCCACACTCCTAGAGTCCTCTCTTAATTTTCTGCCTGGCTTTTTAACGTGAGCTTGCTCTGAGAATTAATCACTGTTTCCCTTCTGTCCCCCAAAATGGGATGACACAGAACTTCTTTTTTGGCAAAACAATGAGAGACCCAGAGCAAAAATGTTTCCGATGCGTGAAGCTTGATTATATAAATACTATTTCAACGTGCTTACTGCATCTCCGATTAGTATGATTTAACTGATAGATTGAAGGCATCTTCCTTAGTGTAATTAATATTTGTGTTGTAAATAAGCTCTTATGCTTGGACAGATCTTAATAGCAGATTTAAAACACAGTAAGAAGACTAAGGATATATCATTGATGGAAGAGATAAAATTGGGCCTCCTTTTTTTCACTATTCTGAGTTTAAATAAATAGCTCTGTTTTCCAACATTATTGCCACCTCTTAAGAACTGATGTTTTAGCTTGAAAGACTGCCTATATTTTTGAAGGTATATTACGGATCACATTCATTTCCAAATTCAGGTCTTAACTAGCTCATAAATCTGTGAGAATGAAGTGTCTTCATTAATAACATTCTCTATATTTTTAGAAATTTGCAACCTAATATGGCAAATTGGGATGCAGTTTGCAGATTTAGGATTTATGAAGTTTACACTGATGCAACTAATGTATTACTTCTGGGTAGAGATGATATTTGCCTGTGGTTAGCCTGAAGCAAATTTTAGGAAAGTATTGTTCATTTCTTCCCTCCTTTTGTGCTGACATGCTAAGTGATATACACGGAAATTGTGTGCACTACTTGTGCCCTAGTCTGAAGAACTGCTTGTGGGCAAATTTCATTAGTGCTTGATTAGTACTTGTGCTAATTAACCAGGCACAATTTTGCCTCCAGTCATAGTATGATGAGTTAAGGCTGGACTGAAAATGTGGCCCTAAATGCATGTGTTGGAAGCCCATAAAGCCCATATAATCCCATAGAGAATTCTCACTTGACTCCCCCATTAATGGTCTGAAAAAGTAGAACAGAACACTCTGTTTCCAGTGCAATTTGAGTTCACCCAGTTATGTGATATGTTAATGTTTAGATTAAGCAGATGGCAAGGAAGGCAGTTGTTAGTTGAGGATTGTTTTTCCCTTTCTGCATATTATTTTCAAACAAACAGTTTAAGAGGGAAGTTACTTTACCTCTCTCTTTGCATCCCCTTGAGTTAAAAAACAAAACAAAACAAAACAGAAACCCCTGGTTGTATTATTATCATCCTATGTGCTCAAGTGCACTCATCTTATTTGGGATGTGATATAACAGTGGTTTCCAGTGTTTGGTGAGGTTTTTGCTATTTATATTATTTCAAAGAAAAGGGAGATAGGGCCTAGCTGAGGCAAGGACAGGAGAGGAGGTGAATTTGGAAACAAAAGCTGCTTGAAACAGAAGAGCAGATGTTATGCCTCTATCTACATCTCTAATTTTCTCCTCAGGGTTGGCAATACTGGCCCTGATTCTCCTACTTATTTCTGTGGTCTTCTTCCTCCTCCTCCAATTTCACCTGCCTTCTCCAAACCTCTTTTCCCTCATACTACTTCCCTTGCAATTTTGGAATTTTCCACATTAAAGTTTTACATACTATATGCTGTGGCATCTTAGTAACTTTATTTTAAAAACCTTTAATAACTTTCAGAATTCCTCCAAGCTTGCCCAGCTCTCACAAATGAAAAGGTGGAGTTTTAAATATCAGGTTATATCATTTAGAGAATCATTAAATTTTTTTTTTTTTTTTTTTGCCGTAGGCGGGTCTCTCACTGTTGTGGCCTCTCCCGCTGCGGAGCACAGGCTCTGGACGCGCAGGCTCAGCGGCCATGGCTCACGGGCCCAGCCACTCTGCAGCATGTGGGATCTTCCCGGACTGGGGCACGAACCCGTGTCGCCTGCATCGGCAGGCGGACTCTCAACCACTGCGCCACCAGGGAAGTCCCTAGACTGACTTTTTTGAATGCAACTCCTGGCTAAGGTAGGCTCCAGGGCAGCTAGGCTCAGTTGGATGAAGTGGACAAATCTGCCAGGCTCTCTTCACTTGTATGCATCTTCTTTCTCCTTCTCTAACCCGGGGATGTGTCCCTCCTTTCAGCCAGGACGACCCCTCACTGGTCTCTGGATGTTATTACCCTCCTGCATTCTCAAGAACATCAGTTACTCCCCACCATTTTCTGTCTTGCAAATTTTTCTTCTCTATTAGATTATTCCCCTTGGCCTACAAATATGCAGAATACCAGATGCCTAGACCATGCATATTCTTTCTGATATCACCCTCATTTCTTTACTCCCCCTTTTAGTCTTGACTCTCAAGTGTATTGTCTATGCAAGTCATCTTTGTCTTCATTTTCTTAACTCCTGTTTACCCTGACCCATTCCAATCTGGAATCTGATTTGTTTAATTCACTGAAACTACTCTTGATAATTCATTTCTTGGTAATGACAGATCCAGCTCGTAATGTGTTTTTGTCTTGTCTTTTCAACAGCAGTCTACACAGTAGAGCAGGGACCCAGGCTCTCTGAGTTTTCATGATACCACACTCTCCTGGTCTTCTCCAACCTCTCTAGCTCTTTTATCTTATTCTCCCTTTTGGTCAGAAACCGATGTCTATTTTGTTCACTGTATTTTGTATAATGTCTAGTACTGGGTCTGGTGTATAGTAGGCTCTCAAGAAATATTGGTTAAATGAATAAATTAAATCGTTTCAGTTCAATGAGAATCATGTTTTTCCCTCTAGAGATGAGCTGTGCAATACGTGGTCACTAGCCATATGTGGTTATTTAAATTTGAATTAATTAAAATAAAATTATATTAAAAATTCAGTTCTTCAGTCGTCCTGGACACATTTCAAGTGCTCAATCGCCACATGTGACTAGTGACTACCATACTGGACAGTGCAACTTTTTAGAATACTTCTAACATTGCTGGGAGTTCTATTGCCTAGTGCTGTTCTAGAGAGTTTAAATTTAACTGCTGGCGCCTGAACCGCGTACGTCATAGAGTCATGCAGAAATTGGTCAAATGATTGGATGATTCTCTCTACAGTCTTACAAAAACACACAGAACAATTGCTCAACTAGGACAGCGGGACATTTTAAGCATTATTAAGCAAGGGAGTGTAGCATCCTAGTTAAATGTGTGGGATTGGTGATGGAGAGATTTGAAGACGAGTCCTGTTATACCATTTGACAGGTATATGTAAAGAGCAACGGTTCCATCTGTTTTGCCTTTCTGCAACTCCATTTTCTTAACTGTAAAATGGGTTAAGACTAATACCTTTCTCATAGGCTTGTTGTAGAAATTAAAGAGATTGATGCATTTAAAGTACTTAATATTGTCCCCAGCACAAAGTACGAGCTCAATAAACGACAGCTAGTATTATTATCGCTGTTGTTATGTTATATATATCTTCAGGCGGAAGGCACACACTCACACTAGTGTCCTTCCATTTCAATCATGCCATTGAACCCTAGTGTCTCTTTTTAAGGCATACCAACACTGAATAAGGGGGTCATACATACTAGGCAAACATATTAGCAGAACAGGATTGAAATGAGTTTTAAAGCATAGGATTCACCTGGCAAAGTTTGCTACAGAGTGGATGAAATCTTTTAGAACCATTATGTTTTCAGCTTGGATCTCTGCATGCACCATGACCAGAACTCAGGAAAGCTGTCTGACACAGTTTCCACCAGGAGTCCAGAGCTTCTTCCAGAGCTACAATGTCAGATATTTCTTCTCCTTGGGCTGACAGCACAAGGAAATGCTGTTGTTTTTCCTCAGTTGGGAGAGTCCCTAACGGAATATAGCATGGATTTGTCAGTGCTTCTCTCATGGATCCTTTGTGTTTCTCTATATTCTCCAGTCAGTTCCCTGTAACATGTGGGTAACTACCCACAATTTTCGATTGCATCCCCAGAATGCTGGAGAGTTAACCAACCTGTCTTTCAGGGATGACAGTCTCTTAAGAAGCACTTCTGCAGGGACTTGTCATTTGCAGTTTGACATTTCTGACTTACTGTGCCCCATAAGCACGAATTTGAACATTTCTTTAGGAAGGATTTACATTTCATGAAATCTTAGAATGTCTGATTATCATTTGTGGTCTCAGATTCATATTTTCTTTCTTATAGAGACTTACTCAGCCCAGATCAGCAGCAGTTCCTATGAAGGGAATTGGTCTGCCAGGTTTGAACATAGAAAGTGGCTCTGACACACCTGTTTAGGGATTTACTAATTTCACAAGTGCAGTCATTTGAGCAAAATCACATGTGAAACACTTTGTTTTTTTAAACATCCATTAGCAGCAAGAGCCTTGACTGCCTCTATTCCCACCCTCTATAGCACCAGACCCAGCTGCTATTAGTAGATTCCATTAATGAGCTGCTTCATTTTCAAAAGTTCTTTTGGTCAGCTGTTCATAAATTAGAGTGTTTTAATTCAATTTGATATCTACTGGAAACAGAAGATTGATTCAATTTTGCATTGTCTTTTATTTTGTTCACATGTGATTATAAATGACGAATTTCCATATTTCCAGCATTCCCATCACCTTCCTGATCTCTGTGCCTGCTTAGTTCATTGGGTTAGGACTTGAAGCCAATGGGACCTCCAGCGCATGTCACAGAAAGCCCCTCTGACCTTGCCTGATGGCACTGTCACAAGCGGGACAACAGAACATCTGTATAGATCATGGCAAACCTTTTTTGAAACACAGCTCCAGGGCTTGCCCTTCTCAAGATGCGTTAGTGCATCATTTTCCTTTGTAAATAACAGCATATTCTTCAGGTTTTAACTGCACAAAATTGGATTTACAATTGAATTGCAGGAAGACTTTTTAACCGAGCATCACGAAAGATAGTTTTCTAAGTCAGTGAAAAAAGATTAACTTGTAAACATTTGACTCTTTCCTACAATGATATTTCCATCAGTACTCACCTTAAAAAAGCAGGTAATTTTATGATTTGAAGCATATGGAATGTTATTTATATAGAGCTAAGAGATTAAAAAGATAAAATGGTTTCCCTCTCTATTGCTGAAATAACCAATGAAAGAGAAGAAGGGCTGACAAACAGCAGTTTGCTTCCCATAGAGAATATATTAAATACCCTTGATAATGATAATGTGAGTTCCAGGGACGAAGAGTTAGTTCATTTAAATGATTATTACTTTTTCTCACTTGCATTTATTTCTTCCACAGTTATTTTTTTGTGTTATTCTTTGAGCCACAGTTCCGTCCTTACTAAGTATTTACAATTTCTTTCAAGTGAGATCAAATGGGATTGCACTTCCTGTTTCTTGGGGGTTGGCTCCACCATTGAAAATTATGGGTGCCAAGCAGAAAGAATCGCGTAACTAAAGGGAGATTTCTCCCTTTAGAAGGAAAAGCTTCATTTTAGTTGAAAGGGAAAGACAATGCAGCTGTTTTGAGTAGCTTACATCTTTAGAAATGCTAATGAATGTGATTGAATTTCACTGAAAGTGGGGCTGAACAGTTCAAGTCAAAAAGAAAAAGGAGTTTTGAGGAACTAGTCTCATTTAGAGACAAAGATCTTATTTACAGTAACTTTATCCTAAGATCTCCATTTGCGGTGCTCCTAATTTAAAACTATAAAGCCAAAGCTAAAATGTTCACCTAAGCTTCTGGCTCTTATCAGTTCTCTCCAAATGTCTTTTTTGGGAAAAGTATTGTTCTCAAATAATAAGTTCAGGAAATTTGGTGTCAGATTTTGCTAGCCCATCCTTGTTAACTGATAGGGAGCGTGAAATGAAGAAACAATGCAGACAGGAGAGGAGACCTTGCCCTTGCAGTGGAGCAAAATTTGCCATCCCAAATATGTCTCTTCGGTACAAGGATTATTTTAGGCTGATTATTTTAAAGAAGCAGAAGACTCAGGAAACCCGTCTTTTTACCTCCTTCTTAAATGCCTGAAAGAATTTATATAAAGGACCTGGTCCAGGAAGAGCACAATCCTCTGAGATATCTACACAGAATCTGGGCTAGGTGTGGTAAGAGGGGACTTGGCAGGGCCTGGAGATCAAAAACTCTCTGTGGCTCATTGTCTCTGCGTGGTCCAGCAATTATTTGTTTACCAAACATTTGCTCTTTTCCATCTTCCTGTGATTGCCTTCCTTTCCTTGAAGTCCCAGATCACGACCTCCTTCTCCTTGGTCCAGGATGACACATACGCCTCATTTTATCCGACTGCTCTGGAATCTCTCATGTTCTGATTCCTCATATGTACGTAATTAAATTTGTTTTTTCTCCTGTTTATCTGTCTCATGTCAATTTAATTATTAGGCCAGCCAGAAGAACCTCCAAGGGTAGAGAAAACTTTTTTGCTTTTCCAACACCCCTATTGAAGAACTCTGGTGAACTTGAGAGCAGTGGAGATGTGTAATTACCTAGGATTACAGTTGTTATTCTTCATTATACGTGGATTTTTAAGGATAACAATTGATCTATCCATCTAGGCAACAAGCTCTCCGTAGTTTAGGGATTTGGAGGGAAATTTTAGATATCTACAAATGGTAAACTTAGCCTGTTTCAGAATGTTAGGTTTCCTGCAGAGAAGCTGCTCGTGCCTGGGTGGTAATGAAGCATCCAGAATAAAAGATGGCAGGGAAGATAGAAAGTAACCTCTGATCGTCTTAACCTAACTCAGGCCCATCTCCCTGACTTCCTGTCCCATGTTTCTCTTTTGGTCATGCTTTCTTTGTCCTTTCCTCCATCTTTTCCATTATCTGAGTCAGTTCAGAGTCAGTAAAATAAAATATAGGGATTGTTTGCTTCGATCTGCCCCTTGATGTTAGGGACTTTTGTCTGTTTTTAGGTGTTTTTGACACTGATGGAACACTGACACTTAGAAGAGTGCCTGGCCCTGAATAAATGTTTGTGAAGAAATATGAGAGAAATCTTGCTGTTAACTTGCTATGTCTCCTTTATCCTGCCAATAGGGCATAGTTGGAGTATTGTAGCCAGGAACATCTGGCTTTGAGAGGGATCACGTAGTCTCCTTGTGTCTGCACATGTTAAGAGCTCAGTGAATACTGAAGGAAAGAAGGAAGGAGAGGAAGGAAAGCAGGTAACATTTAGCTTCAAACAATCTACTGGTTTGGGCAATAACCTAAGAAAAATAACTCAGATACCGAGGATGAGCATGTGATTATATCTTCAACATAAATATGTAAAGTGCTCCCCACATTTTGGACAAATGCATTTCTTAAAAGTAAGTGCAGCTTTGCTTTATCTGTTTTGAATGCTAGGGCTGTAATTGTCTCTTTGAATATACTAGCATTTTGGCCTTTCGTAGCACTGCAGGAAGAGGTATAGTTGTGTCAATTGTTAAGTATATTGAAGAAGATCCTTAGAAGAATTTCTTAGGTTAGGTAAAGATATTTAAATGGAAATATTTGTCCACATTATACTGAAACTTAATATGAGTAAATTTAAACTTAAATCTACATGCAGTGAGGTTGGGGATGTATGTTCCCTGCCTAAGAGAAGTTTCATTGGACAAATTATTCATTTTTTTGTCCATTCATTCACTCACTGAACAAACACAAGAGTCTACTAGGTATAAAACACATCGTGATAGACTAAAGGGAGAAGGAATGCATGCAGAATGATTTTCATTCTCTTTCAAAATTCAGTGTTTTATACTCCATCTTAAAAATCCATTCAGTCTGTTAGACCCTACATTTTGATCAGACTTAGTCATTTTCATCAATGGCTCTGATGGTGGAATTGAGAACATGCACTCTACAGAGGCATGTATGGTTTAGTTGGGTGAGCCTGCATTGGGGAATAGATTTAGAACTATATGCTCTTGACAAAATGAAGATATGGAAGGAAGTTAAGAGACCAAAAATCATCAGGAAAAAGTCACGCATCTGGGAAACAAACGGATAGGCCTAGGCACTGGCTGCCTGTGTGTATGGGTGAATATGCCTGGAAAGACCCACCAGGCAAAGGGGCATGATCAACTGGAAGCAGGTGGGCAATTCAGCAAGCATGCCAATGGTCAGAACAAGAACAGAGGGATCTCAGAGGAATCTTCCTGAACAGAGAGTGGCAGAGCACCTGAGAAGAGGGATGCATTGGGTAGGGTCTAGGATTGGCTTCTCTCTTCAAGGGCAAACATAATAGGATAAATTGTGGAGAATTTGAGTGGTGGTTCTTATCTAGTGCAGGAAAACAAAATATAAATCAAACAGATACTCCTAATACATTGCAAGAGTCTTATTAACTTGTTAAATAATTTTGCCTTTCATGCCTGCTTATAGTCATTTATTCATATCTACTTTTTGATCAGATTGACTAAGTAGAGGGGTGAAAAGAGGATTGAAGAGGGCAGGAATGTTATATATGCTAAAAGAGCTTTGGAGAAAGGAACCCCTGGTTCCAGAAATACATGTTATTTAGCCTGGAAAACATGTTGAATTTAGATATGAAAAATAGCCAAATTCTCATTGTAGTGATGATAGGAAGGGCCATTGTACTACATGAAGGTAAACAACAGTTAGAAATGTTGGATTAGAGATCCCTGAAGGGATTATGGCATCCCATCTCTAGCTGTCTTTAAGAACCTAACTCTTGCCTTAGGTACTGTTTTACCAGGGACACAGAAGCACATACCTGATGTCGTGTAGACATTCTTTACAACCCTGTGATTTTTGTCAATTGGACATCTTGGGAAACAACATCAGAAACCAGAGATAACTGAGCTTGAGAAACAACATGAGTGAAAAGCAAGGTCAAGGGTCAGGACAACAGAACCCAAAAGCAGGGTCGAAGTGTCTGCCTCCTGCACCTGATAAGATGCCTGTGACCACATAGGCACACTGTCCTACATGAGGCTCTGGTGGACCAACACGCTATTGGACAGAATGCAAACAAGAGTGTGTTTACATAACAACCTCATCTACATTTGATCTTTATGTCTAGAACAGTCAAGTGAAATGCTCAAGCATTTGTTTCCATCACTGGATAGGAACAGATCCTGCTTAACCTCTGTAAGCCAACCTAAGAGGTCACCCTGGCTTTGTTGTATTCAGATGTCTTTGGAAAGCTACCTTGGTGTTTGGAGCTGCTGCCAACCTTTTTCAATATAAATTAAAAGTCACAAGGCTTTGCCACTTCTCCACATGTGTTAAAGAGTTGCAAAAAGCCATTCTGAGTTCAATTTCCTTAAAGACTCCTTTTTATTATTCACATTAAAGCTGTCAATTCAAAAAAGCCTTGTTATAAATGGATTAATTTATGGCAAGATTGTTGATTGACAGGAAAAAGTTTGTTATGTATGGATTTGACATCACAACCATGCATAGCCAATTTTCCCACTAACAGCTTCTTTATGGAAGAATTCTTCCAGTCACATTGCATAAACAGCTGTTGGAAACACCTTTGCATCGATCATTTGTAATAGTTTATTAAAGTGGTACCTGGCAACATGTCTATATAGTTAAAGCCTTGCTCATTACCAAATCCCATTTTTCAGGAGTTTATTACTCAAGCTTTTCAAATCACATCAAACTCAAACCTCACATGTGAGCATTCGCTTAGGCATTGTTTCTTTTGTTAGTGAAGGTTCCAAAGCAGGGACCTCATTTCTTACAGAGTGGCACGGACCTTGATTGATTCTTCATCAGATTTTTGAAAAAAGTTTCTCTTTTTTTGAAATCAGTTTTTCTCTGAAGATAGTCTTTGAATGCTTATACCTTTTCTTATCTAGAAATAAATATTTATAAGAAAAAGATGTCCTAATTATCATAAGGACACACATGATATTTTAGTTTATACTTTTATGCACTTGTACCATATTTGGAAGCTTCCCTTGATCATTTAGATGTTTGCCATTTTCCCTCCTCTGTTCTAACTGGTTCCCCTTTCCTTGCATAAAAATGCCTCCCAGACTTGTTTTCCTCTTTGTCTTTGAATTGAATGGCAACTCTCCTTCCTTAAAGACTGTACTATATAGCAAGTAAGAAGATGGGCTTATTGAAACTCATGTTGGAATGGCAGCTCTTATACATGCCACGTGATCCTAAGGCAAGTTATTTTGCCTATGTGATCTCTTGTTTCTGTTTCTTCATCTAAAAAATAGGGACAATAATAGTACCAATTTCTTAGTGTTGTTTTAAGATCTAAATAAGCTAATATGTGTAAAGGGCTTGACATGCTGTTTGGCACATAGTGAGAGCTTAAGAGATGGTTACTCTTGCCCTACTAATATAGAGCAAGGTAGAATTCGTAGCTGACACTAAGTCTCTTTCATCCTTGGATTCCCTTCTAGGTTTCTTCTGGGGTCAGGGCACATTTTCTTACAAGTATTGATATCCTTTAGCTCCTGCATAGGATATTGGCAGCTCCTTTTGGCAGCTTCAGTGGCATTGATTCTTCCTACACCAAACCTGGTTTATACTGGAGCTTCCTCAGAGTGGGTAGAGGAGGAAGGTTCATAATGAACTGTGATACTCCATTACCCTGGATAAGACCCAGAGCATATGAAGAGCTAAAGGAGCCAGCTGGCTCCCCAGCTAAGCCCTGGTTCTGCCAAGACCCACTGATTCCTGATGAGGAAGCAAAGAGGAAACGCTGGTGCTGGGAAGAGAGAGGAGGGCATTTACCCCCAAGATTAGAAAGTTATTGGCTTAAGCAAATTGTGAGGATTGAAAGAGCTAATGAATGCTTTGAAATCCATTGAGAATGATTCTATTAATATCCATTGTATTAGTTTGTCATTTCTAATCTCTTGGGTACTGGGCCCTTGAACAGGATGAAAGCAAACTTTCTTGGCAATGATTTAGAGTCCCTGAACTGACTTCCGGATCATACTCACGCACTGCATGCAAAACACTGTGCTAGGCTTCCTCCAAAATGATCAGACTTCCACAGCTGGATTCCTAAAAAAAAAAAAAAAAAAAAGCTGATGCCACAAATGTTGCTGGTGAAAAACAAATCATGTAGAGTTTATTTCTTTTCTTTTCCCTTTTTAAAAAGTTTATTAAGAATGAAAAGTCCTCTGCAGCTTGACTTTACTTGTTATTTTCCCAGATATTTAATAGGAGATATTCATAGGCAAAGAAACTTTTTCCTGCCCAATGCAGTATTTTTCCTTCTGTCCTCACAAGACTGTTGCTATGTGTGTCAGTTATAGAGAGTACATCACCCTCCTTTCTTCAGAAAATGTTCCTTTTGCTTCTGGTGAAAATAAAAATTCTCCTACTAGTATACATGCAAATTCTAATGAGATATGTTTGTTTTTTTTTTGGGGGGGTATGAGGACCTCTCACTGTTGTGGCCTCTCCCGTTGCGGAGCACAGGCTCCAGACGCACAGGCTTAGCGGCCACGGCTCACAGGCCCAGCCGCTCCGCGGCATGTGGGATCTTCCCAGACCGGGGCACAAACCCGTGTCCCCTGCCTCGGCAGGCAGACTCTCAACCACTGCGCCACCAGGGAAGCCCATGAGATATGTTTTTGTTTCTGAAAAATATCACAAAGTAGATAGAAAATGTCGTGACATATTTTCACAATTACCAAAAATGCTCATATAAAGCAGGAGGCAATTTTTGGAGTCACCAAGAAAACTATATGCAATAAGTAATGTCCAAAATTATGACTTTCAACATTGTTGCTTTAATATATGCACTTGAGGATTATTTTATTTTATTTTCATGAGAATCCAACTTCAAAGAAATAGAACTAATCAAACCAGACAGGTCTTACCCATTGCAGTATTTAAAAGGACTTGTAGAGGTCCAGGGGTTGGGGGTAAAAATAAAACAAAAATAAACAAATGGGACCTAATTAAACTTAAAAGCTTTTGCACAGCAAAGAAAACCATAAACAAGACAAAAAGACAACCCTCAGAATGGGAGAAAATATTTGCTAATGAAGCAACTGACAAGAATTAATCTCCAAAATATACAAACAGCTCATGAAGCTCAATTTCAAAAAAATAAACAACCCAATCAAAAGATGGGTGGAAGACCTAAATAGACATTTCTCCAAAGAAGACATACAGAAGGCCAAGAGACACATGAAAAGTTGCTCAACATCACTAATTATTAGAGAAATCCAGATCAAAACTACAAAATTACCTCACACCAGTCAGAATGGCCATCATCAAAAAGTCTACGAACAATAAATCCTGGAGAGGGTGTGGAGAAAAGGGAACCCTCTTGCACTGTTGGTGGGAATGTAAATTGATACAGCCACTATGGAGAACAGTATGGAGGTTCCTTAAAAAAGTAAAAATAGAACTACTATATGACCCAGCAATCCAACTACTGAGCATATACCCTGAGAAAACCATAGTTCAAAAAGACACACCCCAATGTTCATTGCAGCACTATTTACAATAGCCAGGACATGGAAGCAACCTAAATGTCCATTGAGATGAATGCATAAAGAAGATGTGGTACATATATACAATGGAATACTACTCAGCCATAAAAAGGAACAAAACTGGGTCATTTGTAGAGATGTTGATGGACCTAGAGTCTGTCATACAGAGTGAAGTCAGAAAGAGAAAAACAAATATTGTATATTAACGCATGTATGTGGAATCTAGAAAAATGGTACAGATGAACCTATTCACAGGGTAGGTATAGAGACACAGATGTAGGGAATGGATGGGTGGAAACAGAGCAGGGGGTGGGATGAATTGGGAGATTAGGATTGACGTATGTGCACCGCCATGTGTAAAACGGATAGCTAGTGGGAACTTGCTGTATAGTGCAGGGAGCTCAGCTTGGTGCTCTGTGGTGATCTAGATGGATGGGGGTGGGTAGGGAGGTCCAAGAGGGAGGAGGTATATGTATACATATAGCTGATTCACATCGTTGTACAGCAGAAACTAACACAACATTGTAAAGCGTTAAATAAATAAATAAAATTAGAAAAATAAAAGGACTAGAAATTCATGAGCTCTGCTATCTTGATACTATTTGGTGATCTGCTCTCTTGTGATATCATTCCCCACAATGACAAAAGGCAAGAAAATAAATGTGCTTTGACATTATTCCAAAATGTACTCAGGAGATAGTAAATATTTTTAGATGAGGTAGGTTGAGAAGATTGGCATTTTTCAAAGACTGATGTGTACCCCTCTGATTCTGGCAACACCACCATGCTTTGAATCCCATTTGGACTGGTTGGGAGGAAAATCATGGCTAATCAAAATATTCATCAGTTTCATCCCCTTTAGCTTGGTGGACTGATGGAATTACCAGAGGAGGTCATCTCAAAATCTTTTGCTGGATGAAATCATTGCATTTGAGATTTGGGGGCACATCCCATTTTCATGACTATTTGAGGATATCCCAAAAGGCAGCACTGGGAGGTATTTGGACCGAGAATGATTGACAGTGTCTGTAAGTACTTATTATGTCAAGGCTTCAGCTCGTCGATTGATGGGAAATGATGTATAATAAATTAGAATGATCACACATCATTTCCCATCGATTGAAATGCCAAATCCTTGACGGGGTAATGAGTTATGGCCAATACCACTCACTGTCTTAGGGGGAGATTGATTGCATATCCCTTCATCAATGTGATCAAACAACTAAGAAATCCTAAGTACACATATAGCTCCCAAATTTTATCATTGTTCCAGTGCAGAGCATGAAGGTAGTGTTGCCTCAGTGAGCACTGTATAATGCCGTGTGGGTACTGGAACAAGGGTATTCTTCATCATCTGATGCAGTGAGAGACTCCTCACTCCCTGCAGAAATACAGATACATCCTAAGTGCAGTGAGACTCAATGAAGCACCATTAGCCATCCTAGCTACAACAGAACAAAATAGAAAGGCTCCCAAATCTCTTCACAGAAGCAAAAGGAGGAAGTTGACAGTAAGCTCAATGGAATGAATGTTTAGTATGCTCATGTACCAGTGGGTGGATTTTTTTTTCCTTTTTCTCTTGTGTAACTTATTCTCAGTAAAATATGCTTTTCAAATCTTTCCAGTGGGTAAGACCAATTCATGTTCCTCTTTGGTAAGAAAAGCAGTTCCTTCTCATCTCATAATTAAATATCAAAAATCACCAGCTGTGAAAGACTTTTATTTATTTAGATAGCCAACCTGTCTGTTTTTCCCACTGGAGGCGGGAAAGCTGGCATGATGCGTGAAATTCACATTCTTTGCTCCTCAGTCAACATTCAGTGACTATCTCTAAGGTCTTTTTGGACTTGTTATATCTTCATGGACATTTTAAAGCTAAAGTAAATGAAAGCTTTCTAAAACTTCATTAATTCAATAAATATTTTTTGAGCAACCACTATGTGCAAGACATTGTGATAACCTTTAAAATATGTTATTGGGAAATAATCCAACATGAAAATTCTATCTCAGTTAAGAAACAATAAAACTTTCATGATTAGAAAATATAAACTATTCCTCAGCTTTCTACATAAACTCAAGCATTTTGTTTCTTCATAGTTTGAAGACCAGTAGACTAAATGCCCTATGAGGGTAAGGAATATTGTCTGCCATTAATTACTATATATTCAAAGCTAGAAAATCCTGGCACATGTCAGACATTCAGTAAAATATTCTCGAATGAATAAATGAATGAATGAGGTATTTGGAATTATAGATCATTTTCAAATGCAGGTGACTTAATCCATGTTTTTAGAAATGTCCACTTTTATATTTACATTTTCTCCCTTGGTAGAATTATAGTGGCCATTAGGAGGATTATGTCCAACATGGTTACATCAAATGTAGCTATTGAAGGAGGACAGGAATGGAGAGGGAAGCAGGCAGATAGAACTAACACTTAATGATTCCCGCCACATGCAGGCACCCTCTGGGGGGTTTATACAAGTTGTCTTACTTACAAGAATTGTGTGAAATAGGTACCATCCTCATTTTACAGATGTGAGACCTCGAGAGGTTAAGTAACTTTCTCAAGTTTACACAGATAGTGAGTAGAATTGTTGAGAGTCTAACCAATCTCCTCAAGTCTGCAACTGACCTATTATTGGGAACCATCAGAGTAGAATCAACGGCTTGAGGATTCCTGTGAGAGACTCAAGATATCGCTGTTACAAATAAGGTAGGGGGATAAGAATAATGCAGGGTCGGGCTTCCCTGGTGGCGCAGTGGTTGAGAGTCTGCCTGCCGATGCAGGGGACGCAGGTTTGTGCCCCAGTCCGGGAAGATCCCACATGCCGCGGAGCAGCTGGGCCCGTGAGCCATGGCTACTGGGCCTGCATGTCCGGAGCCTGTGCACCACAACGGGAGAGGCCACAACAGTGAGAGGCCCGCGTACCGAATAAAAAAAAAAAAAAAAAAAAAA